>NW_003852456.1:330258-349855 GCF_000181295.1 Otolemur garnettii | reverse complement strand
AACAACCAAAGCAAATAGACAACCTACCCAATGGGAAAGGATATTTGCATATTTTGAATCAGACAAAAGCTTAATTACTAGGATCTATAGAGAACTTCAATTAATCCACAAGAAAAAAAGCCAACAATCCCATACATCAATGGGGAAGAGAGATGAATAGAATCTTCTCTAAAGAAGATAGATGAATGGCTAGCAAACACATGAAAAAATGCTTATCATCTCTAATTTTTAGAGAAATGCACATTAAAACCACCCTGAGATATCTTCTAACTGCAGTGAGAATATCCTATATCACAAAATCTCAAAACTGCAGATGCTGGTGCAGATGTGGAGAGAAAGGAACACTTTTACATTGCTGGTGGGACTGCAAACTAATACAACCTTTTGGGAAGGAAGTGTGGTGAAACCTCAAAGAACTCAACCTAGACTTCCTGTTTGATGCTTCAATCCCATTACTGGGCATCTATCCAGAAGGGAAAAAAAACAAAAAAACAAAAAAACTTTTATTATAAAGACACTTGTGCTAGACTGTTTATCACAGCTCAAGTTACAATCACCAAAATGTGGAAACAGCTTAAATGTCCCTCAACCCAGGAATGGATTTGGCTAGGTGTGGTCTATGCACACCATAGAATACTATTCAGCCATTTAAAAAAATGGAGATTTTGCAGCATTTGTGTTAACCTGGATGGAGGTGGAACACATTATTCTTAGTGAAGCATCACAGGAATGGAGAAGCATGAATCCTATATATTCAACTTTGATATGAGGACAATTAATGACATGGTGGGGTATGGGGGAAGGGGAGACCAGACATAGGGAGAAGGAAGAGTGCGAGGGAAAGGAAAAGAAAAAGAAAAAACAGTAACTAATTCTCACATAAATTGGATTTAACTTTGACCAAAGTACATTACCTGAACATTATTTTTAATTCAAATTGTTAATATATTGTTTAGCATGTTGCATCCTCATTTATAAGTGAAAATATATTTGTAATTTCCCTTTATAATAATATTTTTTTCCAATTTTAATATCAGATGTATCCAGATAAAGTAGAATGATTTTGAAGTAGTTCTTCTTTTTCTATTGTCTATAAGATTTGACATGATCTGTTTTTTGAAATTACCTTTTACTTTTATTTATAATATTAGTTGTCGATTTTTTGAGACTTTGGGGGAAAAAAAGGAAGTAGTTAACTGATGACTCCATACTGAACCTCGGAGTCAAAGCATTTTATGATAGACATACTCTTATCTGACAATGTGAATGTTATTTTTTTTTGCATTGTTATTATTATTATTGTTGCTCAATATTTCATTGCAGCAATCATCTGATTTCTTTTCTGAATGTATTTATCTTCATTTGTTCTTTACGAGATTTCTGTTTCTAGTCCTTCTCTTAAACATTGTTCTTGTTATTAAATTTTAAGCCTTTTTAATTTTGTGAAGGCAAAAAGTGGAAACCAAATAAACACATGTATATGTATAGAGAAAATAAAAAAACAAAACAACAACAACAATAACGACGACAAAATGGCACAGCAATAATACATTCAGGATGATTTTGCCAGAGGAAAAAATATACTAGTTTCTTTGACAATATCAACCCCTTGGAACAAAGAAGGAAAAAAAGAAGGATCTGTTGCTTGGATTATACTATGATTAAATGTAACGGACCCTAAATTTAAGTGTATTCCTTTTGGCTGGGCAGGGTGACTTGCACCTGTAATCCCAACACTCTGGGAGGCTGAGTAGGGTGGATTACTTGAGCTGAGGAGTTGGAGACCATTCTTTAGTTTGTCTTTTGTTTTGGAAATGAATTCTACCTTGCCTCCCTTGTCCAAGGTCCCTGATCACAGAGGGTACCCTGTATCTTCTCTCACTTCCCAGGTGAGTCTTTGCCCTCAGGCAGACAAGACAAGGGACAGAATTTCATCACACACATGACTGCATACTTGTGGAGATTTTTAGGGAAAAGTTTATCACAGATCTTTGTCTGTAAATTGGAGATTAGATTGGGCAAAAAATTGAAAATTCAACCTCTTAATCAGCACCCAAGGTCACAAAAGGAGGTCATTTAAAGTAACTGGGTTTATTTCAGGGTTCATGTTCATCTTTCTCATTGATCTAAATCTGCTTTCTCTTCCAACCTTACACTCTTCAATCTTGTATCTTCAAAGGCAGGGGAGCCTTTGAGACTGTGAACTAGTCTAGGGTTCTAGAACGTTCTCTTCTGTTTTTTACGGTCATCATTTGCATTTTCACTCTTGACATCACATACAATTGGGATCTGAAACCTGTAAGGGAAGAGAAGTTCACACATACTCTTTAAATCATTCATGTCTTTCTTTGTGTCCCATTTGTAATTTTCTCAGATAGATGTTATTCCTTGAGTTCTCAGCTCAAAAGCTGAGAAATCATAAAAAGCAAAACACAAAACATTTGGATGATGTCTTTCTCTATTACCAAATCCCACACATTTGGGGGGAGTAAATGAACATAAAAGGAATATCTTTTCTTTTTTTTCAAGCAGAGTCTCACTGTACCACCCTGGATAGAATGCTGTGGCATCACAGCTTATAGCAACCTCAGTCTTTTGGGTCTCAAGTGATCTTCCTGCCTCAGCTCTCCAAGTAGGTGAGACTAAAGACACACACCACCACACCCTGCTAGTTTTTCTATTTTTAGTAGCGACATGTCTCATGCTTTCTCCAGCTGGTCTCCAGCTCCTGAGCTCAAGAGATCCTCCTGCCTCAGCCACCCAGAGTGCTGGGATTACAGGCATTAGCCTCTGAGCCCAGCCCAAGGCATTACCATTTTCTTCCCTACCTCTCCAGAATTAGCTAGAATAAAAGGGGCATGTCTAGTCCTGAGGCAAAAGGACACTGGGAGTGATCTTCCACATCAGTTTGCAGTTTGACTACTCTTTGCATTTTACTTGTTTTTCCTAGAGTACCTTGAAAATAAAATATTATACATATCTCACCTCCAAACCAGCTTTACCAATAAACCTTCATAAGTCTTCAGTAAGATATTTATCTACTCTGTTGTTCTAATTATTCCCTTCCCTACAATGATGTAACTTAAACCTATTATTTAGATTCCTTTACAAGGCCCTTTTACACCAATTTAACTCAAGAATGTACCCAATCCATCCAACCTTCATGATCCTTGGATTTTTCCCTGGCATGTGCCTTGGAGGGAATGAAATCAGAATAGTAGGTCACGGTGGGAAAACAGAAGAATACTCAAATGTGCAAAGGATAAAATAAAAAGTGTGTGTAATCTTACTACATGGAGATATCCAATGCTTGTATTTTGGTGTATTACCTTTCTTGTCTTTGTTATAGATGTATATTTTAAGCAAGATGAAAATTGATATTACCTTACTATTATAGTGAAGTTCCTTTAATCATTACATTTCTCTTGAACTTGAGTTTTTCTTCTTTTTTTTTGAAACAGAGTCTCACTTTGTCACCCTTGGTAGAGTGCTATTGTGTCATAGATCACAGCAATCTTAAATTCCTGGGCTTAAGCTATCCTCTTGCCTCAGCCTCACAAGTAGCTGGGGCTACAGGTGCCTGCCACAATGCTTGACTATTTTTAGAGATGGGGTCTCGATCTTGCTCAGGCTGGTCTCTAACTCCTGAGCTCAAGCAATCCACCCATCTCGGCTTCCCGAAGTGCTAGGTTTACAGGTGTGAGCCATCACTCCTGGCCTCCTGAAATTGAGTTTTTAACCCTTAAATGTACAAATATGTCTTTTAAGAATAAGTACATTTTGTTAAATTGCATTTATCACATCCAAAAATTTACATTATAAATGATACAATGATATCTAATAAACAGTACACATAAAAAATTTCTCATCTCTCCTTGCAATATTCTTTATAAAGACGACAGCACTCGGTATTTCCAGGATGTCTCCCATTCAAGTACTAACTAGGCCCAACCCTGCTAAGCTTCTGAGGTCAGATGAGATAGGCTATGTTCAAGGTGGTATGACCATAGACGTAATGTTCTTTTTAGATATTTTTTGCTTCTAGCATCCAAAAATAATATAGGAGCATGTATTGAGTTTAACTGTCTTAGAAAATAAAATATAGTTTTTTCACTCTTTTAAAATTTCAGATTAATATGATAAAATATGATTTTTTAATGAGAGTAATATTTCATTGCATGACTGTTCCTAATTTATTTACTCATCTCCTTAGTGTGGATCATTTTGATTTTCTGTTCATAGCTACTATAAATGACCCTGTGATGAACACATGGATATATACACCTTTGGGTGCATTTCTATTTTCCAAGTTTATCTCTTGCAGGTAGGAACTCTCTCTATGGATCCTGCACCACGTGCTTGGGGCCACACGTTTCCCTAGGAAAGTTCTACGTGCCCTGCTAGTAGTCCCAAAGGTTTTATTTACTCACACAGCCACGCTGAAGGAGAAGACACACTAGCTTTGAGACAAGAGGAAGAACACGTTTTCCCCTGCCCTGCAGGGTCTTTTTTTTTTTTTTTTTGAGACAGAGTGTCACTGCATTTCCCTGTGTAGAATTCCATGGCATTATAGCTCCCAGCAACCTCAGACTCTTGGGCTGAGATGATCCTCCTGCCTCAGCCTCCTGAGTAGCTGAGACTATAGGTGCCCACCACCATATCTGGCTGGTTCTATTTTTAGTAGAGCTGAGGTCTTTTTCATACTCAGGCTGATCTCCAACTCCTGAGCGCAAGGGATCTCCTGCCTTGGCCTCCCAGAGTGCCGAGAGGAAATGAACTTTGGAATTAGACCATCTTTGGTTTGAGTGCTTGACTTCACCAGAAAGCAAGTGTTTTATTTTCACAAGTCATTTCGGTTCAGGACTATTCTGTGAGAACATTCAAAACCACTTAATGTGCAGGGCATGAGGACTTTTTGTTAATTCTTCTCCTTCCTTCCTTTGAAAACACCATTTTATATTCTTTAGAAGAGAGACAGAAAAGCCCCAGGATGCTTGTGTGGGATATGGAGGACGTAGGCTCCCGAATCCTTGAAGTATTTCCAAAGGAGGTGTTACTATTTTAGGGAGAAAAGTGTTTAACTTAAAATTCAGTTGGAGAAAAAGAAAACCTGTATGGGTTACTTTATTTTTCATGGAAGTATTTCTGACCTCAAGCATCCCGTTACCCAAGTATATATTTAAAAATTTGGCTAATATAATACGTAGTAAATAAATAAAAATTATTTGGGAGCCAAAAGCAGGTGGATTGCTTGAAGTCAGGAGTTTGAGACCAGCTTGAGCAAGAGTAAGACTCCATCTCTAGTAAAAATAGAAAAGCTAGCTTGTGTTGTGGCAGGCGCCTGTAGTCCCAGCTACTTGGAAGGTTGAGGCAGGAGAATCACTTGAGCCCAAGAGTTTGAAGTTGCTGTGAGCTATGATGCCCCGCTAATCTACATAGGGCAATGCAGTGAGACTCTGTCTCCAATAAAAACATTTTTTAAAAAAACCTAAACCAATATTTAAAAAGTTATCACATGCTGACACCTGTAATCCCAGCTACTCAGGAGGCTGAGGCAGGAGGATCACTTGAGCCCAGGAGTTTGAGGTTGTCATGAGTTAGGCTAAGGCTATGGCATTCTAGCCTGGGACAACACAGTGAAATTCTATCTCAAAATCATACATAAGAAACAATATATTTTTTAAAAGTCCTTTTTTTTTGTTGCAGTTTTTGGTCAGGGCCAGGTTTGAATCTGCCACCTCCAGCATATGGGACCGGCACCCTACTCCTTGAGCCACAGGTGGCACCTCCAAAATAACTATTTTAAGGCAGTCATCTCACTTTCATTCTTGTTGTCCTGACATTCTCATACTTTGTCCCTGGGCTCTTAGAACACAATTTTAACTTTGCTAGTTATTAGCTTTTCCAGGGCTTAAAGTGCTGTCCACGAGGAATAGGCCAAGGCAGCATTCTGTGGTCATCCTGCCTCGGTCAGTGCTGCTCACATACCCTGTGAGGCTGATCTTGGCAGCCCGTGGGTGGGGCTTCGGGTGGTCACCACCAGCTGCAAACACTGCTATATGCCTAATAAAAAGCATGTTAGGAAATCATTGCATCCTCCCTCCTTACATGTGCATGAGAGACAGGAGTCACTAACGGTTGCCTGAGATGTCCTATTACAGCCTTTTATTTTTGTTTGTTTCTTGATACAGAGTCTCACTCTGTCACTCCCAGTACAGAGTGCTGTGGCCTCAGCCTAGCTCACAGCAACCTCAAACTCCTGGGCTCAAGTGATCCTCCTGCCTCTGCCTCCCAAGTAGCTGAGACTACAGGCATACACCACCATGCCTGGTGACTTTTTCTATTTTTAGTAGAGACAGAGTCTCACTTTAGCTCAGGCTGGTCTTGAACTCCTGAACTTCAGGGATCATCCTGCTGAGGCCTCCCAGAGTGTTGGGATTGCAGGTATGAGCCACCCTGCCCAGGATCGCAGACTAACAAATGTGTATGTGTTTGAGTGCGTGTAGATTTTGCCTATACCTATATACAGGCTTCAAAGAATAGTATTGGTTGCTAAATTTTTAAATTAAGAATAAGTCTAAAAATAGAGATTTCTAGCTTCTCTTGAAAAACTGATTTATATGATACTACTTCATTTATTTGTGACAAAAATTAGGTAGGGTCCTTCAAGTTACAGTTGAAGCAAGTTCACAGAATCTTCCCAAGTACTGTGTCCTCTCCTCCAGCTAATTCAATGTATTTTTTTTTTTATTAACTCCCTCACCCTTGAGAATATTTGGGTAGACGATCTCTCCTTCAGCCTCTGAGGTAGCAGGAAAATTTATTGGAACGGATGCTTCTTATCTCCTTAGACTAGCAAGTCCATCCTCCTTCCCTCCCTCCCTCCCTCCTTCCCTCCCTCCTTCCCTCCCTCCCTTCCTCCCTTCCTTTCTCTTTACCTCCTTCCCACCCTTCCTTTCTTTTGTAGAGACGGGGTCTCACTCTTGCTCAGACTGGTCTCAAACTCCTGAGCTCAGGCAATCCACCCACCTCCTAGAATTGCATTTCTCAAGGTTCTTGGTACAGATTCTAAAGTCACACTGAGAATTAAAGCTCCCTCTAGTTCTTAAAAAATAAAAAGAACCTGCATTATCCCTTAGGTGATGTGGAAAAAACAATCTAAACACGTTTGAAAATGTCTGTGCATTCACATTTATTCTCCACCAGAGAGTGTACACAAACACAGGCATCTGTGTTCCCTCCCTATGTCATATCCAGACTCAGAAGAACATTTTGAGGTTCTTTTGAAGGCCTACTGACAACCTCCTTTGGTACATTTTGGCTTTGCTTATAGAACAGAGCAAACGTTATGCATATAAAGGGAAGGATAATAAAAATAAAATTTTCCCGAGCCAACAAAGGCTTCATGCCTCTGTGGTAGTGGACAAGTATCTAGCCATTAGGTTGCTCTACCCATCTCTTTGCAATGGGCTTTCCTCCATGAATTATGTGATGAAAGCTATTAATTGATGTGGTTTAAAGTGCTTTAAATTATATCCAGTAGAACATCCATAGTTGACCACCACCCTACACCCCTGCACTGACCACCTCCCTAAGTTGACCCTATTTTCATAGACTGGACGTGCACCACATGTACGCATCAGTCCAGCAGGCCTAGTTCCTTATGGTGACCGCCTCTGTGTGTTGACCAGTGGGTTATAATCCCTCGGGTGGTCACTTTACAGAGGCTCTACTATATTTTGTAACCTAATTTAGAGTGTAAATAGATGCAGTGAATGTTGGCTATAAATGCCACCTTTCTGGCCCAAATGTGTCTGTCCTTCTGGATTCAGCTGTATGCATGTCTAGTTGGTTCATGCATAGCTGGAAATAGCAAGCTTCCTGTGGAACAAAGAATCCAGTCAAGCCAAGGACTTCTCTTGACTCCTTCAGGGACATTTAAATCACTTTCTTCTGTCATTTTCAGGACTGTTCCTCTGAGGAAAGAAATGTGCTGAAATGCAGTGATCATAGTGATAATAATAAGAGCAAACACTTAGAGCTCTTTGCTCGGGACTGTTCTGAATGCTTAAACACATTAATTCACTTTATCCTCACGACAACCTAGTGAGATAGTTACTGTTATTATCTTCCATTTCTAGGGGGAGGAAATGATGTACAGGGAGGTTGAGACCTTGGGCCATGTTCACAGCTCTAACAATTAATAGACACAGGATTGGGACCAGGTGGTCTGGCTCCAAGTCTGAGATTTTTATTCATCACTGCAGTGGCAGCATCAAATGTATCTATCATATACTGAATGCACAAAGCTGCTCTTATTAGGTATTCAGGAGTTGGATGAATTTTTCCTTTTATTAGCTACTCTAGGAAGTCTGAGAGGAAGGATTGACTTGTCACCTGCGTGATGGCGCTGTTAATATTCTGCTTCTAGAAATCAGATGCTGTTCTGCCTACCTCTCCCCACCCCCATTGCCTTTATCTTTCACTTCGTGGAACATATTTTGGTTTTGCGTTTATCTTTTCCCTGGAAGTTAGACCCTCTCGGGGCTGTCCCCTCGCTTATTCCCTTCATGGCTAATTGCATGGTGCTCAGGTGGCAACCTGGTGACATGTGTCGAGCAGCTGTGTGGCAGCTTCTTTCATGTGTGTGAAATCAAGGCAAAGAAAATAGCTATGACCAGAAGTGTGTCCTATGCATACGGACTGACTTACTCAGAATATTATAATCTGTTAGATAATGTATCCCAGATAGACAATAGTTTCTTGAATTTATTGAACATCTCTCATATTGATTGATTGATTGTTTTTTTTGAAACAGAGGTTCACTCTGTCGCCCTGGATAGAGTGCTGTGGCATCATAGCTCACAGCAACTTCAAATTCTTGAGCTCAAGCACGCCTCTTGCTTTAGCCTTATAAGGAGCTGGGACAGCAGGTTTCTGCCACAACACCTGGCTAGTTTTTCTATTTTTAGTAGAGATGGAGTCTCACTCTTGCTCAGGCTGGCCTCAAACTCCTGAGCTCAAGGGATCCACCCACCTCAGCTTCCCAGAGTGCTGGGATTATAGCCATGAGCCACTGGTCTGGCTACTAAACATCTCCTAAAGGCCCAGGAACTGTGCTTAGTATTTATGCTATGATGAGAAAGGTTAAAGAAGCTGCCCACTGTCACACATCTGTCAAGTGGAAATGCCGAATGCCTACCCAGGTTGCCAGAGTCTATTGTTCTGTATTATGCTTCAGTGAAAATTAGTTGAAGGAGCCATTTCATTTGATCGAACATTTGAGTTTGAGGGAGGCTGTTGGACATGAACCTGGAGAGAACAGTTAATTCTTTGGCTATTAGGGATAGAGAGAATCAGCTCACCTGTCAAGTGGGGTCAATTGCCATATGCACCATACATAATAGCTGACGTCATTGGGCAGCATCGCTTTATTCCAGAAAGTACTGAAGATCGAGAAGAGCACAGAGCAAGGATGGAGACGTGGAAGAAATCCTGGGTTTAGGGCTGCTTACAGGAAATTGAAGGAGAAACGCCACACCTGCAGTGCATTTGAACCAAGATGATGACCAGTGAGAGCTGAGGTGCTATTTTAATGGCATCAAATTAATTCATCATGAGAGAGGATACCTGGAAAAAGTAAGTTCTAGGAGAACAGAGACCTTCTCAAGGAGACCCCAAGGACACACCTGTGAGGTCCTCCCTGTGGTGACTCAGCCCTTAGGAATTTGTAGAAACTTAACTTCCTGGGACTTGGAAACCAATGTTTGCTTCTGTTCCTGTAAAAGCCTGAGGTTCTGTAAAAGCTGAAACTGCTTCTCCAGCTTCATTTAAATGGACCAGTGAAAAAAGTACATATGGGCCAGAACTTTTTGACTGTGGATATAAAAAAGACTGAGTCAGTCCGGGAGTGCAGACATTTTGAATTCTTCTGTGCCAAGTCTCTGGTGGCTGATATAAAGCCCTTCCTCTTTTAAACGCAGTGTTTGGGTGTTCCTTCCTTGCACTGGGCCTGGGCCTTGTCTTCCTGCAGCAATGAAGAATTTCTTTCTTTTTTTTTTTTTTTAGGGGATGGTACTTTGCTTATTGCCACATGGTGGTGCCCATCAGATGTTCCTGCCAATCTGGCATAATAGGACAGACTGTCACCAGCCTGAGAGGCAGATGTGCACCTTTCTTTTTTCCTTATTCTTTTTTTTTTTTGAGACAGAGTCTCACTCTGTCACCCTGGGTTGAGCCCTGTGGTGTCATAGTTCACAGCAACCTCAAACTCTTGGGCTCAAGTGATCCTCCTGCCTCAGCCTCCTGAGTAGCTGGGACTACAGACATGAGGCACTATGCTGGGCTAGTTTTTCTATTTTTATTTTTTATTATTTCCTTTTTTTTTTTAGTTTTCTATTTTTAATAGAGATGGGTCTTGCTCATGTTCAGACTCCTGAGCTCAAGGGATCCAACCACCTCGGCCTCTCAGAATGCTAGGATTATAGGTGTGAGCCACCCTACCTGGCCCGACATGCACCTTTAGAATATTAATAAAAGATGATAGATCAAAGTCAAACTAATTAGGACTTGGGCATCATGAGGAATCAAGCATTGAAAAGAAAATTCCCAGTTTATATTGAGAGAGGATACCTGAGAAAGGTGAGGTCTGGGAGAACAGGTCTTCTCAGGAGACTGCAAGGATGCACCTGCAGGGTCCTCTCCATGGTGACTCAGCCCTTGGGAATCTGTAGGCTTAACTTCCTGGACCCTGGAAATTTCCAAGTTCTGTGAAATCTTGTAGTTCTATAGGGACTAGTATCTCCTGCTTGATTCAAACTGGCCAATGAGAAGGGTACCTATGGGGTGGAACTTTTTGATTGTCGTAAAAAGGGAAAGACCAAGCCAGTCTGGGAGTGCGGTCATTTGGAAATCTATGCCGTAAGCTCCTGGCCCACGAATAAAGCCTTCCGTCTTATACACGTGGTGTTTGGGTGCTCTTTCTCTCTGTTGGGCCTCATCTTCCTGCAACAATATGGTGATACATCTTGCTCTTGTTTACCATTTTAGCAACCTTCAAAAGGATTCTTTTAGAAAAGATTCAAGGTGACTTTTTTTTTTTGAAATAGAGTCTCACTATGTGACCCTCAGTAGAGTGCTGTGGCATCACAGCTCACAGCAACCCCCAACTCTTGGGCTCAAGCGATTCTCTTGCCACAGCTTCCCAAGTAGCTGGGTTGACAGGTGCCCACCACAGTGATACCTGGATATTTTTTAGAGATAGGGTCTTGCTCTTGCTCAGGCTGGTCTCAAACTCCTGAGCTCAAACCATCCACCCACCTGGGCCTCCCAAGTGCTGGGATTACAGGCACGAACCACCTTGCTGGGCATCAAGAGTGCCCAGCCATGGGCATCACAGCTACAGCAACCTCAAACTCTTGCCTCTTCCTTCTATTCAATCCACAGAGAAATAGCCTTAAGGCCTCCTACTCCCACACCTTAGTGGGGGAGGAGGAACACTGAAAAAAGTTTGCGGTTAAGAAATTTACTATTAAATGATTGGAAGTCTCATTAAGTTAACACAAGCTAATTTCAAGTTGGTGCTCTCAGGGACTGGCCTTTTTTCTTTTTCTGATCCACTTTTTTTTTGAGACAGAGTCTCTCTGGGCTCAAGTGTTCTTCCTGCCTCAGCCTCCCAAGGAGCTGGGATTACAGGCACAAGCCATCACACCTGACTAATTTTTCTGTTTTTGTTTTATTTATTTTATGTTATTTTATTTTGTGTTACTTATTTTTTTGAGACAGAGTTTCACTATGTTGCCCCCCTAGGTACAGTGCTGTGGTATCACAGCTCACAGCAACTCCAAACTCTTGGGACAAGGCCAGGCTATTTTTGTTGCAGTTGTCATTGTTTTTTAGCTGGCCCAGGCTGGATTTGAACCCACCAGGCTTGTCGTATGTGGCTGGTGCCATAACTACTGTGCAACGGGCAACAAGCCACATTTTTCTGTTTTTAGTAGAGATGTAGAGATGTGTCTTGCACTTGCTCAGGCTGGTCTAGAACTCCTGAGCTTAACCAATCCATCCATCCACCTTGGCCTCCTAGAATGCTGGGATCACAGGTGTGAGCCACCCATGCCAGGGCAGGCTGTTCTAACAGTAGGATGGTGTTAGGATAAGCCAAAATATTAAATAGCAGAGAATTTTATCTTTCTCCTATGCACTGATTGATGCTTGGTGCATAAGTAGTCTCTGCTCTATAGAGTCATATAGGAACTGTGGCTGGTACCTTCAGCTTTGGTCACCACCATCAAGCTCATGGGTGTGACAGGGATAAGGAAGAAGTGGAAGGCCAGAGTGGCAGGTTTTTCTTTAACCATGTGACACAGAACCTTCACACATTTCTTAGTCTCAGATTCCATTGGTCATCTGGTTACGTACACCTGCAAAGAACTGCATGCAGCTGAGTGGTTAGAAGAGAATCCATCTTTGGCCAATCAGAAATCATACCTAACCTGTCATCTGTTACCTGGGCAACGGGAATACTTTGAAAATCATACAGGTTTCAATTCCTTTTCACCCTTGGGCTAAATGTATTTTGGAAGACAGGATTTCTTGGTTTATGGAAAAATAACAGATTACATGTACCCCATGCCATGTAACTCTACAGTGGGGTCTAAGGCAGCATCCTTTAGGCAAAACCATTAACATTTCTTGCAGTGAAACATAAGAAGATTCGTACCAAATGAGATCAATACAGACTAAAAGCATCCTTCTGTCAGTCCAAATAAATTTTGCCCCAGCTGGAAAAAAACATTTTTAGTTCTGCGTTTTGAAATTGTTGGAGGAATTACAGAACTGAATTAATATTAAGGTCATGTAATTTAAGCACGATTAAGTAATTTAAAGGCAAAATTTAAAAAGCAATTATGATAATAAAAAGGTCAGAGACTTCTTATTTAATTTCTATCTTTAAACTTTTGGTCATTTATTCATACACATGAGGCTAGACAATTAAGTTTGTGAACTCAGAACTCATCCTGGAAAAAAATGCTGCATAACTCACTGCTGAATATCAGTATGGTCACCTCTGAGGTGCTCCCCTTCAAAAGTTATGCACTGATGCTGCTAATGTTTTGCCTAGTCTAACTTTGAAAGCACTTTTGGAACGCTTTCTGGACTGGCCATCACAGCTGTCATCATTTGAGACAATTAAGTTTGCAAACTCATCCTAGAAAAAGTACTCCGTACCGTACTGCTGGTATCACTGTGGTCACCAGATGGCCAAGGGGAGAACGTTGGAGGTGATGGTAGTGATATTCGGCAATGAAGTATGTAGCACTTTTTCTAGGATGAGTTCACAAACTTAACTGTGAACTTGACCTACCTCCTGCATGTTGTATATTTGTGCATGTGTGTGAGACAACTGCGCCTGAAATGATGACAGGACGCTCAGACGATTAGAAATAAATGACTGAAACAGGTTTCACTGCCAACAACAGGACTTGGAATGGTGGAACTAGGGGAAGAGGGAATGGGACTGGGAGCAGGAAGTCCCTATGTCCCCTGGATGAAATTTCTGGAAGCAGTTACTTCAAGAAGGAAAGGAAACCTATTCCACTGTGGTGGTTAGGAGGACAAAGGATACGAGGCTCTAGTGACGAGAGGTGGGGGTGAGTGGCCCTAAAAATTCTCCCATCCCTGATGGGCTCTTGGCCAGCTGGACACCAGGGACTGTCCCCACCAGGGCTTGGCTTCCACACACCACAGTACACGCACCTTCCCCTGCCCGGGCCTTCCATTTGCACTTACCACGTGGCAACCTCCCTTCAGGGCTCTCACACCGTTTTCACGGGTTTCCCGGCAGAACGTGGGAACTACCTCTTTTTGGTTGTACCCAAGAAAAGCTGGTCCAGACACAGGGAGAGTCACGCTCCAGGTGCTTGTGCCTGTTTCACATGAGTAGTGGGGATTTTCTGCTCTGTGTCTGGGTGATAGGGTTTTAAGACCTGGGTCCAGTGGGGCTGAAAAATCTCTGTGTGACAAACAGTATCATCTAAGGAAGGTTGAAGATTTCTTAGGGCAATTTTAGGTCCACAGCAAAACCCAGAGAAAAACAGACGTTTCCCATAAATTCCACGTTTGTCACAATTGACATTACGTTTGACGCATCTTTGCTCCTCAAGTCCAGAGTGGAAGTCATGATTCCGGTTTAGCGTTGTACAGGGCTTCCCGCACACCTTACAGTACCACGCAGAATAGGCTCCCTGCCCCACATGTCCTCTGAGCACGGCATAGTCCTCCTCTCCTCAGGAACCCTTAGCAACCAATGAGCTTTTTAGGGTCTCCACGATGTCGCCTTTTCTGGAATGTCCTGTACTGGAATCCTACCATACATAGCTGGAATTTTTCGGTCTAAGAATTCAGTGCCACTTTTTTCTTTCTGCTGGGACAGATGCTTCCTCATCTGCATTTTCTGCTGTGTTTGTGAGTCGTCATCACTGCCTTCTCCACTTGCCTTTGATGTTGGAGAATGGTCCCCACTTCCCACCATCTGTCCGATAATGCCCAGAGATTCCCAACAACTGAAGACCAACTGAGTTGTTTTTTTTTTTTTTTTTTTGGTTTTTTTTTTTTGCAGTTTTTGGCTGGGGCCGGGTTATGAACCCACCACCTCCGGTATATGGGGCCAGTGCCCTACTCCTTTGAGCCACAGGCGCTGCCCAAAGACAAACTATTTTATCCCTTGCTAGGCTACTAGGCAGTGGCATATCTCCTTGAGGAGGATCTGATCAGATCATGCATATAAAAATATTTTCAGTTCTGCCACTGTGCATTACATGCGCTTTGAAAATGCAAATTTGCTCCAACACAATTGATGTGTCAGAGAACAATTTGAGCATAATGAGAATTTCATGTTTTGTTTGTGCATGATTTCATCCATGAGAAACACTAGGTGAACAGGGGAAACAGCACTCCGCTAAACCCTGCCACACAGAAGAGCAAAACACACACACACACACACACACCTGCCATCCACCTCAATTCACTGCCAGCGTTGTGAGGTTATGAGACACACCCATTCACATGTGGCATCAACAACCTTTTTTTCTTATTTTCTTCCTTTTCTATCTCGTCTAATAACTCCTTCCTACTACATCACAGCAACTCACAAGCCACAGCCTGACAAACACATCCACAGGCAAAGTTTGGATCTTTTTCAAGGCAAAGTGCCATCTTTATTGTTGTATTTATGTATTTCTTAACCACATTACGTGTGTCATACTGTGTTACTGTATTTATAAGGTTTTTAGCTTTTTGAAATGTGTCAACTGACAAAAATTCTGAGTGTTGTGCCCATGAAACTATAAACTCTGTAGGTTTCATTGCAGTTTGCCAATTGCAGTGATTTTTAGAAACACATATGTGGTGTTGTAGAAGAAATGACTGTATATGAAAGGATGTTAAAATGGAACAGCTTTCCTTGGGGATTCCACTGAACATCTTTGTGCCAACTTCTTCATTTTTCCTTATGTTAAATTTGCAAAAGAGGTCGGGCTTGGTGGCTCATGTCTGTAATCACAGCACTCTGGGCAGCTGAGGTGGGAGGATCCCCTGAGCTCAGGAGTTCAAGACCAGCCTGAGCAAGAGCAAGACTCCGTTTCTACTAAAGGCAGAAAGATTAGCAGGACATTGGGGTGGGCACCTATAATCCCAGCTACTCTGGACACTAAGTTGAGAGGACTGCTCAAGCCCAGGAGTTTGAAGTTGCTGTGAACTATGACACCACAGCACTCTACCCAGGGCAACAGAGTGAGATTCTGTTCCCAAAAAATAAAATGGAAAAAGATAAGATAAAGTTTTTCTTTTCACAAAGGCTTACTTTGGGGAGTGGCTTAAACATCAAGGTCAACATCTAGATCTCTCTCTATGGGAGGAAAATGCCTGGTAAGAGGAGCTTCAGGCCACTGAAGTGGCTTCTTGTGCGTTGATGGAGGTTGTGGTCACATAACTAACTGGCATCTATCTCATGCCTAACAAAAGCCTTCAACCTGGCTAAGGTGGTCTGAAGTACATCATCAACACTTCAACAGTGTATTTGCCACAACTGCTTGAAATTACCATTCAGAGTGGTGTCATGGGGTCTGAGAAGAAATGGAGAGGGTGGCCCAGGGGACCTGTGGACAGGTTACAAGGACACAGCAGAGGAGGGAGAAGATGCTACCTTGGCTTTGAAGATAGAGGAAGAGGCTGTAAGCCAAGGAGTGCAGGCAGCCTTGGGAGTGGAAAAGAGAGGGAAGTGTATTATTCCCTAGATCAGAGATGTCCAACCTGCAGCCCATGGTCCACATGCTGATTTTGTGAGGATGTTTTGCTTATCTGTGGTGTTATATATCACAAAAATTATCCATGGATCTTTTATTTTATTTTTTATTCTTTTTTGCCAATTAGCTTTTGTTAGTATTTGTGTATTTAATGTATGACCCAAGACAAATTCTTATTCTACTGATGTGTGGCAGAGAAAAAAAGGTTGGACACTCCTGCCTGGATCTTCCAACAGGCATGCAAGTCTGCCCATCTTTTTTTTTTTTTTTTGAGACAGAGCCTCAAGCTGTCCCCCTCAGTAGAGTACTGTGGCATCACTGCTCACAGCAACCTCCAACTCCTGGGCTCAAGCAAGTCTCCTGCCTCCGCCTCCCAAGTAGCTGGGACCACAGGCGCCCGCCACAACGCCCGGCTATTTTTTGGTTGCAGCCATCACTGTTGTTTGGCGGGGCTGGGCTGGATTCGATCCTGCCACTTTAGGTGTATGTGGCTGGCGCCTTAGCCACTTGAGCCACAGGCACCGAGCCTGGTCTGCCCATCTTAATATTAATGCAGTCAAAATAATTTCAGGCTTCTGTCTTCTAGAATTGCAAGATAGCAAACGGATGTTGTTTTAAGCCACAGAATCTGGTGTGAAAGACCCTCAATTCTTCCTTGAAAGTAAGGATCACAGTCAGATTTAATGATTGCCAACTTAGCTGCAAACCTGAGGTGGGCCCAGCTCAGGACCAGCCTGAAAGCACTTTGTCATGCTGAGAGGAGTCTGATTATGTCACCACCTGGGACACAGGGAGATTCAGCCTGGTAGATGTATCCCACAGACTCCATTGATGACACATTCTGTCTGCTATTGGCAATATATCCTTTATGAGTAAAATGATGTTGTTTACAAGTAAAGTTAAAAGCATAAAAGATTTTCAATAAACTCCTAAGGGCTCATTAGAATTCGGATCAATTTTACACACTCTGGTCTGGACAACATCCTTCTGTGATTAACGGGCAGGTTCCAAGCAGCCTACAGTGTTTGGGGGAGGCAGAGTTCCTGGAATATTTGCATGTAACAAGACTACAGCACTGCCTGGGCTGAGTGGAAGAACAGGCTGGGTTTGCACGATCAGCAAGTGAAAAACTAGCAAAGGCTTTTTCCTCCTCTTCTCTCTCTTTACTTTTCTCATGCTTTCTTTTTCTGCCTGACTGGAAGCAGAAATATAGCTTGTACTCTCTACTTCTCCGCCTTTCTTTTGCTTCTTTCCTTATAAAACACAGGATGGAGGGCAGGTACAACTGGCTGCATTCCACGTTTTTTACTTTCTGGTTGGGTGACCAGGCCCAGGGCCTGGCACCTTCTAAATGCAAAGCACATGCTCCTTTTTGTCTGATCCTTCTTTCATTTTATCATAGTGATTGACACACACCAAAGCCTTTTTTTTTTTTAAACAGAACCTCGCTCCATTGCCCAGGCTAGAGTGCCTTGGCCTCAGCCTAGCTCACAGCAACCTCAAACCCCTGGCTGAAGTGGTCCTCTTGCCTCAGTCTCCCCAGTAGCTGAGACTATAGACATCCTCCACAATGCCCAGATACTTTTTCTTTTCTTTTTTTTTTTATTATGTTAAATACACATAGATCATGGATACATTCATGCATATGTGAGGTACAATGTGCCGATTTTTTTTTTATACAATCTAATGTAATTACAATTAATCAATCAACATAAATCTTTCACTTTTTACTTTTTCTATTTTTAGTAGAAATGGGATCTTGCTCATGCTCAGGCTGGTCTCAAACTCCTGAGCTCAAGCAATCCTCCTGCCCTGGCCTTCCAGAGTGTTAGGATTATAGGCGTGAGCCACAATGGTTGGCTCCCATTTTTTATTCCAGAATATAGTCTCATGAAGTCCTTCCTAGGGAGGTTCAAACCAAGAAGATACTTTAACACCAGTTGGCTGATCACACAATGTGAATTGACAGTGGCTTCGGTGTTATGGATGGTCAAAGAGAAATGACCCTAGAAAAAACTAACGTGGTTTATTTAATTAGGAAAAGTAGTATTACTATCTGCCCACAATTTACTAGGTACTGATTAAAGTGCTGGGCAACTATAAATACTTCACTTCTTTACCAGTTATGGTTATATCATGATATAGGTTTAAGTGTCAAACAGTACAATCTCTAGCAACTGGTATAATTTTGGCTCTTAATAAATGTTAGAAATTTGGAATCAGAATGAGGTTTGAATCTCTGGCTTTTTTTAGAAAGTTTTTGACCTTAAACAATTTTCTTAAACTTTTCAAGCCTCATTTATTCAATTGACCTTTTCTTGAGAATCCACACCCGGTCTTCCTTCTTGAAGGAAGAACAGATGAACGAAAGAACCCTGGATCTGCAGAGAAAACCATCAGTCTTCAGTTTACTCAAGTTTCCAAATGTGAATAGAATCCACCTTGCAGCATGCTGTGAGGGTTCAGTGAGATAAATGTTTATGAGAGTGCTTCACACTTAGAAGAAAACCAATGAATGTTAATTTCTTTCTTTCCCTAATGGCAGCCAAGTGGGAAGGAAATTTTTCATCTGGGAAATCTTTATTTGTGCTTCTCAAATAATATTAACACTGTCTGGGGATGACTGGTTGTGAATAAAAAGAATGAAACAGTATTAGAATGAAGGTAACTTCATGGATTGGTGAAAGTTATGGTGAGATTTTGATCAATATTCAACATTTGGCAATTGTCTTATTACAAGGTTAATTCCAGTCTATCCCATTTTATTGTTTAGTGAGATGTGCTGGAACATAACCTTCTTCCACAAGTAGGAAGCAGTGGAAGTTTTGAGTGGAGTTACCAGAAATACTTATGCTCTTGGTTTTCTAGAAAAGCATATCACCACCGGGCATGGTGGCTCACACCTGTAATCCTAGCACTCTGGGAGGTGGAGGCAAGTGGATCGCTTGAGCTCACAAGTTGACCATCCTGAGTAAGAAGAGTGAGACCCCGTCGCTTAAGATAATAATAATAACATCAATAAAAAAGCTGGTGTTGTGGTGGACGCCTACAGTCCCAAATACTCGGGAGGCTGAGGCAAGCAGCTCTCTTAAGCCCAAGAGTTTGAGGTCACTGTGACCTATGATGCCACAGCACTCTATAGGGGCAAGAAAGTGAGACTCTGTCTCAAAAAAATAAGTAAATAAAATTAAAATAAATAAAACCCCAAAAAAGCATGTTATAACCATTGCTGAATCTTTCATAAGATGTGTCCAAAATAAAAGAGTTAAACATTTCTTAATATGGTAATATTT
>NW_003852456.1:308081-330238 GCF_000181295.1 Otolemur garnettii | reverse complement strand
TTTTGTTAATTGAGACAGTCTCCCTATGTCACCCTGGGTAGAGTGCCTGTGGCATTGCAGCTCACAGCAACCTCCAACTCCTGGGCTTAAGCGATTCTCATGCCTCAGCCTCCCAAGTAGCTGGGACTGTGGGCATCCACCACAACGCCTGGCTAATTTTGAGACAGGGTCTCATTTTTGTTCAGGTTGGAGGCAGGCAGTCCACCTGACTCGGCCTCCCAGAGTGCTGGGATTACAGGCATGTACCACCTCTCCCAGCAGAAAGTGGTGGAAATTCTATGCCGAAGCATCTTAATGACCTTAATCTAGGAGGCCGGCAGAGCAGAAAGAGTGGGGCATCCACTGTAATCCGTAAAAACCTGGCGAGAAAAAGGGGTATCTGGGCAGGGTGGTGGCTTGCAGATGTCCTATATTTACTCTAGGCAATGCACGTGTATGCGGCAGTCTAGTACGTCTCTCCCTGTGTCACAGAGCAGAGTGGCCGTGTCCGATGCTGGTATTCTGTGCCGTGGTCTGTGCCCAGCAGAAGACCAGGCTAGTCCTTTCTGATAGCTTGTCTTTCCTGCCCCCTACACTCTTGGTCCTCCGATCCAGTAGGCACTGTCAGCAACAGGCCCTGCAGAAGGACCCACTGGCCACTGACACTGGCAACAAGCCCAAGGCTCTTCAGTTTGCAAGACACAGGAAGGGGATAGCCTGCTAATGGGAAGGAAAAGGGGGAGAAAGAGGGATTGGAATAGAGAGATTAGAGAAATAGAGAGAAGTGGAGAGAGGAAGAGAGGGATGATCCGTGGAGACACTCTCCAAGTCTATAGGGGTCTTGGTTTAGCGCAAGAAAATGTAAGTTAGTAAGCTCTCGCCTGACAGGCACAAGGTAGAGTATAAGGCACACCTCCTGGGTGAAGGGCTCAACAGGAATTTGGACTTTACCTAACACAAACAATGTAATTTTTTTTTTTTTTTTTGAGACAGAGTTTCACTGTGTCACTCTGGGTAGAGGCCATGGTGTCATAGCTCACAGCAACTTCAAACTTTGGGCTCAAGCCATCCTCCTGCCTAAGCCTTCTGAGTAGCTGGGACTACAGGTTCCCACAACTACACCTGGCTAGTTTTTCTATTTTTAGTAGAGATGGGGTCTCGCTCTTGCTCGGGCTGGTCTTGAACTCTTAAGCTCAAGAAATCCTCCCACCTCAGCTTCCTAGAGTGCTGGGATTACAGGTGTAAACCACCATGCCTGGCCCCAAAGGGGGTTTAAAATATCCCCTTGTTTCAGCCCCCATCGTGGCTACAAATCTCCAAGGGGTACTGATCACGCAGAAAGGGAGAACACGGGGAGTCTCTGCAGACTGAGTAACCGACGGGCACAGGCAAGGCTGCAGTAGTGTTTGCGGGGGAGCATACGGAGCGGGAGGAGTGCTGCCTTCCAAAGCAAGCACAGATACGATAACGACACAAAGAACAGGTCGGGATTAGGAATTGTCCTGAAGGAAGAGGTACAAGAGTTCTGATGCATTGTGGGAGATCAACGTGGGGCAGACAGCAAGGACCCAGCCAGGCAAAGCTAGACTGCCCTGTCAGTCCCCTGTAGAGAAAACTATGTCCCAGAACTTACTCTATCCCCCTGCTGGTATTTTATTTTTGTAACTAATATTGTAAAAATAAACATATCATGTCTATTATACATTAATAATGATTTCCAGGCTTGCTGCCCATAGCTCAGGGAGGAGGGCGCCGGCCACATACACCCAGGCTGGTGGGTTCAAGCCTGGCCTGGGCCTGCTAAACAACAATGACAACTGCAACAAAAAAAATAGCTGGGCGTTGTGGCAGGTGCCTGTAGTTCCACTTACGGGAGGCTGAGGCAAGAGAATCACTTAAGCTCAAGAGTTTGAGGTTGCTGTGAGCTGTGATGTCGTAGCATTCTACTGAGGGCAACATAATGACACTCTGCCTCAAGAAAAAAGAATTATTTCCCTTCCCTCCCCTCCTCTCCCCTTCCCTTCCCTTCCCTTCCCTTCCCTTCTCATAGCCCAGCACGCTAACCATCTGTTATCCTTTCGAAATCCTTTGTCAATGTCCAAAAGCCCCTAAGTGCTGTTTTCTACGAGTGGTAGAGCAAAGTAAGATACCTCAACCTGACCCCTTACAAAATGCCATCTCGAGGACTCATTCTGTTACAGTGAATTGCATATGAAACATTTTTTTTTTCACATTGAGAAAGTTTTTTGCATTTAAACTGTGAGACCAAGTTGAAGACAAAAAATTCTATCTAAATATATCTAAACATTATGACTATGAAATCTGGGGGTCAGTCTGACCTTCAGAACATTTCTTTTCTTTCTTTCGTTTTTTTTTTTTTTTTTTTTAAGATAGAGTCTCACTCTGTCGCCCTGGGCTAGAGTGAACTATCATCATAGCTCACAGCAATTTCAAACTCCTGGGCTTAAGTGATCCCCCTGCCGCAGCCTCCTGAATGGCTGGGATTACAGGCACCCACCACAACACCTGGCTCATTTTTTCCATTCTTAGTAGAGAGGAGGTCTCTTGTTTAGGCTAATCCACCTGCCTCAGCCTCCCAGAGTGCTGGGATTATAGGCGTGAGCCACAGTGCCAGACCTCTTTGTTTTTTGGTTTTTTTCCTTTTTTGCCATGAAGCATCAAATGAAGATTATTTATTTTACATGTTAATTGAATGTGTTCATTTATAATATATATTATAGGTGAATGGTTCAAAATTCAAGCACAAGAAGATATAAATATAATTGCAAGTAAATATTTCAAACTCCCCCTTTTTGCCATGATAATGAGCCAATAACCATGAGACTTAACAGGTGAAATTAACAGGGAAATTAAACGAGGCCAGTAACTGAGCGTTTGAGTCCAGGACAGTGCCTGAAGGCACCAGATATGCTGGGACCAACCTTTGCTTGGGAGGAGAAAGGATTTGAGTACACAGTCTCTGCTCCTGAGGAACAAGGAAGTAGGAGTGAAAATCATTTCCATATAGCCCGAGGAAAACAGAAAGAGGCAGTATCTATCTCTGCACTGGCTGGAGGAGAGCTTAAAAACGATCCTCTTGCCAGCTTTCACCTGGGCTGGAGTCTGAATTCCTACGGTTTACACGGTCTGAGAACTGCAAGCAGAGAATGTAAATTTATGGGTCCTGGAGTCTATAGTGCCTCCAGGTACCTCAGAGAAGCAAATGCCAATACTCCCAGGAGGAATAAATCCTCAAAGAAGGCCTCTGAGTAACCTCTCCGAGAGCGGCAACAACTCTTAAATAATACAAAGAAGTCTTGAGCACTCAAGGAGTTGTCGAGCAATTGCCAATAGAAACAGACCTGCAGACACATTAGATCCTGGAATTACTGAATACAGAATATTAAATTCAATATTTAAAGGAACAAAAGCAGAAGTAAAAATTATGAGTAAGGATGAAGATATTACCAAGGATTACTAGACAGGTTTGGGGGAAAATACTTCAAATATAAATTATAATAATTCAAGTTAAAAGTCTCTGAAAGAGTTAAAATAGCAAATTACATAGATAAGAAGCAACAGTTAGCAAACAGTTATGCACTTGGAAAATCATATTGGATATGACACAAAGTGACTAATATATTGAAAATCAGACAGGCGGGGTGGCACCTGTGGCTCAGTGGGTAGGGCACCAGCCCCATATACTGAGGGTGGCGGGTTCAAACCCAGCCCCAGCCAAACTGCAACAAAAAAATAGTCGGGCATTGTGATGGGCGCCTGTAGTCCCAGCTACTCTGGAGGCCGAGGCAAGAGAATCACCTAGGCCCAGGAGTTGGAGGTTGCTGTGAGCTGTGTGATACCATGGCACTCTACTGAGGGTGATAAAGTGAGACTCTGTCTCTACATAAAAAAAAAAAAAAAAGAAGATCAGACAGGCTAAGAGATGGGAAGCAAATCCACCATTTATATAATCAGAATTTGGGAGGTAGATTGTAGAAAAAATGTGAGGATAGAAATATTTAAAAAATACCAGCCTGAGCAAGAGTAAGGGACTGTCTCTATTAAAGATAGAAAAAAGCTGGGTGTGGTGGCAGTGCCTGTAGGCCCAGCTACTTGGCAGGCTGAGGCAGGAAGATCTCCTGAGCTCAGGACTTTGAGGTTGCTGTGAGCTGTGATGACACCAGGTGACAGCGTGAGACTCCATCTCAAAAAAAAAATTTTTTTTTTAAAAAGGAATTTGTTTCTTTGAGGCTGGTCATAGTGGCTCATGCTGTAACCCTAACTAACACTCTGGGAGGCCAAGGCGGCTGGATCTCCTGAGATTAGGAGTTTGAGACCAGCCTGAGCAAGAACGAGACCTCATCTCTATTCTAAAGGAAAAGAAATATAAAAAAAAAAAAAAAGTAATGTTTTCAGCATTAATGAAAGACACAAAATCTTCAGTTAAGTAATTACAACAAGTGGAAAAGAAATATAAATAAAGACTAGTCAATTCTAGGACATAATACAGTACAGCAGCAGAACATCCAAAACAGTCAGAAATCATGAAAGAACAGACACCTGCCAAAGCAGATGGTAAAGAAGCACATATAAAGATGATACGTGAACGTCAGATACCATCAGCAGATGGCGAATTTCAGGAAACTGAGATAGCACTACACACCTGTTAAAATGGTGAGTATCCCAAACACAGACGCTCTGCGAGGACGTGGAGGACCAGGAACTCTCACTGTACGGGCAGTGAGTGAATATGGATAAAACGGCATAGCAACCGTGGAAAACAGTTTGGTGGTTTCCTATAAAACATTCTCTTACCATAGGATCCAACGGTCATGCCCCTTGGCATTTAGCCAAATGAACACAGGGATGTTTGCAGCAGCCATACTCAGCTGGGCGGGTGGCTCACCCTTGTGATCCCAGGACTCTGGGAGGCCCAGGTGGGTGGATCTTCTGAGCTCTTCTGGGAGTTGGAGACCAGCCTGAGCAAAAGTGAGACCCCTGTCTTTCAAAGAAAAACAGAGAAAAGAAGGAAAGAGAAAGAGAGAAAGAAAGGGAAAGGAAGAAAGAAAGAAAAAAAGCAGCCTTACTTGTCACCACCCAAACTTGGAAGTAACCCACATGTCGTTCGGTAAGTAAATGAACAAACTGTGGCACATCCTGACAGCAAGACATTATTCAGTGCTCAAAAGAAGCGAGCTATCAAGTCATGTGTTCCCACATGGAGGAACCTTACATCATGGGTGTTACTAAGCAAAAGAAGCCAATCTGAAAAGGCTGTCTGATTCCAACCACATGACATCCTGGAAATGCAAAACTCAGTGTAAAGATGGGGGTGGGGGTGGCTTACCAAGAGTTAGAGGTATGCAGGAATGGATAGGCAGAGCACAGAGGATTTCAGGAAACGGAAACTATTTCGTATGATGCTACAATGGTGGATATGTGTCATTGTACATTTGTGAAAACCTATAGAATGGTCCCTAACGTGAACTTAGGAATTTGAGTAATGATGCTGCATCTTTGGGGGTCCCTAAGTGTTAGGTATGTGCCACACTGGCAGAAGATGTTGGTAGTGGGGTAGGTTGAGCCTGTGTGGGGGTGGGACACATTTGGAGCTCTCTGAGCTTTCTGCTTAATTTTGCTGCAAACCTAACACTGGTCTAAAAAATAAAGTATATCAGTTTACTAAAACCCAACAGAGTTGGCTGAGTGCAGTGGCTCATGCCTATAACCCCAGCACTCTGAGAGTCCAGGGCAGGTGGAGTGCCTGAGCTCAGGAATTCAAGACCAGTCTGAGCAAGAGAAAGACCCCATCTCTACTAAAAATAGAAAAACTAGCCAGGTGTGGTGGTGGGTGCCTATACTCCCAGTTACTTGGGAGCCTGAGACAGGAGGATTTCCTGAGCTCAGGAGTTTGAGATTGCTGTGAGCTATGATGCCGCAGTACTCTATCCAGGGTGACAGAGTGAGACTCTGCCAAAATAAATAACTAAGTAAATAATTCCTGGGCGGCACCTGTGGCTCAAAGGAGTAGGGCACTGGCCCCATCTGGAGGTGGCAGGTTCAAACCCAATCCCTGGCCAAAAACTACAAAAAAAAAAAAAAAATTAATTCAGTATAAGTAAATAATTCCAACAGAAACCACTCCCTGCTGCAGCCCAGCATCTGGAGAGAGTGTCCTACTTCCTACTGAATGCATATGGCTTTTGCATCATGTAATAGTAAAAAATAAAAACAAACATCTTAAGCGAAACCATTGTTAAGTTGGGGACCGTCTGTACAAAAATATTCTAATATCCATTGCAATATAAAAATATGCAAAGCAAAGGTATCCCAAGTTTATGGAAAAATATATTCATACATTCATACATGCAAATTTTTTTTTTTTTTTGGAAACAGAGTCTTACACTGCTGCCCAGATTAGAGTGCCATGGTGTCAACCTAGCTCACAGCAATCTCAGGAATTTGAGGTTGCTGTGAGCTATGACAGCACCGCACTCCACTGAGGACAACAAATGAAACTCCTCTGTTCAAGTGATCACCCTGCCTCAGCCCCCTGAGTAGCTGGGACTACAGGTACTCACCACTGTACCCAGCTAATTTTCCTATTTTTGGTAGAGACAGAGTCTCGCTCTTGTTCAGACTGGTCTCAAACTCTAGAGCTCAAGCAACCCACCTGCCTCGGCCTCCCAGAGTGCTAGGATTACCAGGCTAGTTTTTGTGTTTTTAGTAGAGATGGTGTCTCACCCTTGCTCAGGCTGATGTCAAACTCCAGAGCTCAAGCAATCCACCTGCCTTGGCCTCTCAGAGTGCTGGTGGGTACAGGTGTCAGCCACTGCACTCAGCCCACACAAAGTATTTTTGAAAAGATATCCTGGAAGCTGGTAACAGGATTGATCTCCAAGTAGGGGGAACTAGGTGGCTGGAAGACAAAGGAGAGGTGCTTTTTTCTATTATATGCATTTAAATTATGTAACTGTATACATCTAATATCTAATTAGGGAGATATAAGTAACTTTCACTTTTGGTAAGAAAAGCAAAGAAAAAAATAGAGACATTGAAGCAAGATTACAAAGTAGGTTGGAAAGAGGGGATTGTGAAGAGAGGGGCCTGTGACTGACAGGATAGAAACAAAGGCTAATAATTGAGCCAAATGACCGGAGACTAGTCTATATTTCCCCCGTTTAGTGGCAAGATCCCTGAGATTCTGCTGGTACTCTGGGAATGTTGTTGTCACCTACTGACCACATTGAAGAAGATTCTAGTCGCTTTCTGGAATGGGCTCCACTTGAGAGTGGTCTGAAATCCTGGCAGTGCACCCAGCTCTCCTACAGTGTCTTAAAAATACAGTACTGTGTGGTCCCTAACTGGAATTAATAATTAGAATTTCCAGTGTGAGGTCCAAAAACCACTGAAATGCAGTTTTTAAAAGGCAGGTAGCAGCAAGAAAAGGGGTTGGCTTCGTACCAGGAAAATTAAATGAAGAAAGAGAGACGCCTGTTCTAAAGTTGGATCTGTCTTTCCTCACCTTCTCGCAGCTAGGGGACCACGAGCACGGTCTCTTAAGAACTCTTCAAGCTTGTTGCCTGCATATTATTCTGAAAAAAATAATAATAGCTCCCATTCATGGAGCACATCTCTTATTCCATCACTGCGCTAGGAGTTTTAGATCTATTTACTTTCATTCTCACAACTCAGCCAGGAAGGCAC
This sequence comes from Otolemur garnettii, assembly GCF_000181295.1. NCBI lineage: Eukaryota > Metazoa > Chordata > Mammalia > Primates > Galagidae > Otolemur > Otolemur garnettii. The sequence goes on along the minus strand of NW_003852456.1, from coordinate 322,552 downwards.
ATGTGTCTACAGATAAGCATCGGAACCTGAGAGAAGCCAACTGAACTCCCTCAAATTGGGAGGGCTGGGGACCCAGGTCAGAAGCCCTGCAGGCCACTGTGGGCTCAGAGGAAGCTGCAGACTCTGGGAAGCTGTTGGGGATTGAATGTGGAGGGCTCAAGGGCCACATAATCAGAAAACTTTCTGACTCTGCCTCGTGTCCCAAGGCACGTTCCCGGCCCAAGGCAGAAGTCCTGAGCTCCACTGCAGTTCTTCCCTGAGCCCCCTGGATGCCAGGTCCAGGGTGACTTCTGCAGAATATCTATCTCTGTGTTCATGCCCTTTGTGCTCCCTATGTGGTCTGCTGGCAGAGAGATGAGGGAATTGTTTGGGAGAGAAGCATATGATTCCAGTTAATAGGTCTAAGTTACAAACCTCCCCTTCCCACCCACTCACGTGAGGAACATTCTAGAATTAGTCAATTGCAGAAACCGAAGCTGTATCTGCTGGCTGTCTCTAACATCCTGCCCTCCTGGGCGCCTCTGGCCCTCAGCCCGCTCTGTCTTCTCACCCCCTGCACTCTGCCCCCTTCTCCTAACACGGTTTCTCCCTGTCACCCAATCTTCTCATCATGACCCCAGACAGTTCATTCCTGGGTTCATAATTTCTCTTAGAGTTTTGAAATCTTCACTGAATACTCTTTTTTCTGCCTCCTTTCTTCAACTGAAACTTAGATTGCCACTGTGCATGGAGTTTTGCCTACTATTTTTTAGATTGAGGCAGTTCCTTCTCCTACAAACTGAAAACCTCAGAATAGCCACTTCCATCTGGGGGCCACGTGGCTGCTGAGGGGCAGACCCTCTGGCTGGCAGCAGAGCCTCTGGCCGGCCGGCCTTCCTCTCCTTACCTCAGTGCTGGCCTCCATAGGCTCGTTGAAGGTTTCTAAGTCAGAGTTGGTTTTTCCTCCACCCTGAATCCTGTCTCATCGTCTACCTGATGGCAGCATTCATGTGGTCACCACATTCTGCACCCCAATTTCCAAATTCCTTGGCCTCCTTATGTTGAGAGATGATGGTTTTCATTTCATTTCAGCCATTGTCTCCTATTGGACTTTGTCGTACAGAATTAATTATGCAATGAAATCCTGCATGTAAGTATTTCTCTTTATGATGTTTCTTTTTTCTTTTTTTTGAGCCAGAGTATCACTTTGTCACCCTGAATATAGTGCTGTGGCATCATTATAACGCATAGCCTCAAATTCCTAGAGTCAAGCAGTTCTCCTGCTTCAGCCTCTCAACTAGCTGGGGCTACATGTTCCTGCCACCATGGCTGGCTAGTTTTTCTATTTTTTTGGTAGACCTGGGGGGTTCAATCTTTCTCAGGCTGGTCTCCAACTCCTAAGCTCAAGGGATCCTCCCACCTTGGCCTCCCAGGAGGCTGGGATTGCAGTTGTGAACCACCATGCCCAGCCTTACGATGTATTACTTGAAAAATACCTTATTAATTTCAATACCCTAAGCTTTAGCTGGTACAAATTAAATGTCTACCTTCTCTGCCTGTTCAAATGCAAAGTTAGAACAGCTGGAGAATTCCACACCTCCAGAGGTTAGCAGCACTCTAAACTCATGATAGGCAAGCTCCATAATCAGGAGGCCCTGCCTATTTTCCTCAGCCACCTTAATCTCCTTTTCATCAGGAGAGAGCTCAGACACTGTCTTCCAAGCCAGACTCCACACTCGGGGTCAGTCACTCCCTGCCAGGAGCCCTGCAGGCACTGAGTAGGGCCACCCACAATGTCCATACTCCCACAAAACGTGTGCTACTGCAGTGCCCTCACCCCCATCCACATCCACTCTTGCCTTTTTCTCCCCTTACAGTGAAACAGTGTGTAAGGCTAATAGTTTCTACCTAATTCTGTTTTCCTAATCTGTGTTTGGGACTCCAGTCCCTGCCCCTAACTCGGGAGCTGTAGTCCACATTATTACAGCTCTCTGATTATATTTCAACCTTTATTCTCGGCTCCTTGTCATCATGGAAGCACCTTTATTTCCTTCCCAACTTCAGAAAACAAAGTGAGGCCCAGTGGGTAGTGCGTGCCTGCATTCCCAGCTACGGGAGGGCAGGGACTTGAGGCCAGCCTGGGCAAAATAATGAGACCTACTAATGACTCTACTAATACAGAAACAATTAGCTAGGTATGGTGGTGGGTGCCTATAGTACCAGCTGCTCAGAAGACTGAGGCAGGAAGATAGCTTGGGGTCAGGAGTTCAAGACCAGCATGAGCTAGAGTGAAACCCTCATCTCTACTAAAAAATAGAAAAATTAGCCTGGTGTGATGGCAGGTGCCTGTGGGCCCAGCTACTCAGGAAGGTGAGGCAAGAGCATCTCTTGAGCTCAGGAGTTTGAGGTTGCTGTGGGCTATGATGTCATGGCACTCTGTCTTTTAAAAAAAAGAAAAAAGACCAAACCCCCAACCTCCTCTTCCTGGAATTTTTATACTCTTTGAAGTGCTATCTAATCTTTTCAAGAAGGAACACAGCCTCTGTCACACCACTAAACTGCTTTCCCAAAGAACAGAAATGTACTTGTTCCCGAGTCCAACTCTTTAAAAGCTTTACTTCTATTTTTACTTTACCCTGGAAGCTCAGTTAGTTTGACACCACTCCTGTCTTTACTCCAAGCTCTCAGGAGATACTTCCCAGTCTTTTTCTAGGCTTTTTTCCCCTGACCAGCTATTAAAAGCTGCCCTTCAGGATTCAGTGTTTGCCCCTCATCTTCCTTTACCGGTAAACAGTCCCTGTGAGGCCGTTGTCTGGAGTGGGCTTCCGCGGACCAGGCCAAACCACATAATCAAAGTGAACTTGGAAACAGGCCATTTTCCAAAAAGCAGGAGATTCAGGGCAACCATTCAGAAGGGGCCCAGTTGGCCTGAGGATGAAGAAGTCCCCTCTGTGAGAAAAGTTACTTTGAAACCACCCATCTGCTTCCACCCTCCTTCCCCCGTGTAAGCCTTTCTCCACCTTATAAAGCCAGCCCTTTGCTCAGCAAATTGTTACACCCATTCTATTTTTATAAAATGAGATGGTGCCTAATTCCAGGAGAGCTAATAAAAGCCAATTAGGTCTTTAAACTAAATTTCTATGTTTGCTTTTTAACAACTGACTTGATTCTGTGACTGAAGGTTGTGCCTCCCTAACCTGTTCTAACTCAGTTCTCTCCCCTGAGCTTCACACCTTTCTTACACCCAATAGTTCACTGCATTTCGCTACAGGAACCTCAAGGTGAATGTTCCAGAATGCAAAACTTTTGGTCTTTTCCCATTACCAACAATGCAGTCTTCAAAGCTGGCAATTCTTCCTCACGTTATATCTAATTCATTCTCAAGATTTTGGAAATTAAGTCTCTGAAGTTGTTCCTGAAATAATTTTTTTTTTTGTCTATCCACACTACTACTTCCCTGACAAAACTACAGTAATTTCTAAACTGTATCATTATGCCAGTTTCCTAATTAGTCCTGCTTCCAATCTCTCACCCATTCATTCTCTCTCTCTCTCTCTCTCTCTCTCTCTTTTTCTGGGACCCATTCATTCTCTAGGCTTTCTAAAAATTAAGTTTTGTAGACAAATTTCTTTTGTGATGTGTTTCCTTCCTTCCTTCCTCCCTCCCTCCTTCCCTTCCTTTCTTCTCCTTTGTTTTTTCCTGTTGTATACCTTCATATCCTACATAGTCTTCATACGAATACAATATTACAATGTTTTCTCCTAACTGGACGCACTAGAATCTTGTTAAGTGGCTAACCAAGTTGAGTGAAATATTCTTAGAAGGCCTAATTCTTTCCAGTTGGATATGGTAATATTTAATATTTTTTTATGCTTTTTTATTGTTTTGGATTCATTGAGGGTACAAAGAATTAGGTTACATTGATTGCATTTGTTAAAGTCCCTCTTATAATTGTGTCCTGCTCCCAAGAGGTGTGCCATACACCTTGACCCCCCATCCCCCTCCCTCCTCCCCTCTCCCTGATCCTTCATTCCTCTACCCCTCTCCTTGTATTAGCTCATCTACTGCCTTCATATTAGAATTGAGTACATTGGATTTTGGCTTCTCCATTCTTGGGATGCTTTGCTAAGAAGAATGTGTTCCATTTCTATCCAGATTAATACAAAAGATGTAAATCCTTCATCTTTTTTTTTTTTTTTTTTTGAGACAGAGCCTCAAGCTGTCCCCCTGGGTAGAGTGCCATGGCTTCACTGCTCACAGCAACCTCCAACTCCTGGGCGAGTCTCCTGCCTCACCCCCCCAGTAGCTGGGACCACAGGCGCCCACCACAACGCCCGGCTATTTTTTGGTTGCAGCCATTATTGTTGTTTGGCGGGTCCGGGCTGGATTCGAACCCACCACCTTAGGTGTATGTGACTGGCTCCTTAGCTCCTTGAGCCACAGGTGCCGAGCCAATCCTTCATCTTTTTAATGACTAAATAGCATTCTATGGTATACATATACCACAGCTTATTAATCCACTCCTGGGTTGGTGGGCATTTAGTCTGTTTCCACATTTTGGCAATCGTAAATTGAGCTACAATAAACAGTCTAGTGAAAAATGTCCTTATGAGAAAAGGATTTTTTTCTTCTGGGTAGATGCCCAGTTAATGAGATTCAGGATCAAATGGGAGGTCTAATATAGACTTCTTTGAGGCTTCTCCATACTTCTTTCCAAAAAGGTTGTATTAGTTTGCAGTCCCACCAGCGTGTAAGAGTGCCCTTCTCTTCACGGCCATGCCAGCATCTGTAGCTTTGAGTCTTTGTGACGTGGGCCATTCTCACTGGGGTTAGGTGATATCTCAGGGTGGTTTTGATTTGCATTTCTCTGATGATTAGAGACAATGAGCATTTTTTATGTTTGTTAGCCGTTCATCTGTCTGTCTTCTCTAGAGAAGGTTCTATTCATCTCTCTTGCCCATTGGGTCTTTTTTTGTTGATTAATTTGAGTTCTCTATAGATCCTAGTTATCAAGCTTTTGTCTGATTCATAGTATGCAAATATATTTTCCCATTCGTAAGGTTGTTTCCTTTGGTTGTTGTTTTCTTAGCTGTACAGAATCTTTATCAGTTTAATTAAGTCCCATTTGTTTATTTATTTTTTGTTGTTGTTTTTGAAATTGCCATGGAAGTCGTCTTCATAAAATCTTTCCCCAGGCTGATATCTTCAAGTGTTTTCCCCACACTTTCTTTGAGGATTTTTATTGTTTCATGCCTTAGGTTTAAATCTTTTATCCACCTTGAATCAATTTTTGTAAGTGGTGAGAAGTGTAGGTCCAGTTTCAGTCTTTTACATGTGGTTATCCAGTTCTCTCAGCACCATTTATTGAATAGGGATCCTTTTCCCCAGTGTTTGGTTTATCTTGTATTGGTTTAGTAACCTATAGATAAACAACTACATGCCCACATGAGATAAAAGCACAATTAAATTCAAGTGGGGTGAGGGGAGGAGGGAGAGGCAGAGGGGAGGAGAGAAGGGCAGATGGCCGTAAGATCAGGTGGCTGTTAAGAGGTTAGTTTCATCTCTTGGTTTTCTATTCAATTTCAGATGTCAATGTCTCTATTTTTGTGCCAATACTATGCTGTTTTGATCATTATGTCCTTGTAAGACATCCCAAAGACTGGTAAGATGAAACCCCCAGCTTTGTTTTTACTACTGAGAATTACCTTGGCTATACAGGGTTTTTTTTCTGGTTCCATACAAAATGAAGAATTATTTTTTCTAAATTTTGAAAGTATAATAATGGTTTTTTAATGGGGATTGCATTGAATCTGTAGATAGCTTTGGGAAGTATAGATATTTTGACAGTGTTGATCTTTCCTTCCTTCTTTCCTGCCTTCCTGCCTTTTCTCCTTCCTTCCTTCCCAGAGTCTCACTCTATCACCCAGTCTAGTGTGCCATGGAGTCAGCCTCACTCATAACAACCTCAAACTCCTGGGCTTAAGTGATCCTCCTGCCTCAGCCTCCCAAGTAGTTGAGACTACAGGTGCCCACCATGACATCCAAATAATTTTTCTGTTTTTAGTAGAGATGGGTTCTTGTTCTTTCTCAGGCTGGTGGTGAACTCTTGAGCTCAAGGGATCCTCTCATCTTGGCCTCCCAGAGTGCTGAGCCACCACATGAGCCACCACACTCTCAGTCTTTCCTATTGATGCAGGACAGGTGGCACCATGACCTGCCATCTTAGCCCTGGAGGTGTTGATGTTGCAGGGGATGGAGGAACCAGCTTGAATCCGGCCAGACACCTGCGGAGGAGACACTGGCGCCTTGCTGTCTCCTCCACTGTGCACTTTTGGCTGGTCAGTTTCATGGATGGGGACTTGTGGTCCCCTGTGCTCTCCTGACTGGTGAAGTTCATGCAAGTTTCCAAGGCCTGAGAGCTCATTGGACAGTTGGCTGTAACTGACAAGGACCCAAGCCCTAAAAGTCAACATTGAGTTCAGGCAAAACAACCCCCTGCCACTATATAAACCCCTGAGCAGAGAGCCTGAGGACAGATCTCCAAGAGGAAGCAGGAGAACTTGTTCCCCTCCTGGGTTCTCTCTGCCAAGAGGTTTGGTTTTTTTGTAATTGTTGTAATTTTTGTTTCTTTGAATAAATCCTGACTTACCACAAATCCTGTGGTTTGCCAATTCATTCTTCCAATCGTGGAGACCAAGAACCTGAAACTCTGGTATCACTATTACTTTTTAATTGCTCCCCAATGAGTCACCTATCCATCATTCTCTATCAACTTATATCTTTAGACACTATCGCTCACTGCCTTTTTGCTTCTATACACAAACTCATGCACACACTTCTTGCTGTGTGCTGTGCATAGTGGATGGCTTGTGTTCTCTTTTGACATCTGCCCTTCTGCTCAGGGAGCTTCCCCATTCACTCCGATGCTTCTTCTCTTGCCTCTCATCTGCTGCCTTAGCTGCATTTGGTCATCTTGGAATTGTCCCTTAGTCTCATCTCAGACATCACTTTACCTGAAAGCTTCCCAGACTCTGTACCAATGACTTAACTTCAAATGGCATTTACTCTTTCTCAGAAACATTATTTCTACATTCATGGTAACCATTCCAAGAAATACTCCAGGGTAGAGTGGTGGAATGGACATGGGGTATTGGGGAAATACCTTTGTTTATCTATGAAGAAGTTTATAGTGGAGTATAAAGGCATGGGACTTGAGGAGGTCTGATACTGAGGGACAAGATCTGAGAATTTTCAGAATGTATATGATCACTAAAGCCAAGGGAAGGAATGAAATTTTGAGAGAGTATGTAGGGTGAGGAGAGGAGGGAAAAAGATGGTTTAGGACAGAACATTGATGTGACCAAAATAGGTTGTCCCCACCCAGGCACATACTCGGTTCTGTTAATAACCAGCATTCTAGTCCCTTAAGAATTACGTCTTTCCCCACTGTGTTCATTCTTGGTCTGTCAAAAATTAACTTCTCTGCCTTGCTTAGCTAAGAAATGAGATTAAAAATCTCCTAAATCAAAACCAATAGATAAACAACTACATGCACATATGAGAGAAAAGTATAAAAATTCAAGTGGGGGAGGAGTGGGGGAGAAGAGAGAGGGGAAAGGGAAGTGGGGTGGCAGATGGGAGGAGGGAGAGGGAGGAGGGGTAGAAGAGAGGGGAAGTGAGAGGGGCAGATGGGAGGAGGAAGGGGGAGAGCAATGGAGGGGAGAAGGGAGGGAATTGGGGAGTGCTCACCTATGAGGCACAATGTAAGGGTGTTTAGCATATCCTTGGGTGAGGGGCTCAACCATAACTTGAACTTTACCTAATCAACACAAACAATGTAACCTAATCATTTGTACCCTCACATGAATCTGAAAGTTAAAAAAAATATCCTAAGTTGTTATATATTGAGTAGAATAGCAAAGGACAGAAAAAGGAAAAAAAAAATAACTGGTGAATATTTATTTTAGATGAGGCAAACTGATGAGAATCTCTTTTAGTTCTTATAGTTCAGATCCCTAAGATGGCTTTGGCTTCCCAGCTTCTTAAAAATAAATCATAAATATGCTTCTTGAGCTTTCACTCAGACTCAGGGAGTTACAGACTTGCTTTTAAAAAATTCCATTCCTGCTTAACATACCAGAACCAGATTTTTTTCCTTGCCACCCAAGAACTTAGTTGCAATAAAGAAAAGAACATTCATGCATGTGCATTTTCATTTAGGATGCTAGGAAGAAATTCTAAATTAGATACAACACCATCTAAAGGCATCATTCAAGGTGTATCAAGAACCAAAAAATTGGCTCGGTGCCTGTAGCTAAGGCACCAGCCACATACACCTAAGGTGGCTGGTTTGAATCCAGCCTGTGCCCACCAAACAACAATGCTGGCTGCAACCAAAAAATAGCTGGGTGTTGTGGCGGGTGCCTGTGGTCTCAGCTACTTGGGAGGCAGGAGACTCTCTTGAGCCCAGGAGTTGGAGGTCGCTGTGAGCTGTGATACCACAGCACTCTACCCAGGGGGACAGCTTGAGGTTCTGTTTAAAAAAAAACCCAGAAAATTGTTAACCAAAGGGAAATGAGTATTTGGAGATGAATCATCATTAATACTAGGTAGTTTAATTATTCTACTAGTTTTATTAAAGGAATAAATGAAAAATAGATGAATAAATACAATTTTAAAGAGCTATTGATATATCAATTTTGTGTTTAATTATTTACCAATTTTGGTTTTTAAATTATCTTCTTCTTCTAAATTGTTTCATTTTCTTTTTTCTTCCTTTTCTAACTTTTGCTTTGATTGTATAACTGTTTTGTTATTTTTCTAGTCTTTCAGTGAAAGCATTTAAAGCTTTGTTTTTGTAAGTAAAACTTTTTTATCCCATGGTTTTAGTACTTTTGTTGCTGCTACTTTAAAGATATTCTTTTAGTTTAGTCTTTGTTTTCAGTGTTTTTGATTGTGTGTGTGTGTGTTTTCTTGAGACAGAGTCTCACTCAGTCGCCCTAGGTTGAGTGTTGTGGCATCATAGCTCACAGCAACTTCAAACTCTGGGGTTCAAGCAATGCTCTTGCCTCAGGCTCTCGAGTACCTGGAAGTACAGGGACCCGCCACAATGCCTGGCTATTTTTAGAGACAGGGGTCTCGCTCTTTTTCAGGCTGGTCTCAAACTCCTGAGCTCAAATCCACCCACCTTAGCCTCCCAGAGTGCTAGGATTATAGGCCTGAGTCACTGCACCAGGCCCTTGCTTGTTTTTTGTTGTTTGTTTTGTTTTGAGTCAAGTTCTCACTCTGTTACCCAGGCTAGAGTGCAGTGGTCTCATCACAGCTCACAGCAACCTCAAATTCCTGGGCCCAAGTGATTCTCCTTGGGACACAGGTATGAGCCATAACACTGAGATACTTTTTGAAATTTAATTTTGGCAAAGATGGGACCTCATTACGTTGCTCAGGCTGGTCCTGAACTCATGGCCTCAAATGATCCACCTGTCTTGATTTCTCAAATTTCTGGGATTGTAGGTGTGAGCCACCTTGCCCGGTTATTTTAATTTTGCTTTCAGATATGACTCAGAAGATCTTTACGAGTAAATTTTTAAAAGTATTAACATTTTTAGTAAGTTTTATTTTACCTTATACAAATAACACTCCTAATTTATTTTGTATAATGGTTAATGGATGTGGTACTATTTTTATAATTTTGGAAATTATTGAAGTCTTGTTATTGGTGTCATTGAATATAATTTTAAAATAAATATTTATAATAGTTTATAATAATTTATTTTTTCCAATTTTAATATCAAGTGTATCCAGATGAAGTAGAATGATTTTGAAGTATTTCTTCTTTTTCTATTGTCTATAAGATTTGGCATGATTTGTTTTTTGAAATTATCTTTTATTTTTATTTATAAATATTAGTTGTCTATTTTTTGAGACTTTGGAAAAAAATAATAAGTTAACGGATGACTCCGCACTGTACCTGAGTCAAAGCATTCTATAATAGATACACTCTTATTTGACAATGTGAATGTTACTTTTTTGCATTATTATTATTATTATTGCTCAATATTTTGTTGCAGCAATCGTCTGATTTGTTTTCTAAATGTATTTATCTTCTTTTGTTCTTTACGAGGTTTTTGTTTCTAGTTCTTATCTTAAACGTTGTTATCGTTATTAAATTTTGAGCCTTTTTAACTTTGTGAAGGCAAAAAGTGGAAACCAAATAAACACATGCATATGTATAGAGAAAATAAAAAATAAAATAAAATACTTGTTTTCAGCTTACACAGTTGGACACACATAAACATAAACAAAGTCTTTTTCATTATAACAGTTGTATCTAGTTTTTCTGGTTTCCTTGATCTGTTGTGGAACTGAAGAAGTGTGTTAGAGTTTTGTACTGTGAGGCCGGGGGCAGTGGCTCACGCCTGCAATTCTAGCACTTGGACGGCCGAGGTGGATGGATTGCCTGAGCTCACAGATCTGCACCTGTAGTCCCAGCTACAGGAGGCTGAGGCAAGAGGATCACTTGAGCCCGAGAGTTTGAGATTGTTGTAAGCTATGAGGCCACAGCATTCTGTGCAGGGAGACAAAGTGAGGCTCTGTCTCAAAAAAAAAAAAAAAAATTTGTACTGTGATTACATTTTCATTGATTCTTTCAGTCTTAGTGTAAAGTATAAGACTAAAATACAAAGATTCATGAGGCTTATACTCCACTGTGAACTATACTCTTTGTAAATTATAAAGTGCCTTCCCATTCTAATTTGCCTTGACCCTATTGTGGTCTGAGAGTGATAGCTGAGCTCCTGTTTATTTTCATCTTCATAGTCTGCTATATATTGTCTATTCATTTACACACTATTCTGCTTAGTCACTTCCATTTATTTATTTATTTATTTAGAGACAGAGCCTCAAGCTGTCTCCCTGGGTAGAGTGCTGTGGCATGACAGCTCACAGCAACCTCCAACTCCTGGGCTCAAGTGATTCTCCTGCCTCCACCTCCCAAGTAGCTGGGACTACAGGTGCTCGCCACCCGGCTATTTTTTTTTTTGGTTGCAGCTGTCATTGTAGTTTGGTGGGCCCGGGCTGGTTTTGAACCTGTCAGCTCAGGTGTATGTGGCTGGCACCTTAGCTGCTTGAGCCACAGGCCCCAAGCTAGTCACTTCCTTTTAGACAGGATATTTTTGAATGTAGGTCTTTTTTAAAAAGGTGTTAAAGAACATTTTCTTTTAATAGGTGAGTTTATCCATATATCCTTATAGTTACATTTGAGTTCAATTTTGTTATCTTAGATTTCCTTATTTTATTTTATTTTTCCCAAGCAAAATAAGATTTACTTTTTTTTTTTTATTGTTGGGGTGTTGGGGATTCATTGAGGATACAAAGAACCACATAACATTGATTGCATTTCTTGGGTGAAGTCCCTTTTATAATTGTGTCCTGCCTCTGTATTTTATTTTATTTTATTTTTGAGACATATTCTTACTCTGTCACCCTGGATAGAGTGCCATGGCCTCAGTCATAGCTCACAGTGACCTCAAACTCCTACCTCAGCCTCTTGAGTAGCTGGAGCTACCAACGCCCACCACCGTGCCCACTAGTTTTTCTGTTTTTAATAGATTTATATAAAAATTGACAAGATACAGAGAGTTCTTATACTCCCTTATTATCAACCTCTTATATTAGAATGATACTTTTGTTACAATTGATAAACTGATTTTTATACGGCATAGCAAGCAGATTCTTGAAAGCCATGCTTCTTTGGAAGTTGTGCTGTTTTAATGTTTATAAGGAAAACCATTTGATCGCTGCCTGGGTTCGGTTTAGTTACCATCTGTGTGAGGTCTTCATGTTCTCCCCACCGGCTGCTCCATTTCCTCCCATGTCCCAGAGCTGTGCCTTCGGGTGCACTGGCGCGGGTCCCTGTCCCTGAGCGAGTGGGTGGCCCCTGGCCAGTCCTGGGCCCTGATCTACAGGGATGGGCTCTTACCACCCTGATCCTGGGCTGGAATAAGCAGGTAAATACTAATCTTACTTGTTTTTTTTTTTTTTTTTGTAGAGACAGAGTCTCATTTTATCGCTTCTGGTGGAGTGCTGTGGCATCACAGCTCACAGCAACCTCCAACTCCTGAGCTTAAGCAATTCTCTTGTCTCAGCCTCCTGAGTAGCTGGAACTGCAGGCACTCGCCATAATGCCCTGCTAGTTTTTGGTTGCAGTTTGGCCAGGGCTGGGTTTGAACCCGCCACCCTCATTATACAGAGCCAGTGCCCTACCCACTGAGCCACAGGCACTGCCCAAATCTTACTTGTTTTTTATCTTTCCCAAATGTGGTAGAGCTGACATTTGTTTCAGTGTTTACTATTGGGAGTGTTTTGGTCTTTATTTGGAAGCTTGGTGACCACAAAAAAGCCCTATGACCTTAACTCTCATTTATATCAATTATCCCAGAGGAAAATCAGTTTCGGTATATTTTATTTTGCTGAAAGGCATGATTTCCATGGACCTGTCAAGATTGTTAAGTGAAGGCTCAGTGTGCTATTAACTAAAGTCTTGTTATTCAGATGTCTTTAGTTTTTCCTCATGGCCTTTTCCCCTTTCAGGGTCCCATCCAGAAGCCCCACTGTATTTGATTGTCGAGGCTCCTTAGGCTCATCTTGGCTGTCAGCGTCTCTCAGACTTCCCTTGGTTTGGAGACCCTGGCAGTTTTGAGGAATCCTGGTCAATTATTCTGCAAGATGAGCTCTCTTGGAATTTGATGTTTTTCTTATACTTTGAGATTGTGAGTTTCAGGGAGGAAGATAAGAGAGTCGGGTGCCATTTTCATCACATCTTAGCAGGGGCATTGCTGCCCACAGGATCAATCACTGCAGGTATGACCTTAGCCACCCCCTGAGGAAGGGCTAGTTATGCTTCTTCATGGTCAGGTCATCCCCTGACCCCCATGCTGGCCTCTCAGGAGGGAAACTCAGTGCCACCCAAACTTAAGGAATGGTGACTTATGTTTTTCTCCAGCAGGGTGTAATATCTACATAAATTACTTAGAATTCTTCTGCAAGGGGGATTTATCTTTTCCCCACTGTTTATTTATTTGCTGATGTATCCCATCATTTATTTATGTTGGTAGAGACTCACTCTTTGTGCTTCTAAGCTCGTTCTCTGTTCAGATGATAAATAACCTGTTCACTGTTTTTGCTTATCAATTACAACCCCTTCCCTTTTACATCTTCCTTTTGTTTTGCCTTGGCCTCAGATTTGTTACTTCCACTATATTTCAACTGTTTTGCTCTGTCGTCGGGTCTCATAATGTTGGAATATTGTAGAGCCTAAGTAGATGTGCAGGCTGTACCGAAGGACAGAAGGAAGAGCAAAGGAATGCGCCGTTAGTGGACGATGCTGGAATAGCATCAGCAGCAGCCTTGTGTCTTTGAGGATCAGAAAGAACGTATGCAGTTGCATGAATTGGAACCACGTGGGCAGGTTTATTTAAGAATTCATGTACTTGCAACTTTGCTATCAGTCATCTCACCCTGGGAAGGACAGAATAAGTTACTTCAGGCAGTGTCAAGGGAGATTTCATTTCAGATTGATGTTTGTAACTCAGATAGTCCATTCTTCCTTCCCTTCAGTGTTTCACTGACATCACCCGAACAAACAACCCCACCCAACTTATCTCCTAACAAAGCCTATCCACAAGAACACACAGCTGCACTTTGGGCATAGCATGTCTGTGCAGGCAGCATACTGTGTGTATATTTTATTCTCTGCTCCTGCTGGGGCACCAGTCCCCAATAAGCCCAAGTATCGTCAACTTCTAGAAACCTAATGTAACTGTCCCCCAAATTTTAACTGGTTTAAAGCTTAAAATGAAAAGCATTATGTTGTAAGTTATCACACTGACCTTTCTGGTCTTCCTGGCTATAAATATCTGTGGATAACTTTTTATCTGGATGTGTGCTTTTATTTTCCTTGGGTAAATACCTAAAATTAGCTGGTATATGTGTATCTAACTTTATAAGAAATCGCTAAACTATTTTCCAAATTTCTGTAGAGTTTTACGTTCCCACCACTAATGTAGGAGGGTTTCAGTCCCCTACATACTTGTCAGGACTCAGTATGATCAGTTGTTTTAATTTCATACATTCCAGTGGATATGTAGTTATAACTCATCCCAGTACCAAAGGGCTCTATTTGGTAACATGTACTATGGTCCAATACAAATCTCTCAACTTCCTTCTTGTTAATTGACACCTAATAATTGTACACGTTTATGGGGTTTGTGTGATATTTTGGCAGATGCACACAATGCATAATGTTTATTTTTTTTTGACCTTTTATTTATTTATTTTTTTTATTGAATGGCAACTGTGTACATTGATGCACTTTGGGGGTACAGTGTGGTGTTTTCACACACAATCCAAGACACTTCCATCAAACTGGTTAACATAGCCTTCATGTAACTTTCTTAGTTATTATGTCAAAACATTCATATTCTACTCATAGA
>NW_003852456.1:303326-303666 GCF_000181295.1 Otolemur garnettii | reverse complement strand
TGTCTTTCAGATCCTTGAGGGCTGCAACCTCTTGTCTCAGTGTTTCAAAATCTTTGATCATTTTATCTGTGAAATTGTTGAGTTCTTGATACATCTTTTGAATGACTCCTTGAGATATCTTTTGGGTAATTTCTTGAGAGATGTTTTGAATAACTTCTTGAGAGATCTTTTGAATCATTTCTTGAAATTCTTCTTCCTTCCTTTCTTCCATTCTGTTTATCTTATTTGCTATCCACGTCCTGAACTCGATTTCTGACATTTCAGCCATTTGCTTGTGGATGGGGTCTTCAATTATGTCTGCCCCATTTTTCCTTGGGGGAGTTGATCTATTCTGGTTATT
>NW_003852456.1:298560-303201 GCF_000181295.1 Otolemur garnettii | reverse complement strand
CAACTGGCGTGCAGTGGAATGGCAGCAGCTGCACGGGAGCGTGTGTGGCTGGATTAGACCTCATTCAGCCTACTGGGGCAATCAGTGGACAGGAGACCAGCAGTAGCTGGATCAGTCCTAGTTCAGCACCCTGGAGCAGTCGGGGGGTGGGGGAATGGCAGTGGTACTGTAGGGTACGCAAGCGATCAGATCAGTCTTAGTTCGGCCCCACCAGATTAGCTGGGGGGAGAGAAGGACTCCTTCCCCATGGCCTGTTGGACTTGTGTGGCACTAGCAAGCTGATCTATTCCCTCCCAGCCTGGGAGCCGGGGTGGGGAACTCCTCCACCTCCGTCTGTGGGACACACGTGGCTCTAATAAACAATTCTTGGCCTGCCCAGAGGGCTAGACTCCTCCACCACCTCCTGCAGGGCACGCGTGGCTCTAGCAAGCAATTCTGGGCCCACCCAGCACAGGTGCCTGGAGCAAGGAACTCCTCCGCTGGCCCCCGTGGGGTGTGCGTGTCTCTAGAAGGCTGTTTGGGGTCTGCCTGGAACGGAGGACTCCTCCACCACTGCCCAATGCATAATGTTTAAATCAGAGAGTCTTTAGAATATAATCACCTCAAAGAAATTTGCCATTTCTTTGTATTCGGAGCAATTAAATCTTCTCTTCTACTTATTTTGAAATATACAATAAATTATTGTTAACTGGCCGGGCGTGGTGGCTCATGCCTGTTGTCTCAGTGCTGTGGGAGGCGGAGGTGGGTGGATCACCTGTGCTCAAAGGTTCGAGACCAGCATGAGCCAGAAGGAGAGCCAGAGTGAGATCCCGTCTCAACCAAAAGTTGCCAGGTGTTCTGGCAGGTGCCTATAATCCCAGCTACTTGGGAGGCTGAGGCTAGAGAATCACTTAAACTCAGGGACCCAGGGGTTGGCAGAGGTTGCTGTGAGCTATGTACTCTACTGAAGGACACAAAGTGAGACTCTGTCTCCATTAAAAATAATAATAATAAAATAAAAGCAAAAAAATAAAGATTATTGTTAACTATCATCACCCTACTGTCCTATCAAGCACTAGAATGTATTCCTCGTATCTAACCGTGTCTGTTCCTGTTCACAAACCTCTCTTCACGCCCTCGCCCCCTTCCCAGCCTCTGGCAGCCTCCAGTCTACTCTTTACCTCAGTGAGATCCCTTTTCTTTAGCTCCGACATACAGATGAGACAGGGCAGTATTTGTTTTTCTCTGCCTGGCTTATTTCACTTAACACAATGAGTCCTCCAGGCTCATTCATGTCACCACCAATGACAAGGATTTTATTCCTTTTTATGGCCAAATAGTATTCCATCGTACATATGAGGCCTGTCCAGAAAGTATCCAGCCATGAACTGTGAAAAAGCAAGGAAAACAATGGCTGGATACTTTCCAGAGGGGCCTCATATAGACTAAAGACACTTTCTTTATCTGTCTATCCACTGATAAATATTTAGGTTGATTCCATATCTTGGCTATTATGAACGCAACTTCCTTATTTAAAAAAAAATCTTTATTAATATAATTAAGAATATTTTGATTTCCAATCACTTTTAAGAAAATTCTGAAAAAACTAAAAAAATCCTTTTCAGGGCGGTGCCTACGGCTCAAAGGATTAGGGTACTGGCCCCATATGCTGGAGGTGGTGGGTTCAAACCCAGCCCCGGCCAAAAACTGCAAAAAAAAAATCGTTTTCAAAGTTTTGTTTAGGGATTTCTCCCTGGCCAGGAGTCTCACCCCACCTGTACTCTAGATGGATTAAAGGCCTCTTTAACTTCATGAAAAGAAAAAAAAAAGTTTTGTTTAGTCTTTAGCTTAATGTCAGTTAGCAAAAAATAAATTTAGTTTTTATGCATTCAATGAACAAACCTCTAAATGCCTGTTATACAGAGGGTGCCAAAAAAAGCATATGCATTTTAAGAGAGTAAGAAAACTGTATTACATTTGTAATACTCAAGTCACATTGGCCTTCTGCAATTACCAGAGGTGCTCAGCGTGACTTGTGTTTATCCTTTGTTATGGGAATACACTGAGTGTTACAATTTTAATACAGTTTTTTTCTTTCTTAGAATGTGTCTACATTTTTTGGCACCCTCTGTATGCTAAGCTCTGTGTCAGTAAGGCACTGGCGATACAAGAATGAGTGAGATGTTCCTGTTTGTCAAGGTAGCTGCCGAGGGGATGGAGTTTAAAGTCAAATTACAGTGCTCTGAATTGTAAGCCCAGTGGAAATTTTGGTTTTGTCATAAAGTGAGAATAAGAAAACAATAAAAACACTGATATCTCAGTATTAAGATATATATAGAGAGAAGGAAGGCTGAGGAGAGAAAATGAGAAGTAGGAATTAGACAAATTGGAGGAAACTGTGAGTGAGAAGATTTTGAGATTCCAAGAGAAGAAATATTCTCAAAGCCAGGGCTGGTTAACAAATACAAAGCTGATGAGAGGGCCATGAGTGTGAGAGATGAAATGAAATGTTTGGGGTTTCAAAAAGGGAAGCCACCAGTGATCTTAACATGAGGACTTTCAGTATGGTGCTGAAGTTAGAAACCATTCACCTAGCAGGAAGCTACAGAAGTCTTACTGATTTTTTTTTTTTTTTTTTTTTGGAGACAGAGTCTCATTTTGTCACCCTTGGTAGAGTGCAGTGGTATCATAGCTCAAAGCAACCTCAACCTCTTGGGCTCAAGGGATCCTCTTGCCCCAGCCTCCAAGTAGCTGGGATTATCAGCGCCCCCCACAATGCCTGGCTAGTGTTTTTAGAGATAAGAGTTTTGCTCTTGCTCAGTCTGGTCTCGTTTAAACTCTTCAGCTCAAGCAATTCTCGTGCCTCTAATCCCAGCATGAGCCACCAAGCCTGGCTATTCTTTTTGATTTTTAAAAATCAATTCTGTAGAAGATTTTGAATTTTTGTTTCTATAGTTCACATGTTTCACTTTTACCTTAATTCGTGACATTCGTAATAGAAATAAAATATTCATTTGTATTATGTTTAGCTGTGTGCCGCTGACAGGAACGCTACTGAGATTTCATTTCTTTTGTATCTTTTCTACATTTTTATTTATTTATTTATTTTTGGAGGTGAGATTGTATTGGTTGTGATGAGCATCAGTACGGACATGTCAATTTGTACACAATTCTTAACATGAGTACCCAAAATCTGAAAAGGCATTTATTGTAATTCTTTTTTAAAATGCTTATTCCAGTGACTTTCCAGATTAAAATTTGGAGGCAAATTTTCTTTAAGAGGATGTAAGTATAAGTACCTTCAAATATTAAAGTACCAAAATAAGCTGTTTGGTAATTGGTAAGTAGCACCAATCCACAATTTATTACCGTATGTACTATGTACTCAAAATTTCAGT
This sequence comes from Otolemur garnettii, assembly GCF_000181295.1. Taxonomy (NCBI): domain Eukaryota; kingdom Metazoa; phylum Chordata; class Mammalia; order Primates; family Galagidae; genus Otolemur; species Otolemur garnettii. Next base: position 299,824 of record NW_003852456.1, on the reverse strand, counting down.
CTTTCACAGCACAGTAGCAAAGTTATTAGGAAAACAGGAGCACCACAACCAACGATGTTAGCGTGTACACAATTCTGGCAGAGAGAACCATGATCATGGGAATTGTTTTCTTTAGGAAACAATTCTACCATAAAACAACGTGAGAATAGAAGTGATTTAAAATGCTGAAGACATTAAATGCAGGACTGGGGCTCCATATTGCCATTTAGGAAGTTTTGTATTACAGGATACAAAAACTAACCCCCCCCCCCAATCTACGGAATGTTAACCTTACACCCAAGACAAAGCTTCACATAATTCAACATCCCATACTATTTTTTGACTGTACCAAAACATAAACAACCAACGAATGGTTTCACTTCTTCTTCTTCTTTTTTTTTTTTTGCAGTTTTTGATCAGGGTCAGGTTTGAACCCACCACCTCCGCCATATGAGGGCAGCGTCCTACTACTTGAGCCACAGGTGCTGCCCATACTTCACTTCTTATAAAAAGCTTTACACTTAAAAAATGGCATGAGGTGGGATTCCCTCCTTCTTAAAAGTGTTTTTAGAGCTACTCAAAGACTTGCGGTTACAAAATAGTTGATAAAAATTTTCCTCTGGATTGTACAGACGGGAGACAGGGACCCCTGATGGCCGTGTGACGTGATATGAATCAGACTCGGCTTCTTTCTCTCCGGCTTCATCAGCGGCTGGGCTCTCCTCAGTTTTAGTTTCTCCGTTTTCTGCAGGTAAATCGTTCGTTTCTTGGTTAGCCACTTGGGCCTGCTTTCCCTTTGCTCCCCTTTTCCCTTTTGGTCGCATCTTTCTGTCTGCAGACTGTCCTTTGCTGCTGGCCTTTTTTGGCTTTGTCCCCACTTTTGCAGGAGCAGGTTAGCAGACCACATGCCCATCTCCTCTTGGGCTCCTCCTTTCCCAGCCGTGGGCGGGGCGGCCTGTCCTCTCCCGCCTCCTGGCGGCGAGCAGGGCGCAGTGCAGGGGCCTGGGCCCCGCCCGCCCGGAGCGTCTCCAAAATGAAGCTGCCTTCCAGCTGCGGCCTTTTTTTTTCTTTTTTTCTTTTTTGAGACAGAGTCTCAAGCTGTCTCCCTTGGTAAAGTGCTATGGTGTCATAGCTCACAGCAACCTCAAACTCTTAGACTCAAGTGTTCCTTTTGCCTCAGTTTTTCTATTTTTAGTAGAAATGGGGTCTCTCCTGAGTTCAAGGGATCCATCCACCTCCTGGGATTACAGGTATGAGCCGCAAAGCCTGGCTTTTTTTTTTTTTT
>NW_003852456.1:295881-297838 GCF_000181295.1 Otolemur garnettii | reverse complement strand
CAACCTCCCCCCCCCTTTTTTTTTAAACTTGGAGTCAATTTTAGAGTCCAAGTAGCATTTTAAGGATTTATTTGTTTAGTTTGTTAGAAGCAAACAACGATATTTTGTTTATTTGTTTTCTAAAATTTATTCCTAATATTTCCTGTTATATCTAAATGTATCATCCAAATTCCTAAAATACTACCTAACATTTATGTCAGTGATTGCCATCCAGAGTTTGTCTCAATTTAAAAAAGAATGACTAGGATTTTGGATTGAGTTTAATATTAACCTTTAAAAGAATTTTGTTCTACCATATTTTAAGATAACCTATTTTTTCCCTTTTTCAAAATCTTTAGTTGGGAATATATTGACTTTGCAGTAAATATTTTTCTTTTCCTTTTTTTCTTTTTTTTTTTTTTGATACAGAGTTTTGCTGTGTCCTCCTTTAGTAGAGTGCTATGGCATCGCAGCTCATAGCAACCTCAAACTCTTGAGCTTAAGCGGTTCTCTTGCCTCAGTCTCCCAAGTAGCTGGGACTAAAGGCTCCCACCACAATGCCCAGCTATTTTTTGGTTGTAGTTGTCATTGTTGTTCAGCAGGCCCAGCCCGGTTCCAACCTGCCAGCCCAGGTGTATGCAGCTGGTGCCCTAACCACTGAGCTACAGGTGCCAAGCCAGTAAATATTTTTCTTACATTAATTGAAAGTATATACACATACACACACAGGGGTGCCCAAATAATGTATACACATTTGAAGTGATCTTACTAGAAGTAAACTCAATCACTCCCCCGAGTGTACAAATTGCAGGCAAAATGGATGTGCATAGCATGCCCAGGCACACTGGAGCAGTAACCACAGGCCCTTCAATGCAACTTCAAAAAGTGATACAGAGGTAACATTTCTTATAAGTATTGAGTACTCTATGTGTGCCAGTATCAGCCTCCCAAGTAGCTGGAACTAAAGTGCCCACCACAGCATCCAGCTAGTTTTTCTATTTTTAGTAGAGACAGGGTTTCGCTCTGGCTCAGACTGGTCTCAAACTCCTGAGCTCAAGCAATCCAGTCCCCTCGGCCTCCCAGAATGCTGGGATTACAGGTGTGAGTCACCACATCCAGCCTATGCAACCTTTTACGATGTCATTAGAATAAGGAAATACCTCCCTTGACTGTAGCACAAACATACAGCCTGTGATCCTTTCCCAGACATAATGGTAGAGCATCTTGGAGTTGTTGACAATTCCTCAGTCCTTAGATCTCAGTCATTACTAAGTCATGCTGACATCACTCAGTATCATTTGATTTGTGCGTCTTCTTCATCTTTGGAATTGTCTGCTTTCTCCTTTAACCATTCGCTTCACTTCTAATAAGGCCTTTGCTCTACTCTGGAGATTGCTTGCTCTGGAGATTTTCTTATTCTGCTAAAACCAACTTTTTAAATCCTTCTATGTCATAAACATGAGGAAAAAAAAAAGATCCTAGCACACTTTTGACAAGGTTCTTACAGTGGAACAATGAGAAGTTCACAGACCACTAATCTGTTGGAGTGAGGTTCAAAAAGAATGCCAAGGAGACAGGTGCTTTGGCTTCCTGCAGAAGAACATTTCATGACTGGTTGAGAAATGGCTTTGCTTCACCAAAAATATACAGTACAAAGCAAGTGATAAAATATTCTCTCTGATTTTAGGTTAGCATAAAATCATAAGGCTGGATTATAACAAATTGTCATTTTTGTAGGTTAAAGATAGTTGAACACATAAGCATTTTAATAGGATTCTTTTCTTTCCTGAATGAGAAAACTGAGGACTAGGGAAGTTGGATTATTTCTCAGATCACACAGAACTGGGATTTGAAGCAATATATGTTAATTTATTGTTATGTTTTTAGACTTCCCAACATGCAGTCCTGGGGAGAAAATTTAGCATTCTGAAATTACTTTGATAAAACCATTCTTACTTTTTTTTTTTTTTTTTTTTTT
>NW_003852456.1:291146-294750 GCF_000181295.1 Otolemur garnettii | reverse complement strand
TCCCTCCCTCCCTCCCTTCTCCTTCCCCTCTTCCTTTCTCCCTCCCTCCCTTCCTCTTTCCCTCCCTCCCTCCCTTCTCCTTCCCCTCTTCCTTTCTCCCTCCCTCCTATGGTTCCTTCCTTTCCTCTCTCCCTCCCTCCCTCTCTCCTTTCCTTCTTCTTTCCTTCCTTTGGATATGTGTTTAAAGTATTCTTTAATTGATAATTTACTTATTTTCACTTTCTTAAAATTTAAGTTTTTATTAAATCACAAGTGTATACCTTTATGGGGTACAATGTGATGATTTGATATACAATGTAGAATGCTTAAATCACACTGATTAACAGAACCATCACCTCACTTATTTTTTGTGGTAAGACACTTGTAATTTACTCTTAGTTGTTCTGAAATGTGCCCTTGCATTGTGCACATTAGGTGAGATCCTACCAAATGTCCTCCCTCCTCCTTCCACTCACCCCCCTCCTCTCCCCTCTCTCTCCTCTCCCCTCCTTCTTGCTGGACTACACTTGTGATTTATCATTCATACAAAAGTGCGTGTGATTATACATTGTTTTCTTGCTAGTATTGAGGAAATTGAATATTTTTTTCCATTCTTCAGTTACTTTACTGAGAAGAATATGTTCCACCTTCATCCAGGTAAACACAAAAGATATAAAGTCTCCATCTTTTTTATGGCTGCATATTATTCCACGGTATACATATACCACAATTTGTTAATCCATTCATAGGTTGATGGGCATTTGGGCTGCTTCCATGACTTGTAAATTGTGAATTCAACTGCAATAAACATTCTGGTACAGCGGTCTTTATTGTAAAATGATTTTTGTTCCTCTGGATAGATGCCTAGTAATGGAATGGAAGGAGGCCAACTTTCAGTTTCTTGAGAATTTTCCATACTTCTTTCCAAAATGGCTGTATTAGTTTGCAGTCTCACTAGCAGTGTGGAAGTGTTCCCTTCTCTCCACGTCCACCCCAACATCTGCAATTTTGGGACTTTGTGATGTGGGATAATCTTACTGGAGTTAGATGATATCTGAAAGTGGTTTTGATTTGCATTTCTCTGATGATCAAAGATGATGAGCATTTTTTCATGTGGGGCCATTCACCTGTCATCTTCAGAGAACTTTATGTTTAAGTCTCTTGCCCACAAAGAAATGGGGTTGGTTGTTCTTTTCTTATTGGTTAATTTGAGTTCTCTGTAGATTCTAGTTATCAGACCTTTCTTGGAATCATAATCTGAAAAAATCTTCTCCACTCCAAAAACTGTCTATTTGCTTTACTTGAAGTGCTCTTAGCTGTGCAGAAGCTTTTTAGCTTAATCAAATCCCAGTAATATATTTTTGGTGTTGCGTCAATTGCCAGGGGGTTCCTCCTCATAAAATATTTTCCCAGGCTAATATCTTGAAGTGCCTTCCCGCACTCTCTTCTAGTTTTCTTTTTTTTTCTTTGAGACAAAGTCTCACTATGTCACCCTCGGTAGAGTGCCAAGGCATCACAGCTCACAGCAATCTCAAACTCTTGGGCTTAAGCAATTCTCTTGCCTCAGCCTCCCAAGTAGGTGGGGCTACAGGACTCTGCCACAATGCCTGGCTATTTTTTGTTCTAGATGTCATTTGTTGTTTAGCTGACTAGGGCCCTCTTCTAGTATTTTTATAGTTTCGTGATTTAAATTTAAATCTTTTATTCAGTGGAAATCAACTTTTGTTAGTGGTGAAAGGTAAGGGTCCAATTTCAGTCTTCTATAGGTTGCTAGCCATTTCTCTCAGCACCATTTGTTAAATAGGGAGTCTTTTCCCTAATGCCTTATTTATTTCTTTATTTTTTTGTTGGAGGGGACAGAGTCTCACTTTGTTGCCCTGGGTTGAGTGCTCTTATGGCACAGCTCACAGCAACCTTAAACTCTTGGCCTTAGGCGATTCTTTTGCCTCAGCCTCCTTAGTAGGTGGGACTATAGGCATCTGCCACAGTGCCTGGATATTTTTAGAGATGAGATCTTGCTCTAGCTCAGGCTGGTATGGAACTTGTGAGCTCAGGCAATCTACCCGCTTTGGCCTCCCAGAGTCCTGGGATTAGAGGTATAAGCCATCACACCCAGCCCCCTAAATGCCTGTTTTTGTTAGGCTTTTTAAAGATCAAATGATGATATGTGGCTGTGTTCATCTCTAGATTGTCTATTCTATTCCATATATCTATGTCTATTTTTGTGCCAGTACCATGATGTTGAGATCATTGTAGATTTGTAATATAACCTGAAGTCTGGTAACAAGATGCCTCCAGATTTGTTTTATTTCTAAATAAGGTATTGGCTATTTGAGTTTTTTTTCCGATTACATATAAGATAAAGTACTATTTTTTTCAAGTTCTTTAAAGTATGATATTGGTGCTTTAATAGGGATTGTATTAAATCTCTAGATTTCTTTGGGTAGTGTGGACATTTTAACAATGTGGACTCTTCCCAGCCACAAGCATGGTATACTTTTCCATTGTTGACATCTCCAGCTATTTATTTTTTCAGGCTTTCATAATTCCCTTTATAGAGAATTTCCTTTGTTAGATAGGTATTTCATCTTCTTTGGCACTACTGTAAAAGCAATAGAGTCCTTGATTATATTTTCTGCTTAACTATTGTTGGTATATATAAAAGCTACTGATTTATAGGTATTGATTTTGTATCCTGAGATACTTCTATATTCCTTGGTCACTTCTAAGAGCTTTGTAGTTCAGTCCCTGCGGTTTCCCAGTATAAGATCATGTCATCCTTGAAGAGAGAGTTTGACTTCCTCTGACCCCATTTGAATATCTTTGATCCCCTTCTCTTGCCTGACTGCGATGGCTAGGACTTCCAGTACTATGCTGAATAGGAGTGGTGACAATGGACAACCTTGTCTAGTTCCAGAGCTGAGTGGAAATGTTCTCAATTTTACTCGATTCAGTATGATATTGGTGGGTTTGCTGTAGATGGCCTCTCTCAGTTTAAGAAATGTTCCATCTAAGCCTGTTTTCTCAAGTATTCTAATCATGAAAGGATGCTGGATATTATCAAAAGCCTTTTCTGCATTAATTGATAGAATCATATGGCCTTTGTTTTTTATTTTATTTATGTGGTGTATTATATTTATAGATTTACATATTTACATATGTATTATGTTTATAGATTTACATTGTTGAACCAAATTTGAAACCCTGGGATAAAACCAACTTAATGGTGGTGTATAGTTTTTTTGATGTGTTGCTGAATTCTGTTTGCTAGGATGTTATTGAATATTTTTGCATCAATATTCACTAATGATATTGGTCTATAGTTTTCTTTCTTTGCTGTATTCTCTCCTGGTCTGGGGATCAAGGTGATATTTGCTTCATAGAATGTGTTAGGGAGCATTCCCTCCTTTTCTATGTTTTGGAAAAGGTTATGTAACATAGGTACTAGTTCCTTCTTGAAGGTTTGGTAGAATTCTGATGTGAAACCACCTGGTTACAGATTTTTCCTTTTGGGGAGATGTTGTATAATGGATGCAATTTCAGAGCTATTGAAAATTTCTAATTCTTGGCTCGGCGCCTGTGGCTCAAGCAGCTAAGGCGCCAGCCACATACACCGAAGGTGGCG
>NW_003852456.1:251654-290855 GCF_000181295.1 Otolemur garnettii | reverse complement strand
ACATTTTCATATTTCTGAGAATAGAGTTTTTTTGTAGTAATCATTGAGGATTTTGTAAATTTCTGTGGTATCTGTTGTTATTTCCCCTTTATTGCTTCTGATAGATGTATGAGATATTTTGCTTTTCTGTTTCTGGTTAGGCTAGCCAAAGGCTTATCCATTTTATTAATCTTTTCAAAGAATCAACTTTTTGTTTCATTGATCTTCCCAGTGATTCTTTTGTTTTCAAATTCATTTAATCCTCCTCTCATTTTTGGCTCTAACTTTTCTTCTGCTGGGTTTGGTGTTGGATTTCCTTCCTTTTCCAGTTACTTGAGATGACCCATTAGGTTACTGATGTTCTCTTTTCCTGTTTTCTTGATGAAGGCTTCTAATGCTATTCATTTCTCTGTCAGGACTGCCCTTGTGATATTCCACAGGTTTGAGAGTTTGTGTCTTCATTGTCATTTTGTTCCAAAAATCTGATGATTTCCTTCTTAATCTCATTTTTGACCCCACTGTCATTTAATCTAAAGTTATTTAGTTTCCATGAGTTTGTTTGAGTATGAAGATTTGTGTTGCTGTTGAGTTCAATTTTTGTTCTGTCATGGTCCCAGAAGATACAACTCTTTTAAACTTGTTGAGGTTAGACTTGTGTACTATGATATGATCAATGTTGGATCATGATCCATTTTGAAAGCATTCTTTAGCCAATAATTTACTTATTTTCACCCTTTCTTAAAAAAAGAAAAATCATTTAAATCTAAGGCTATTAATTTTGAGCACTACTTTGATTGGCTCCCATGGGAACTCACATGAAGTGTTTTGATTTTCAGTTTTCTAAACATTATGTTGTTATGCATTCAATTTTCTCTTGACCAAGTTATTATTTACAAAAGTACATTTAAGTTTCCCAGTGTGTGGAATTTGATATTTATTTGAACTCAGACAATTAATTAAAAAAATCTGCATATTATGTTTAAAATTCGTAAAGTGGTATAATTACATTGAAATTTGTGCCAAAATTTTAAAAAAGTGAATTTCATCAGGCTAAATAATTATTTAGGTTCATTTGGTAAATTTCTATAATCTTTTCCCACATGCATACTTTTTTTTTGGCAGTTGTACAAATAAATTTTTTAAATTCATGTTGTTTGTCTTAACATATTTCTGTCAGTTGCTCCAAAAAGATAGAAGGTTGTTTATTTATCTATGTGCCATAAGCATACTTCTTACATAAGTGTTTATAACTATTAACTCTGCAGAGATGCATAATATTCTAATAACTGAATGTGGTAAAACTTGATTTTCTTATCACTGGGTATTTAGTTCATTTCTACCTGGGGACTATGATAAATAATGCTCAGTTGTCTTCCTGGTTTTCCATGTTTTAGATTATTTTCTTAAGGCATATTTACATAAATGGATTCTGGCATAAAATGTATGAATACTTTTATGGCTTATGATATAATGCCAAATTGCTTCCCTAAAGCCCTGGAGTCAGAAGTGTGTGACAGTACCCATTTTTTCTTCCCTTGCCAGCATGAAATATTATCATTTTAAACCATTTTTGATAATTGAAGAGATTTAAAAGAGAAATGTGTTTTAATTTGCATTTACTTTTTTATAAATGTGCTTATATATCTCATTTTCTATTTTTGAGATGTTTATTTATGTCATTTGACCATTTTACATATTTTCCAGGCAAAACTTATGTCATAGCTGACTTTAATAGTTATTAATAAAACATCAATGTACTTTGTTTATTCATATACTGTACTTTATCTCCTTGGATACAACTTTAATGATTTCATTAATCAGAATGGTTAGAGCAGAGTTTGGTGTGTTGTTTTTGTTTTTGTTTTTTTTTTTGAGACAGGATCTCTCTCTGTCACCCTGGGTAGAGTGCTGTGGTATCATCCTACCTCACAGCAGCCTCAAATTCTTGGACTTAAGTAATCCTCCTGTCTCTGCCTCCCAAGTAGCTGGGAGTACATGTGCCCATCATGACACTGGGCTAATTTTTCTACTTTTAGTAGAGACAGAGTCTCACTCTAACTCAGGCTAGTCTCTAACTCCCGAGCTCAAGAGATCCTCTTATGTCAGCCTCCCAGAGTTCAGGGATCACAGGTGTGAGCCACCACATCCAAACATTTGGTGTTTGTTATCCAACACAGACTTTAGAAGATATATTTAACGTGACTCGTTTACATGCTATTTCCTCAAATACATTCATGCACTACAATAAGTTCACAGTAAATGTTGTCAAAATTGAAAGGTTAGTCTCCCACATGGAGAGAACTCACCCAAATAACCAGAAAAACATACTAGTTACCACCCAGCTGTCACTCCTGGGTGTTAAGATCTATGAATTAATCAGTGGTTTTCATGAGATTGCTGGTTGCTTTACTGGACTGATTACATAAGAGCCACATCTATCTGAATCTCGGGAAAATATGTATATTATTTAATTATTTATTTATTTGTCAAGTACAGGGAACTTTACTGATGTCACATGACAAAGTGGGGCTTCTGTTCTTCAGGGGTCAGGTGTGGAAACTGTATCCAGGGGAGATCCTCAGTGAGTTTGGGGACTGAGTAGGCAGGGGCACCCCAGGACCTTTCTTTTCATCTTATGCTTTGGCTGGGGCTGGTGGTCCAGGGGCTCTTACTCTTTTGAGGCCATGTGGGCCATAAGGTTCAGCACCCTGTTGCTGTAGCCAAATTCATTGTCATACCAGACAATGAGTTTGATAGTGGTCATTGAGGAAAATGCCAGCCCCAGCATCAAAGGTGGAAGAATGGGAACAATTCACTGTTGAAGTTGGAGGAGATGACCTGGTGCTCAGTGTAGCCTACGATGCCCTTGAGGGGGCCTTCTGATGCCTTCTTCACCACCTTTTTGATATCATCATATTTGGCATCCTTCTCCACTTGGCAGGTGAGGTCCACGATGGACATGTTGGCAGTGGGGCCATGGAAGGCCATGCTGGTGAGCTTTCCATTCAGCTCAGGGATGACCTTGCCCACAGCCTTGGCTGCACCAGTTGATGCAGAGATGATATCCCAGAGAGGCCCATGGCCATCACACCACATCTTCCCAGAGGGGCTATCCACAGTCTTCTGGGTGGCAGTGACAATATGGACTATGGTCACAAGTCCCTCCACAATGCTGAAATTGTCATGGATAAACTTGGCCAAGAGGGATAAGCAGTTGGTGGTGCAGGAGGCCTTGCCAACAATGGTGAGGCTGTTTTCGTACTTCTCTTGGTTCACACCCATCCCAAACATGGTGGCATCAGCAGAAGGGGCAGAAGTGATGACCCATTTGGCACCCCCCTGTAGGTGATCCCCAGCATTCTCCATGGTGGCGAAGACACCAGTGGACTCCATAATGTAGTCAGTAACTGCCTTGCCCCATTTGATTTTGGTGGGATCTTGCTGCTGGAAGATGGTTATGAGATTTCCATTGACAACAAGCTTCCTGTTCTCAGCCTTGACTATGCCATAGGTGGAATTATAACAGAACATGTAGACCATGTAGCTGAAGTCAACGAAGGGGTCATTGATGGCAACAATATCCACTTTGCCAGAGTTAAAAGCAGCCCTGATGACCAGGCACTCAATATGGCCAAAGTCATTTATTTCAGCCTTCAGTTTCACCTTGGTGCCTGGAGGATGCTGCTGGTGCTGTATAAGAAGATGGGGCTGTCTGTTGAACAGGAGGACCAGACAGCCTGTATATATATTTTAAATTGACAGGTAGAGGCTGGGTGTAGTGGCCCATGGCTTTAATCCCAGCACTCTGGGAGGCAAGGCAGGTGAATTGCTTGAGATCAGGAGTTCGAGACCTGCCTCAGCCAGAATGAGACCCCATCTCTACTAAAAATAGAAAAACTAGCTGAGTATGATGGTGGGTGCTTGTAATCCCAGCAAATTGGGGATCTGAGGCAGGAGGATTGCTTGAGCCCAGGAATTTAAGGTTACTGTGAGCTATGATGCCATAGCACTCTATCAAGAGCAACAAGATGAGATTCTGTCAAAAAATGAATGAATGAATAAATAAATAAATAAACTGACAGGTAGAAAGGAAAGATAGCCCAGTGTTGGTGCCAAGCAATCTCCATCCAGACCTCTTTCACCTGCACAGATAGTTGGGGGGTGCAGAAGTTCTCCTGGGGTGTTGAGGTGAGGCTACTGGACCCACCAGGGGTTGCATCAAAGAGAGTTGATGTTTCTTGGATAGTCATTTTGACCATATTTATGAAGAAGGGTTTTCAGTGAGTCCTGATGGGTGGATGAGCAAATTCAGCCTGAATGCCTGGTCTTGTTCTCTCTGCAGTGGAGTGTGTTGCAGCCATCCTGGGGTTTAGACAGCACCCCCAAGCTGGTTGGGTGGCTACTGCACCTTTGTATTTCTTCTGTGTCTCTTTGTTCCCCAGGGGAGGTCCTGCTCTTTGGCACAGCATAAAATCAAAGTGGTAGGCTGGACGCATTGGCTCACACCTGTAATCCCAGCATTCGGGGAGGCCAAGGCAGGTGGATCCCTGAGCTGTTTAAGACCAGCCTCAGCAAGAGTGAGACCCTGTCTCTACTAAAATTAGAAAAACTAGCCAGGCATGGTGGTGGGCACCTGTAGTCTCAGCTACTCAGGAGGCTTAGGCAGGAGGATTGCATGAGCCCGGGAGTTTGAGTTGCTGTGAGCTATGATAATGCCACAGCACTCTACCCAAGATGATAAAAAAAAAAAAAAAAAAAAAGAGAGAGAGAGTGATTGTGGTCTGGGTTGGAGGCTTACTCTTGTTCTTTTGGAACTCGGTCTCCTGCTGCCTCAGCAATTGCCCTCCCTCTACCTCCCTCTCACCCTGCACAACCCCCTCTGTGACTGCCACTACTTAGAGGAGAGCAAAAAATCAAAGACAACAGCACTTTCAGAGGCAGAATTGGCTCAGCTCAGATCTCTTGGCATGGTGAGAATGAAATTTACATTTACAAAGTGTTCACAGCAGTGCCTGGCACAAAGCCAACTCTTAATAAATGAAAGCTATTATCTCCTTCTAAACATAGGTTAGTTCTGTTTCTCAAGTTCTTCCTGGATGAAGTTTTCACATGATCACCAATGGTTGCATTTTAGAAATTGTCACAATAAAATAAAATGTATGCCCAGCTGAACTGTGGGCTTAATGTGTACAGTATTTTTAAAACATCAGTTTTCCTTTTAATTATTTGGAAACTTTTGGAAATTATTTTTTTCTTTTCTTTACTAAAACCAGAAGGAAAAGCAATATTCATTTTTTAAACTTTTAGATTAATATTCAGGTAAAATAATTAGGTTACAATTTTTTGCATTTGTTAAGTGAGGTCCCTGTTGTAGTTGTGTCCCGCACCCCGAAGGTGTACTTTGTACCCTTACATTGTGCCCATTAGGTGGGAGCCTATGCATCCCCCTCCCCACTGCCTCCTCCCTCCAACTTGAATTGAATTGAATTGAGTTTTCCTTTGTGTGGGCATATATTAGATCTACTGGTTTGATATTAGTATTGAATACACTGAATACTTATTTTCCTTTTCCTTTATTTTTTTTGAGACAGTCTCACTCTGTCCCCCTGGAGAGAGTGCTGCAGCATCATATCTCATAGCAACCTCAACCTCTTGGACTCAAGCAATCCGCCTGCTTCAGTTTCCCCAGTAGCTGGGACTATAGGCACTCACCTCCACACCTGGCTAATTTTTCTATTTCCTGTAGTAGAGATAGGATCTCACTCTTACTCAAGCTGGTCTAGAACTCCTGAGTTCAAGTGATCCTCCCACCTTAGCCTCCCAGAGTGCTGGGATTACAGGTATAAGCCACAGCACCCAGCTTGCCTTTCTATTCTTATGATATTTTACTAAAGAGCATGTTCTCCAATTCTGTTCAGGTAAACACAACAAATGTCAAAGTAATATTCTTCATCATCAGTTGTAAGTACTATAATCAAGAGTTAGAGTCCCATTAGACTGGAAGGCTGTACATGCTTTAACTTTAGATCCTGTAGAATGTCTAGTCTAGCATTTAATGGGCACTTAATAAACAATGATATCTAAAACTTATATAGAAATTGTGCCAAGTAGGATTGTAAGTGTTTTACTGCTATGTGTATTAACTCATCAGTCTTTAAATTCATTCCTCTAAAGTTAGAAGCTTTTTTTGTTTGTTTTGTTTTGTTTTGAGACAGTGTCTCACAGAATCACCATAGGGTTGAATGTCATGGTATCATAGTTCATAGCAACCTCAAACTCTTGGGCTCAAGAGATCCTTCTGCCTCAACCTCCCCAATATCTGTGACTACAGGTACCCACCACAATGCCTGGCTACTTTTAGAGGCTGGGTCTTACTCTTGCTGAGGCTGGTCTTGAGCTCCTGAACTCAGGCAATCCATCCACCTCAGCCTCCCAGAGTGCTAGGATTACAGCCATGAGCCATTGTGTCTAGAAAGAAACATTTTTTTATTGATTTTATGACTGAGGAAGCTGACTACTAAGGCCAAGGTCATTAAGCAGGTGCAGCATATGTGGCATTCAAACCAAGATACATATTTATAAAAACCTGTACCAGTGTTTTTCAACCTTTTTTGTCTCACAGCACTCTCAAACTTGAAGTTAAACTTCCACAGCACACTTCATTGATGTTGATCAAAAGAAAAGAATGAAAAAAAGAATATACTTATTGTGCTTTGAACTTCTTTAAAAAATAACTTAACGAATTATCTTTAGAAATGTTTTAAGCCCAAGATCCTCTCACAGAACACAGGTTGAAAATCACTGATCTATATGAATCAAAGCCCCATTTTAGAGATTATAAGGTTCTGACAAAATCAGGTAAATACACAGTAAAATAATAACCAGTTACTTTGTTGTTGTTGTTGTGGAGACAGTGTCTTGCTGGGGTTAGAGTGGAGTGGAGTCATAATAGTGCCACTTAAGGCTTGGCGCCTGTGGCTCAAGTGGCTAAGGCACCAGCCACATACACCTAAGGTGGTGGGTTCGAATCCTACCCGGGCCCACCAAACAATGACGGCTGCAACCAAAAAATAGCCAGGTGTTGTGGCAGGCGCCTGTAGTCCCAGCTACTTGGGAGGCTGAGGCAGGAGACTCGCCTGAGCCCAGGAGTTGGAGGTTGCTGTGAGCTGTGATGCCACTGCACTCTACCCAGGGCGATAGCCTGAGGCTCTGTCTCAAAAAAAAAAAATAGTGCCGCTTAAAGTCACCAGCTGCCCTGGCCCATAACGGGAGAGTCAGCCTGTCCTTTGAAGCTTTGAGGCTGGGCACTGACTTCTCCTCTCTAGCTATGAAAGCCCTAGATGGCTCTTCTTCCCATACATACATATATATGGCTGTTTCATCTACGTTAGAAATCCACTGTTCAGTGCAGCTGCCTTGATCAGCGATCTTAGCTGGATCTTCTGGATAGCTTTCTGTGGCTTCCATCTCAGTGCTTGATGCTTCATCCTGGACTTTCATATTAAGGAGATGACTTCTTTTTTGAACCTTAATAACCAACCTCTGCCAGCTTCAAACATTTCTTCTGGATCTTCCTCATGTCTCTCAGATTTCACAAAGTTGAAGGAAGTTGTTGGGACTTCATTCTGGATTAGGCTTTGGTTTAAGGGAATATTGCAGCTGGTTTAATCTTTTCTCTTGTTCCACTCAAACCTTCTTGGTGTCAGCACTGAGGCTGTTTGGCTTTCTTATCATTAGAGTGTTCCCTGGAGTGGTGCTTTTAGTTTCCTTCAAGAACTTGTCTTTTACTTTCACAACCTGATTAACTGCTTGGCCCAAGAGGTGAGTGTTTGTCCTATCTCAGCTTTATGCATACCTTCCTTACTAAGGCTTTTCATTGAAAGTGAGAGATGTTGCTGGGTGTGGTGGCTCATACCTATAATGCCAGTACTCTTGGGGCCAAGGCAGGTGGATTAGTTGAGCTCAGGAGTTTGAGACTAACCTGAGGATGGGCAAGACCCCATTTCTACTAAAATAGAAAAACTAGCTTGGCATGGTGGGCAAGTGCCTGTAATCCCATCTACTTGGGAGGCTGAGATAAGAGGATTGCCCAAACCCAGGAGTTTGAGGTTGCTGTGAGTTATGATGATGCCATGGCACTCTACCCAGGATGCCTGAGACTCTGTCTCAAAAAATAAAAAAGATAAAATGAAAGATGTGAAACTCTTCTTTTCACTTGAACACATAGAGGCCATTGTAGAGTTATGAACTGGAATAATTTTAATATTGTCTCAGACAATAGAAAGATCAAAGTCCAGGGAGAGAGATGGGGGACTGGCCAGTTGGTGGAGCAGTTAGAACACACAGCATTGATTGATTGAGTTCCCCATCTTACATGGGCATGGTTCATGGTGCCCCAAACAATTGCAATAATAACATCAAAGATCACTGATCATAGGTCACCACAACAGATATAATAATTATGAAAACATTTGAAATATTGTGAGAATTACCAAAATGCGACATAGAAACATGAGGTGAGCATGTGTTGTTGGGAAAATGGCCTGACAGACTTGCTTGAAGCAGGGTTGCACAAAAAAAATGCAGTATCTGCCAAGCAGAATAAAGTGAAGTTGTTTGAACAGAATGTGTGTTTTTATGTTTTAACATTATAGATACAGTTGAATGAGAAGATACATGTTCATAAAATAGAAAGCTAACTTATTTGTCAGACCAAACAATCCCGTTGGAACTTGGAAACTGTGGATATGTATATTACATAAATATGTTTGGCCTTTATCACTAGAATTAAGACATTTTCATCACCCCAAAGAAGATAATTTTAAGGGTTAATGAAGCCATCACAAAGAATTGTTTGAAATGTTCATTGCATAAAAATTAATTTTGTTACGTTGGTAGATCTACACGCTAGTTCTATGTAAAATGTTAACTTTTCAGTGAGCTCCCACCTAATGGGCACAATGTAGGGTACATGGCACACCTCCTGGGTGCAGGACACAACTACAACAGGGACTTTACCTAATAAACACAAACATTATAACCTAATCATTTGTACCCTCATATTGCCCTGAAATAAAAAAAATTAAAAAATTAAAAAATTAAAAATCAAAAGGAGTTAGCATCTTTATGTTGATTATGAGAACATTATATTTTCGCATAAGCAGAGTCCCCATCTTAATAGGTTATCACATTCTTTAATCAGTGGTTTGGCCATGCCTATCCTAATGCTGTGTCATTGTTTAGTTCCTCCCATCGTGGCTTTATTTTTAATTTTATTTTATAGATTTTTAAATCTCTTTTATTTTATTTCACTTTATTGTTTTAGGTTAATTTGAGGGTAAAAAGAATCAGGTTACAACTTTTGCATTTGTTAGAGTCCCTCTTATGATTGTGTCCCATCCCCAAGAAGTGTGCCATATACCCTAACAGTGTGCCCATTAAGTGGGATCACCTCAGCCCCCTTTCACCTCCCCTCTCCCAGCTGCCTCATTTCCTTGCCCCTTACCTTGAATTGATTTGAATTTTTCTCTTATGTGGGCAGGTATTGGAGTATTAGATCATCTACTGGCTTCATATTAGAATTGAGTACATTGGATACTTGCTTTTCCATTCTTGTGACTTTACTAAGAAGAATGTTTCAGCTCCATCTAGGTTAATACAAAATATTTAAAGTCTCCATCTTTTTAATGGGTGAGTAGTATTCTAAGGTATACATATACCACAGTTTGTTAATACATTCCAGGGTTGGTGGGCATTTAGGTTGTTTCCACAGTTTGGAGATTGTAAATTGAGCTGAGGTAAACAATCTAGTGCAAATGTCCTTATGATAAAATGATTTTTTTTCTTCTGGGTAGATGCCTAGTAATGGGATTGCAAGATCAAATGGGAGGTCTAATTTGAGTTCTTTGAGGAATCTCCATAATTCCTTCTAAAAATGTTGTATTAGTTTGCAGTTCCATTTATTTTTAATTTTTATAACAATTGTTTATGTATTTTTTCAAATGTTCATTTTATAACTCTTGAGACTTTCAATGAACTCTTTTTAAGTCAAAATACTTATAAATGAATAATCAGAGAAATTATACTATTGAGGCTTTCTAAATTCTAGGGTTTCTAAAAAGCTTAGAATGTATAAATGTTTTAGACCAAATAGCTTAAATGTGTAAATATTTTGTTTTCAGGAAATATCTCTAGAACCCCATGGAACTTTGGCTGTCAAATTGAAACTGTAACTTGAAACATTAAGTACATCACCTAAATGTCTCTTTACAATTCTTTGGAATGTTTCATCAAATTTAGATTTCTCAAAATCATGAAAATCATTCATTTTTTTTTACAGGGTTAAAATTTATGTATTCAAAAATAGGGGATCCAATCTGGAATAGGTTCTTTCCATGAATTGTAATATTTAAAAATGAAATTACAGAATTTCAAAATTAAATCTTATAAATTGAATTCTCAACTAATTCCTTTGTACAGTTCCTTCCCTAGTAGGGCTAACTTTCAGTATCAACTTCTTTTTTCTCTTCTTTTGAGACAGAGTCTCTCACTATGTTGCCCTGGGTAGAGTGCCAGGGCATCACAGTTCATAATAACCTCAAACTCTCAGGTTTAAGCAATTCTCTTGCCTCAGCCTCCCAAGTAACTGGACTACAGGTGCCCACCACAACACCTAGCTATTTTTATAGACGAGGTCTCACTCTGGCTCTGGCTGGTCTCAAACCTGTGAGCTAAGGCAATCCGCCTACCTCGACCTCCCAAGTGATGGTATTACAGACATGAGGCACAGTGCCCGGTCCTCAATTGCAAACATTTTTAGTCAATCATTATAATTTACCTAAAAGCTTCAAAATTGGAAGTTTGGGATAGTCCATTCATCAAATAATTGCATTGAATATTCGCAACTCATTTTTTAAAAAGTGAAACTGAAAGTCAGAGAACTCATTTATTGAAGCATTTACTTTTAAGTTGATTTACAAAATAGTTCTCCAAATTCTCAAACATTTCTAAAATCTGATTGGTGATGGGGAGCAAAGAGAGAATGTATATATTGCCAGGCAGCTGGAGGGCTTTATTTTTTCTTGGTTTATTCCATTCCTTCATCACAGAAGGGTTGTAGCTTAGTCACTTTAATTGTGTAACTGTAAATACTAAAAATACAGCTTCAGTTTTGATTGGCAGATTACTGACGCTTGTTTGGATGAAATCACAGTAGTTCTTGACATCCTTGAGGAATTGGTTTCAGAAACCCCATGGATACCAAAATCCCAGATGCTCAAGACCTTGACATAAAATAATGCAGGCTGGGGCAGTGCCTGTGGCTCAAAGGAATAAGACCCGGGCCCCATATGCCAGAGGTGGTGGGTTCAAACCCTGCCCCGGCCAAAAACTGCAAATAAATAATAATAAAAAAATAATAATAATGCAGGGTTTGCATATCACCTAAGCACATCCTCCCATGTACTTTAAATAGTCTCTAAATTACATAAAATACTAATGCAATGTAAATGCTATGTAAATAGTTACTGTATTGTGTTGGGTTTTTATTTGTTTTATTATTGTTATTTCATTTATTTATTTATTTGAGACAGAGTCTCATTCTGTAGCCCTGGGCTAGAGTGCCATAGTATCACAGTTCACAGCCACCTCAAACTCTTGGGCGCAAGTGATTCTCCTGCCTCAGCCTCCCTAGTAGCAGGGATTCTAGGTGCCCAGCTGGGACCACACCACACCTGGCTAGTTTTTCTATTTTTAGTAGAAATGGAGTCTCCCTCTTGCTCAGGCTGATCTTGAACTCCTGAGCTCAAAGGATCCTCCTACCTCAGCGTCCCTGGGATTACAGGCATGAGCCACCATGCCTGGTCATTTGTATTATTTTTTGTTGTATTATTATTATTTATTTTTATTCTTTACAAATAGTTTTGGTCTGTGTTTGGTTGAATCAGCATCTGTAGTACTTGAGGATACAGACAACCAGCTGAGTCATTGTGTGTGTGTTGCCAGTAACTTCAAGTATTTCAATGACTAATTTTCCTGATTTAGGGAGAATGTATTTTCACCATGACCCTTTTGCTAACATTTGTATTTGTGTCATCATGACAAACCATTTGATTTTATCTTTGTTATTGAATTTACAGTGGCATTTATAACAATGCCAGGCATTTCACCTTCAAATGAATGAACCTCCAAAAATATTATTTTGACCCCAGGAATTGAATAAAAAATAAAACTCTACTAGGAATTAGCAGATTTTCTTTTTTAAGCACCTGATGACAATGATACGTAATTGGAATTATATTATTATTTGCAAAGTTAATATAAATTTATATCTAAACAACCATGGATGGCTAGTGGCTACTTTATCGGACAGCACAGGTTTAAATAGTCCTGATCTCAATGGAAAGTCTTGATTTACAAGGTGACATTAGAAGGTGCCCTCTGTAGCTGCTTGTATTAAAACTTTGTTTTCAGGGAAAGTCTGCTTAAAATAAATACCAGTTATTGAAGTAGATGCTGACAGCTCCTCACCACAGTTGAGCCTTCAGTTTTGCATGGTGCTCGAGGTATCACTGCAGGTGCAATGGTCTACGGAGAACATAGACCAACTTTTTGGGTCAGTGACACACACAACATTCTTGAGAAATGGAAATTAATTTTTCACTAAACATGATTTTTTCCCTTTTCTTTTTAGTTCCTTACTGCCAAAGGGTTTATTGTTAAGTTAAAAAAAATTAAACAATAAAATAAATAGTTGCAGATTACACTATTCTACAACTGGCAAACATTGTGGCGATAGAGTTGGGTCTCTCTGAGCAACCTCCATTTCTCAGCATATACGCTGTGTAAGTTTAACCTTTACTTTACTGGGTTCTCAATGACTCTGCTGATGGGCATTCTTGTGGCTTCTTCTTGCATCACACAAGCTGGGGACAGGCTTCCTCACAATTGTCTGCCACAGCACTGGGGGCAGCAATGCTCAGACTAGCAGGCATTGCTGACCACAGCTGCTGACTGGAGAATATTCCAGAACATTCTGGAATTAGTTATGGTGCACCTGGAAAAGACTGGGAAAAGAAGTGTGGGTTTAAGTCTTTCAGATTTGCCCACCCATTAAAGGGAGAACTCTGTTCACTGCAGGTGAGTTTCACACAGTTTAGGTCAGACCCTGGCAGAAATGGAAGGTACAGAGTGAGAGTCCATCAACAGCATCTGGCTTACCTAATTGCAACTCTTCATGATGATTCCTCATTAAAAAATAACTTGTAAGACAGATGCTAAACCAGCTGGGTTGCTGTACAGGACTCTCTTGGGCACAGCATGTATCGTTACCCTATTTATAACCAGGTATAGGCCTAATAGTTTCCATATTTGGGCATTTCTATCAGTGTACATGCCTTTTAGCTAACTAATGGCATTCCCCGGTTATTTCTCTTCTTGAATTTATTTCCGATGTTATTGCATATCTTTAATTTCCACCTTTTAAAAACTCTTGATTTTCATTATTTCCTTGAATAAGCCTGTAAGAACTTTGCCAGCCTGAAGGCTGCCTGGAATTCAAACCTCATAGTAATAAATAGGCAGCCTGGTTTCCCAGCCAACAAAGATGCGTGTACTGAAGTCCTTTGAATATTAATATTGTTGAGCACCTCCTGGGCCTAATAGGCACACGTACAGAAGACATCTCCAGGTTCTTAAATGCAGTTCTGAAGGTCCAAATTTCTTTCATTAGCATACTGCAAAACTTTCAGAATTTCATGTGAAGATGAAGCTGTCTTTACCCAATGAACTTTGAAGTGATTTGAGGAAAATATGAAGAGCTTCTTCTGAGCCAAATATTCAAGATATTTCAAGATATATTCCCCTTGTGTCTAAAAACACTCATGGTTAAGTCGCTTACATTTCTTTAAGTCTCAGAAAAAAACAAGTGAAATACATTTCTAAGTTTATCATCCAGTGGGTGCTGGGCCAGGGAATCAAAGCTCTCTTGCATGCTATGAATGAATGATTCACTGATGCAAAAAGAAAGCCTCTAGCGTTGAAGGCTCTGTGGGAGTGTCAATTGAAAAGAAGCCAAACTCCCTAAAATAATTTAAAGCGCTTCGTTATGAGCCAAATTTGAGGACATGACCTAGAGCCACACCTAAGAAGCCTTGAGCAAGTGGACTCTTGGTGGTGGGGGGACAGGAATTACAGGTGAGGTCATAAATCAGTATGTGGAAGGCACACATTGGTTTAGCCAAAAAAGGTGGGACATCTCAAAGGTGGGTGGGTTACAGGTTATAGGTGGGTTTAAAGATTCTTTGGCTGACAAGGGGCTGAAAGATTTAGGCTCTGTCTAATAGACCAGGAGTCAGAGAAAAGAAATGCTGAGTTAAGATAAGGGTCTGTTAATCAGAGACACACTACAGGACATATGCCCAGAACCAAGTGGTTTGTTGTGTACATTGAGGACCTGCATGGAAGTGTACCTTGCAGAGCCTTAGGCCTGATAATGAGTCACAAAGGACATCTGTAAGGAGAGAGAGGGACTTGATGAGGCAGGCCTGATGTCCTTTCTCATGGCTAACAGCTCTGTTTTAGGGGATCCCCTTGGGCAAAAGGGAGTCCAGTCAGTCAGCTGCTAGTTTTGGGGGAGACTTAAGATTTTATTTTATTTCACAAAAGGCATTGATACATTTTTCTCATCTTCTATTCCAAATACATAGTAATGTATGGGTCTGTTACTATTTAAATACAGGGGAGATGAGATTTATTTAATCTTGAAATGCTGGTTTACATTTCTAGATACTGTCA
Source organism: Otolemur garnettii (assembly GCF_000181295.1). Lineage (NCBI taxonomy): Eukaryota > Metazoa > Chordata > Mammalia > Primates > Galagidae > Otolemur > Otolemur garnettii. Next base: position 276,083 of record NW_003852456.1, on the reverse strand, counting down.
GGGAAAGCCCCCCTTTCTCCTACGAGGCGAGGACTGCAGAGGAAGATGATGCTCATCCAAGAACTTTAAGAGGCTCCTCACTGGTGACAAAGATTGCACTGCAGGGTTCTCTTTGTTTTTTTTTTTTTAATTTCAGATTAATGTGAGAGTACACATGAGTATTAGGTTATAATGTTTGCATTTGTTAGGTAGAGTCCCTGTTATAGTTGTGTCCCACACACACAAGGTGTGCCATGTACCCTTACATTGTGCCCATTAGCTGGGAGCTAACCCATCCCTCTCCCTTCTCTCATCTCCCCTCTTCCTAATTTGAATTGTATTGAGTTTTTCTCTTATGTGGGTGTGTATTTGTTTATCTAATTACTTCTTATTAGTATTGTGTACATCGAATAATTGCTTTTCCATTCTTGTGATATTTTACTAAAAAGAATGTGTTTAAACTCCATCTAGGTTAACACAAAAGTTGTAAAGTACTCATATTTTTATGGCTGAATACTATTCCATGGTGTACATATACCACAGCTTGTTAATTCATTCATCGGTTGATGGGCACTTATGTTGATTCCACATCTTGGGGATTGTAAATTGAGCTGCACTAAACAATTTAGTGCAAATGTCCTTGTGATAAAATTGTATTTTTTCTTCTAGGTAGTAATGAGATTACAGGATCACATGGGAGGTCTAATTTGAGTTCTTTGAGGATTCTCTGCACTTCTTTCCAAAGAGGCTGTATTAGTTTACAGTCCTGCCAACAATGTGAAAGTGTTCCCTTCTTTCCAAAAGGTTCTCTTTATTTTTGCTAATTTTTCTGGGAAGAAAGTTTCATTTTTCTTCTAAACTTGCATTATTGGTGGGATGAAAAGAACTTTTTTAGGACTGCATTTTTGTTATGTGTTTTTCACTCTCCTACAACAACAGTCATCATTCATTCATTCATTCACTCATTCATTCTTTCATTGTTTTTTCCATCTGTTTTTCCTCATGGCTTACCTCCTTTCTAGGCACAAGAATGAATGAGTTAAGTCTGTTCTCAGGGCTGTGGTTTTGTGAAGAGTGAGGTAAGAACTGAGCTTGACCTCATAGAATAATGGGGTTGGTAAATATTTGGTTACCATTATCAGTGTTTAAAATTATTTTGGAACACTATGCCTTTGCTGTTTCTGGAATAGAATTATGTGAACTGATAGTAGTACTTGTACAATCTTTCTCAATATTTCAAGAATCTTGTCAGACTCTTGTTTGGGAGTGAACTTTATTAAATACACGCAATTTTAAGAGTCCTCAGAGAATCTGAATGGAAAAACATCAATTTCTATAGCAGTGGTTTTGTACTTGTTCTTTGAGTGATGTCTCTAATTCCTATTAGGGCTTATAGTTACCTTTTTGAGATTTCTCTCCTTAATGGAAGTCCCACATCCCTGTCTCAGATAAGAAATGAATACAGAAAAGCATACTTGAGAAAACTGGAAGATGGTGGATGAGAAGGATCATTTGGCTGAGCTCTCCCAATATGACTGGGGAGGGAAAAAGAACCTAGCCATACCTGGTGTGGGGATCTTACCTGTAGTCATAGCTTGGTATGTACAGGAGACAGCATGTGATAGGGAGAGGTGGAGATCTGACACACTAGGCAAGTGTTTGGCAGCCAGTGGAAATAGCCAGCCTTGTCATGGAGGTCAGGGATGGGAGGAAGCCTTTCCACAGTTTTTGGTTCTCAGGGGAAGCCCTGTCTTGAGTGGAAAGCTTGGTAGAGTGGGAAGACAATATGCAGCAGCCATATTTGAGTGCTAGTTGGAGTGGATTTGCCATCAGTTTGGTGGGGCAGCCATACTGGTAAGGTCCTGGATCCCAGGGAGCTGCCACTGTGGGAAAGTTGTGAGAATGTCTAGAGGTTGGGCCTCTCACTGGGGCCTAAGGCATAGCCATCTTTGTTCTGCCTGCCAGGATCAGAACTCCACTCTTGGGACAGGCTGAATGACTCCTATACTGCATGGGAACTGTTGTCAGGGGGCACTGTGAGACCTGCCTCTGAAAGATCCTGGAGAGCTTTATGATCCCAATCCAGTGGCATCTGAATGCTAAGGAAACAATCAGGTGATCACCAAGGACTACTAAGTTAGGAAATAGGATCATGCCTGGGAACTAGAGTGAGTTTACTAGCTTTGTTTGCTGTCCCCTAAAAAAAATCACAGCACCACCTGGTGTCCCAGCAACATATTGTTATATATATATATATATATATTCCTATTAAAGTTAGTCCCTTCAGCTATATGTATGTGTAAATATATATATATATGTATATGTATATATATATAATTTTTTTTAGCATTTTTCTTTTTCTTCTCTTTGTTGCTGAGGTTGCTGCTATTTTTGGCTTTTAGAGTTTTTTTTTGTTTAGAGATGTTTTTGTTTTTCACTAATTTGTTTGTTTAGCTTCACTCTTAACTTCCATTTTTATTTTGATCAAGAGCAGGGGCTCCTGTCTTTTTTGGTTATGGTATCTTAGCTTCATTTATTCTCTATTTGACTTCACTCCGTTCTCTCTTTTGGTAGAGACTCTTCTACTTTTCTCATCATTCCCACGTAAGTTGCTCATACAACAGCTAAGATTATCTCCTCCTTTTTTTGTTTTTTGGTCTTTCTTTATTACTCTACTCTCTCTCTCCTTTATTTGATAGAACTGTATTTTTAATTTCATTTATCTATTCTTATATTATTATTATTATTATTATTTCTTGTATGTTTTTTTCTCTGAGTGCTGGGGTGGCGTGGCTGTGGTCCACAGTGCAGAATTTTTCTGTTTCCTTTTCATTCTTGTTTACTTTTTCCTTCTTGTTTTTTGTTTTTGCTCTTTTCTTTCTCTTCCTATTTTTGGCAGAGGAAATGTCTGGCTTTGCTCAGTCTGGTAAGGAGCATCCTTATTTTGAGGAACACACCCAGCCCAACCCCTCAAACTCCTTGAGTTATAGGCATGGCCTTGGCATTATGCCAAGAAATACCATTTCTCCTATCACTCTCATTCTCTTTTCCTGTCCTTTTCACCTGTTCTTTAATTTTTTCTTTAATTTCCTCTTCCTTTTTCATTTATTTTTATATTTCTTTCTTTTTGTTTTTTCTTTCTTTTCCTCTTATTTTCCCTGCTCACTCTTTACCCTTACCTTCCTGTAGCCTTACACCAAGAGGCCATTTCAACACCTATGCTCTGAGACAAGGTATTTTGAAGCAAAGGAGGACATGAGAAGGAAAAAGGAGCATAAAGAGGTGAATAAAAAGAACACACAAGGAGGAACCAACAGAAAAATTGGAACACCATGAGAAACCAAAGCAACTCCTAGGGACCATGAGGCAGCTACTAGAGAAGGCTTCACCTACAAAGAATTAATGAATTTGGCAGAAAAAGAATTTAAAATATGGATGATAATAACAATAATGGAATGGACAGGAAAATGAAAGACAGAACTAAAGACTGATGAGATACAGAAAGGTTATGGTGGAGCTTAAGGAAATGAGGAAGACAATCAAGGAATGCAAAGATGTTGTGGAAAGTATCAAAAATAGGTTAGACCATGGAGAAGAAAAGACCTTACAAGACTTCATGAAGCATTCAAACATATGAATAATTGGTATTTCTAAAGGGGAAGAGGATTGTCTCAAAGGAGTAGAAGCCCTAACAGAGATGGTCATAAATGAGATCTTCCCAAGTTACTAAAGAACTTGACACACTTCTTTTATTTATTTATTGTTATTTATTTATTTATTTCATTGTTGGGGATTCATTGAGGGTACAAGAAACCAGGTTACAGTGATTGCATTTGTTAGGTAAAATCCCTTTTACAATTGTGTCTAACTCCCAAAAGGGACACACTCCTTTTAGGTGGATAATGAACCCAGGGTAATCACAACTCAAACAGAGCTTAGCCAAGAGACATTGTAATGAACTTGTCCAACATCAAGATGATAGTGAAAAATTCTGCAAGTGGCCAGGAGTGAGTGCCAACTGATCTGGAGGGGCAGAGCCATTAAGGTGACAGCAGATTTTTCAACTAAAACTCTCCAAGCCAGAAAAGAATGGTCATCTATCTTCAGCATTCTTAAATAAAACAATTTTCAGCCCAGAATCTTATATCCTATGAACTAAGCTTCAAAATTGATGACAAAATCAAATCTTTTGTGAATATACAAACACTGAGAAAATTTGCCACAACAAGATCAGCTGTACAGGAAATACTTAGACCTATTCTCAACACTGAATATCACAATGGAAAGTAAACACCTACAAGCTAAAGGTCAAACTTAGCTTCCACAATGACATAAAGGATAAAACCACACAAAGAACTTTCACAAAATAAGACAAATAGAATTCCACCATACTTATCAATTATCTCACTTAATGTGAATGGATTGAATTCCCCACTAAAGAGGTACAGCCTGGCTGACTGGATCAAAAAGCACAAACCATCCATATGCTGTGTCCAGGAGACACACCTAGGCTTGAAGGACAAATAAAGACTCAGGGTTAAGGGATAGAAAACAGTACCTCAAGCAAACAGAAATCAGAAGAAAGGAGGGGTTGCAATTTTATTTATTCTTAGATATAAGTGGATTTAAAGCAAATAAAGTTAAGAAAGACAAAGATGAACACTTCATACTAGTTAAGGGAACAATATGACAAGAAGACATTTCAATCTTAAATATTTATGTACTCAACTTAAATGCTCCCAGATTTATGAAACAAACCTTGATGGGTCTGAGAAAAATGATATCCCATAATACCCTAATACCTGAGGACTTTAATATCCCTCTGACAGAACTGAATCCTCTACCCAGAAACTAAACAAAGATATAAATGACTTAAATGCGACCCTAGAACAAACAGGATTAATAGACATATATGGAACACTCTATCCCAATGCTAAAGAATATGCATTTTTCTCACCAGCCTATGGCACATACGCCAAAATAGATCATATCCTAGGATACAAATCAAACCTCAGCAAAATTAAAAGAATAGAAAGTATACCTTGTATCTTCTCAGACCACAAGGCAATAAAGGTAGAACTCAACTCCAACAAAAACATTCATCCCCACACAAAGGCATGAAAATTAAACAACTCTATGCTGAACGATAGTTGGGTTCAGAAAGATAAAAGAAGAAATTGTTAAATTCCTCAAACATAACAATGATGAAGACACAAGTTACCAAAACCTGTGGCATACAGCAAAAGCAGTCTTAAGAAGGAAATTTATCACATTAGATGCCTATGTTTGAAAAACAGAAAAAGAGTGCATCAACAAACTCATCAACCATCTTATGGAACCGGAAAAAGAACAATCTAATCCCAAACCCAGTAGAAGAATAGAAATAACCAAAATTAAATCAGAGATTAACAAAATTGAAAACAAAAGAATCATTCAGAAAATTAACAAAACAAAGTTGTTTTTTTATAAAAATAAAGTTGATAAACCTATGACTACATTAACTAGAAACAGAAAAGTAAAATCTCTAATAACCTTAATCAGAAATGATAAAGGGGAAATAACAATAGATGCCAGAGAGATACAAGAGATTATCCATGAGCAGTATAAAAAACTTTATGCCCAGAAATTTGACGCTATAGAAGAAATGGATCAGTACCTGGAATCACACTCTCTCCCTAGACTTAACCAAGAAGAAATAGATCTCTTAAACAGACTAATTTCAGCACTGAGATCATAGAAACAATAAATATCACTGGGCAAGAGATATGAATAGAACCTTCTCAAATGAAGACAGATGAATGGCCAAAATATAAAAGAATGCTCATCATCCCTAATCATCAGAGAAATGAAAATCAAAACCACCCGGAGACAGTACCTAATCCCACTGAGAATGGCCCACATCACAAAGTCTCAAAGCTAGAGATGCTGGCATGGAGACCCTCAAAGAACTCAAATTAGACCTCCCTTTTGATCCTGCAATCCCAATGCTGGGCATCTACCAAGAAGAAAAAAATTCCTTTTATCACAAGGACATTTGCAATAGACTGTTTAATCATAGCTCAATTTATAACTGCCAAAGCACGGAAACAACCTAAATGCCCACCAACCCAGGAATGGATTAACAAGCAGTGGTTATATGTATACCATGGAATACTCTTTAGTCATTAAAAAAGATGGAGACTTTATATCTTTTGTATTAACTGGGATTGAGATGGAACAGATTCTTCTTAGTAAAGCATCACAAGAATGGAGAAGCAAGAATCCAATGTCCTCAAGTGTAATATGAAGGCAGTAGATGTCCTAATACATGCTGAGGGGTAGGGGAATGAGGGAACAGGGAAAGCGGAGGAGGGAGGAGTGTGTGTGGGGGGGTCAAGGTGTATCACACAGTTCTTGGAAGCCGGACACAATTATAAAAAAGACTTTACCCAACAAATGCAATCAGTGTAAGCTAATTCTTTGTACCTCAATGAATCCCAAAAAAACAAAATGAAAAGAAAAGCACACTTGATTCTATGAAAAAACTTTTCAACAAATATAACATATTGTCAAACTTAAGGAAGTGCTGTAAGGATTGAATTTCTTAGTATATTAAACAGTAGCTGGGGAAATTAATGAAAGTATCACAATAAAAAATCCTACTTTGGCAATTTGGCCCTAATTTACATCCTCTGTTTCCTGTTCAGCCCCTCAAGGAACTGTCCCAGAGGAAGGTCAGTGACCCCCAACCCTACCTCTGGATGCTGTTTTTCTTGTTTGCAAACCCTCAGAGGAGTATCCTCAGCACCCATGGGTGCAATGGATGTTCCACATAAGAATAAATGTGTACTATGTTATCCTTGAGTTTGTTTCTAGAATTTTCTCTTATGTAAGAAAATATTCATTGACTAGAAAGTTGTTCAAGAGAAGAGACAGCAATTCTGGTTTATTTTCTATCTCATTTAATAAATTCCAAAGAGAAGAATTTTTTTAAAAAGGCAAAGTCTTTAATATTCAGACAAATGCTTTTGCATTTAATTTGCCTGTCTTTTTCCTATTTCCATTCTTTTTCTTTCCCTTAAATCTTGGGAATTTGCTAAAGTTTATGATCTAAAAGCTTAAGTCAAAATTTTACCAGCTCAGCTATCAAGAATATTGGGTAACTTAATTAAAAGTTTGAAAATACATACTTCAAAAAGTTGTAAAAGCCAGAAGCTCTTCCCCAGTTAAAAGGCATTTTAAAATCACCAACAAGATGTAGGCCTAGGGTTATTTGCACCTTTGACCAATTTTCTTTCTATTTGCTTAGAAGTGGGTGTCGGACTTATTATAATGCCTTTAAAAGGTGGATAATAATTGATATTTGATAGTAAAAATAAACCTAGCAAGCAATCTCATTTTGCTCAGAAAATAATAATTGTCCTGAAATTCAATTTAATGCCATCATTATAGTCACAAGGCTTTATTTGAAATTGTTGACTCAATAAAAATTAAGATTTCACTTTCATACACTCATTATTTCTTACTTTTAAAAAAGAAAACAAAAGCTCTCCTCAAATATAATGAAGCTATTACAGAAGAAATGGGGGTAATCAATTTCTAATATATAACACCATGGCAGTGAAATGAGCTATAATTTAAATAAGAGCATCTTCCGTTAAGTCTACAAAAATGCAAAGAATGCATTTTACTAGCATCCCATCTCTCTCTCAGCCAGAAAGATGGGGGCTAATGAACAGACTAGAAAGATTAATAACAATCTCATTCTTCCCTACCACTTATGCCCTCAAAACATATAGTCATATTGGGATGAAGTCTTCTTGCCTCTTGAAGTAACAATTTCAAAGTAACTTTAGGAAATAAATCAGTTTCCCCAGACAAGAAAATAGTATGTTATATCTGAGTACCTCCCAGTGGCATTGAAAATATAAAAAAAAAAAAAAATTAAAAAGTAAATGGTACAATTTGGTTAAAAAAAATAGCACTTCATAGCCTGGCCTAATTTTATTTGGTTTGATTTGTACCAATGAAGAATATTTGTTACTTAATTTTTATAATCTCTGAACCTAAGTTTCATCATGTGAAGATAGAAGTTTTAAGTATCAGATCAATAATACACGTGACTAAAAATGTCATTACTGATGTGAATGAGATTTGCCAGGAGCTCAAACACAATGCATTTTAGGAACAAATTTATTCTGGAGGCAGAGATAAGAGATCACAATTGTTTTATGCACATTTTGGTAGCTTCTCTAGAATATTTCCTGTAGCGATTATTCCAAATCTCCTCTTCCCATTAGCTTTCAGTTGCATATTCCTTCCATGTTCTCAGCAAACCACCTTCGCTTCTTTATTAGAAAAAACATAAATTATTTGGTTAGGAGGTTACTAAATTTTCCCCCATTTTATTCTCAGGAAACGTACTGCTTGACATCTTTTTTGGTCTTCTTTCTTAAAAAAAAAAAAAAAAAAATTACCCTTCTAAGTAAGAGTGAGACTCTGTTTCTACCAAAAATAGAAAAACTAGTCAGCGTGGTGGTGGATGCCTGTATTCCCAGCTATTCAGGAGGCTGAGGAAGAAGGAACTCTTGAACCCAGGAGTTTGAGGTTGCTGCAAGCTATGATGATGCCATTGCATTCTATCCAGGGTGACAGAGTGAGACATTGCCTCAAAAAAAAAAAAAAAAAAAATCAGAGTAATGCAGAAGAAAGAGGAGAGATTTTAGAGTCTGGTAAACTTGGGTAATTTTGAGTTGATAATTCAATGCTGTAAGCTCCAATTTTCTTAACTTTAAAATGGGCACAATGATACCTACAGGTTGCTGTGAGATGCCTTGTATGATTGTTTAGTAAATTGTCTAGCATATAGCTCGTGCAAAATAGATACTAACTCTTAGGAAAAGAAAACATTCCCTCCTTTTCTTTAACGTGCAAATCTCCCCGTTTCTTTCCCCTTCCTTCTATCTTTAGTATCTTCATCTTGGCCTTCAGATTCTCAAAGGCCTTTTTCCATTTTCCCAACATCCTCCCCTTCATTTGATCTTGCTGACTTGATCTAAACCCATCATGGTGTTTTGCTGCTTCCCTCTCTAACTTGTCAACAGCCATCACCTCCACCTCTCTCCCCGCCCCCAGCCCATTCTCTTTTAATTCCCTGCAATCTGTCTTCTTTCCAGGAATGACTCAGCAACTGCACTTTCAAAAGTTTCTAACAACCTATTAAATGCCAAATTCAATGACCTTTTCTTTGTCCTCTTTCTCTTTATTGTCTGTGGGAGGAGAACACTTATCATCTAGGAGAAATCTTATTTACTGACAAACAAGTAACTCCCTTGGAATTTGTGGCTATTCCAGACAATCCAAGAGATATTTGTGTGTGCTATTACAATTGCAATTGCTGTTCAAAAAGTTTTTAGAGGAAAAATGAGCATGCATTTTACGGTAGAGCAGTGGTTCTCAACCTTCCTGATGCTGAGACCCTTTAATACAGTTCCTCATGTTCTGGTGACCCCCAACCATAAAATTATTTTTGTTGCTACTTTATAACTGTAATTTTGCTACAGTTTACAGTTATTGTAAATATCTGATATGCAGGATGTATTTTCATTGTTACAAAGGGGCCGCGACCCACAGGGTGAGAACCACTGGTGTAGAGTATGCCTCGGCACTGTCATTTCTTAGATGACTTAATTCCTTGAATAAATTCTATTTAATTATAACAGTGGTAAGTATGCTCTCCTTGAGAAATGACAAATACAGCAGTTTTTTTTTCGTTTGTTTGTTTTTAAGTTTACCTTTTCTTCTTGTCCTGCCATATATAGTCTTGATTCATTAACTGGAATATTCAGGTCAAGAATTTGGAAACTTGGCCAGGCGAGGTGGCTCACTCCTATAATCCTAGTGCTCTAGGAGGCCACACTGGGCGATTGCTTGTACTCGGGAGGTCAAGGCTGGTGTGAGCAAGAGTGAGACCCTATCTCTAATAAAAACAGAAAACTAGCTGGGCAAGTTGGTGGGTGCCTATATTCCCACCTACTGGGGAGGCCGAGACAAGAGGATTATTTGAGCAAGCCCAGGAGTTAGAGGTTGCTGTAAACTAGGACATCACAGCATTCTAGCCTGGGCAACAGAGTAAGACTCTGAAAGAAAATGAAATGAAATGAAATGAAATGAAAGGAAAGGAAAGGAAAGGAAAGGAAAGGAAAGGAAAGGAAAGGAAAGGAAAGGAAAGGAAAGGAGGTGAAGAAAGAAAAGAAAAGGAGAGAAAAGAGAGAAATCAGGAACTTGGGAAGCACCTATGCCTCAGTGGGTAGGGGGCCGGCCCCTTATACTGAGGGTGGCGGGTTTGAATCTGGCTCTGGCCAAACTGCAATGAAAAAATAGGTGGGCGTTATCATAGGTACCTGTAGTCCCAGCTACTTGGGAGGCTGAGGCAGGAGAATTGCCTAAGCCCAGGAGTTGGAGGTTGCTGTGAGCTGTGACACCACAGCACTTTACTGAGGGAAACAAAGTGAGACTCTATCTCAAAAAAAAAAAAAAAGAAAAAGAAAAGAAGTTGGGAACTTTGATCTTGGCTTGGCAGTAAAGCTTGCTTATCACAGCTCAGGCTGCTGCAGACTGCAAGGTTGCTCTGGGAAAGGCAGGATCTGTTTGGGCTCTTGCATGTCTGTGCCTTGTCCATTTCTTCCTTTGTTCCATACTAAATGGACCTTCCACTGGTACGAGACAGGGAGGGAGAAGGCTGAGTTAGCAGCACAGAAAGACTTCCCCGTCCCATCACCAGTTGTCTGCCATTTTCTCACCCAGTCTAGACCACTTCAGGCTAGCACCAGGCTCCTGCTGTCAGCCCACTCTATAAGCAGAAGGCCAGGTGGCCAGAGCACCCTCTCCATAGCAAGTGCACAGGGGGCGGCAACCTAGTGATGACTCTTCTTGTGGAGGTAATGTCACTGTTACCTTCCTCACTCTGGGAGGAAAGCCGGGACTTAATCCTATGTCTGGCTGATGTCAAAGCCTGTATCTCTACACTACGTCTATCTCTTTTCTGCATTTATGTGCCATCTCCTAGCTTCTCAAAAAATGCCCCAAGATCACAGGCAGTAAAGCTTTAAGTAAAGATATGGATAGTTTACAATTTGTGTTTAAAGTGTTACCACATCTCCAGAACAGGACATGGATGTTGACAAATTAACAGAAAATATGTAAATCTGGGTAATTACAAAGTTACTTCATCTGTCTGTATATAAAAGAAAGAAGAGTGAACAGATGTGACTTCCGCCCAGGAGAGGCTGTGGACCTCTGATTTCTCATTCATTCATTGAATCATTCAGTGATAACTGAGCCCCCTGCCATAGCCATGAACAAGAAAGATACAATCTATCATTGAGTTTATTCTTCTGATAGGAGAGATGAATGCATACAAGAGAATTTCAGGTTATAATGAAGTTAGAGCTCTGTGATTCAAGGCAATGGGATCATATGTGAGTAGGATGTTAAAGTAAGTTTGAGTTCACACCTGAAGAGAGACATACGTCAACCTGGGAATCTGCAGTCAAGGGTGCAGGGTGAGCTGTATTTGGGACTGGAGGCCATGTGGCCTTTCTAGAAGTTGTTGGACATTGATTTAAGGGCTCTAGGCTGCAGATGGTTCATGGTGGATCCTTGGCTTGAGCCTTACAGATGGATTCCTGTGTTGGTTTCCATGTCTTCATCATGACTTCTTATCTACAGCCCCTGAGGGTTGTGGGGATGTCAGGCATCCTCTCCCTTGGTCATTCCACCTCTGCACGCAGGATGGTCACCCTGTGGACACCAACCACTTCTTTATTGTCTAAGCAAAATTCCCATCTTCTTCTATGGTCTCCTGTGACAATTCAGAAAAGTTTTCATGGCAAATACTAACATCTCCATGTTGCAGATTTAAATCCATCACTTACAGATGGCAGAGGGACCAGCTTTCCCTGACTGGATTCTTGCTTGTACTTGCTTATTATTTCATAGGTAGTGTCTACAATTAGACTTTTTATATATTATAGTAGGCAAGATTCTAAGATGGACCCCAAGATTCCTGACTCCCTAGAACCTTCTTCCAGTGAATTCAATCAAATGTTAATCTAGCTACTGCTGTGATGGAGTTTGCAGATATAATCAAGGTTCCAAATCAGCTGATCGTAAGACCGAGAAATTGTTTAGGTAAGCCTGACTAAATCACACAAAGGTTTAAAAAAAACAACTGTTCTCTGGTTGGCCACAGAGAGAAAGTCAGAGAAATGTGCTTGGCCTGGTGTGGAAGAAAGTGAGGAAATGAATCCCGTCAGTGCCAGTGGGCTTGGTGAAGGCACTCACGCCTCTGGTGAGCCTTGATTTAGGCCTGAGATCTGGAGTGAAAAATCCCAGATCTGGGATTTTGTGCCTAAACTTATGACCTGCAGAAACTATGAGGGAATTCATTTGCATTGTTTTAAGCCACTATTGGTGGTCATTTGTTACTCAGCAAACTGAAAACTAAAACACATGTGCAATTATTCACAGATTTTGAAGGCTTGGACCCCGCAAATAAAACTACTGTGGCTTTGAAGAGGGGCTTCCAAGATAAGTGTCCAATGTGGTGATCTATCAGTTAAAATCAATGATCGGTCATCTTTGGACAGCACGTGAAACCTGTTCAGATTCATTCTTTTTGTTCTTTCTTTAACTTTTACTTTTTTGAGTCAAAGTCTCACTCTGTCACCCTGGCTAGAGAACTGTGGTGTCATAGCTCACAGCAATCTTAAACTCCTGGGCTTAAGTGATCCTCTTGCCTTAGCCTCCCCAGTTGCTGGGACTACAGGTGCCCACCACAACACCGGCTAGCTTTTCTATTTTTAGTAGAGATGGGATTTTGCTCTTACTCAGGCTGGTTTCAAACTCCTGAGCTTCAGGGAGCCTCCACCTTGGCCTCCCAGGGTGCTAGGATTATAGGCGTGAGCCGCCAGCCTGGCCAGACTCAGTCTTGATCTTTTTATATTTCTGTTATCCCTACAAATATGTGAATCATGTAAGATCACTCTATTATCAATAAGGTACTTGTTCTGATGCTCATAGCAGATCCCCTTAGTATTAGGATATATGTATTGGAAGGACCACACATATGTGCTCTCAAGTTCAAGCAAGGCTCTATTTAAACATTAACAAATTAACATCCATGGCATCCTCCAGAAATTTTTTTTTTTTTTTATGGAGACAGAGTCTCACTTTGTGTCCTTTAGTAGAGTACTGTGGAATCATAGCTCACAGCAACCTCTACCAACCTCTGGGTCCCTGAGTTTAAGTGATTCTCTAGCCTCAGCCTCCCAAGTAGCTGGGAGTACAGGCACCTGCCAGAACGCCCGGCAATTTTTGGTAGAGACGGGGTCTCACTCTGGCTCTCACTCTGGCTCATGCTGGTCTCGAACCTCTGAGCACAGGTGATCCACCTGCCTCGGCCTCCCACAGCGCTGGGACAACAGGCATGAGCCACCATGCCCGGCCCAGAAAAATGTTATCATTCGGTATATAAAATATAATATTGCATCACAAACATCAATTTCTTGATAACCTGCACAATTAAAAGCATTTAGCTTGATAACCTGTAGCAAATAAAAATATTAAATGATTCTGAGAATGATAAAGTAACAAGTAAAAATATTCAATAATTTTTATAAAGGAGAAGGATGAAATACACCAATTCTCCCATCTTTACAGGCCATCATGGCCCAGTGTTAAATGGTGGTATGGCCAAGGTCAGGGGAGGGTACCAGCCTCATACGGAAAAACCCTAGATTTCACTGACCAATCACATATAGTATTTGCAGCATCATCAGAGTGCTGAAATGCAAAGAGTTTGTCTTACACTAATGTTTGTTGTAGTGGGGCTCAAGGAGCTTCCATAGAATGTTGAAAATACACAGAGTCTTATTGTCAGGAAACAGCACCTTTCTGAAGGTTTTCCTGAGATGCTTTCAGTAGCAGGGGTGTGTAAGAAAACATGGGCTCCTGTTTTTGCTGTGACAATTTGGGAAGCAGCTGTGAAGATGTGGAAAACATTATCTGGGTGATGTTTGGCTGCGCCTTGTTAATATCTGAAAAGGAAGAAAGGCTGGGCATGGTGGCTCACACTTATAATCCTAGCTCTTTCGGAGGCCAAGGCAGGTGGATTGCTTGAGCTCAGGAGTTGGAGACAAGCCCGAGAAAGAGCAAGACTGAGTCTCTAAAAATAGCTGGGCATAGTGGTGGGCACCTTTACTCCCAGCTACTCCGGAGGCTGAGGCATGAGGATCGCTTGAGCCCAAGAGTTTAAGGTTGCTGTGAGCTATGATGCCATAGCACTCTACCAAAGGTAACAGAGTGAGCCTGTCTAAAAAAAAGAAAGAAAGAATAAGGAAGCAGACTATGGACAATCATTAGTCAAGAAAGTAGGCCAGACCAGATGACTCAGACTTAAATGAATAGCTTCCAAAGTAATCTGTACTGTGATTTACAATATCTGCTGAACAGAGCAGATATTATAAAATTCAGATTATAAAGCTCAATCATAAAATACACGAGGGTATTTTTTTGTTTTTTTCTTTTTCTTTTGAGACAGAGTCTCACTCTGTCACCCTGGGTAAAGTATCAAAGCCTCAAGTTCACAGCAAACTCAAACTCTTGGGTTCAAGTGATCCTCCTGCCTCAGCTTCCCAAGTAGCAGAGAATACAGGTGCTTGACACAGGCCTGGCTATTTTTTTTAGAGACGGGGGTCTAGTTTTCGCTCAGGCTGCTAACTCCTGAGTGTAAGTAATCCACCGCCTCAGCCTCCCAGAGTACTGGGGTCACAGGTCCGAGCCAGAGTGCCCAGCCTTATGAGGGCATTTTATAGATCATCTAACACAACTATGTCCTGGTGGATGTTGAAAATTTCCAGGTCTTGACTATATACTTACAGTGCACACCCTTGTCCCCATTCTTGACTGTGGTTTAAACTAGAAAACAAAATGCTAAAATGTAAAGCTTTATTCAAACCTAAATTCTAATTGTATATAATTGCACTGGTCCATTTTCTCTAACAAGGCACTTGGACCTTTCAGTTTTGTACTTTGCTGAAAAGTGCCTGGGATGTGTTTGCATCAGAGGAGCTACAGATGTTTATTTGTATTGTACTCAGAGGTATCCTAGTCTCTGCAGACTCACTGCAAGCACAGTCAGTGAGATAAACGAGTTTCTCCAACTCATTTAGTGCCTTGTCTATAATAGTCCCATTACCAGGTCCCCATGTGACTTGGCGACTTTTCATCAGGGACACCCTCAGGACTAAACAAGCAAGGAGGAGGTACAACCACGAGCCTCGGCACTCCGCGCGGGTACCTGATGCTCCTGGCAGGCTGTGGCTGACAGGTGATCTTCCTGCCTTGGGCTCTTCTTGACACACCTTTTCTAAAACCATTGTCCTTTGAAAATGCACTTCTACGTTGTAACTGAAAAACTCGGGAGCTGGAAAAGGGCAAAGCTAAACTCAAAAATCTGGTCCTATTCTGACCTTTAGGATTGCCTCTGTATTTCCAAACCGGTTAACTCTATTCCCTTTTCTACCTGGACATTTTGATGGAAAGCATTTTGGCCGCCTTCCTGTTCTTTGCGTGCACTGCCTAAGGGAGCAGGTATCGACATAGACAAAGAGTGATTGACCGAGCAAACCTGAGGTGAGGGTCTGCGTTTCAGTTGCCAACGAGAAGGGCTTCATTCAGTTGGGTTCACTAGAATGATTTTCCCAGAAATCCAAAAGATTTTCTTGTATAAAAATTCAAGGCCGGAGATTCTCTTGCCACAAACACTAACAATATGGATTTTTTTTTTTAATTTTATTTCAGGCTCCTTTATTCCATGAATATTTACAGAAGATCAACTATAGGCATAATATTGACATAATCAGTGAAGATAACATTGGGACAAATATATCAATTTTATGAGGAAACAAAACATTATCTACAAATCAATTATGAGATAAGTGTACTCATTACCACCACTCCTAGTAAAGTTGAAGATCCTAGCTAGTACAATTATGATAACTTAAAAATCTCAATAGTTTGTAAAAAAAATACAAATTTCATTACTTCTGAGTTACCAAGTTACTTGCAATTACCGATAATGATAGAAAAATTCAGCAATATAGCTAATTTCAAAATAACTATATAAAATCAATTATATTCCTATATAAAAAAGAATTACAAAATAATATTAGAAAAAGAAAGATAGCATTGTATCAGCAACCAAAATAGAAAGTACCTATCAATATAGCTTTAACAAGAGCTGTGCAATTTTTTTGAATACATAATCATTTACTACTTGTTTGTTACAGAATACACAAGACAAAATACAAATAGCAAACAAATTTTTTTCCTTAGTATGTTTTTGCCAAAGTCTAAAAAAAAAAGATGACTAATATATATATATAAATAAAAGTAAAAAATAAATTCTAAAAAAAAAAAAAAAAACAGATCACACCAAGTCTTATAGACAGTAGAAATAGAAATACTTCAAAATCATTCTACTTAGTCTGGATACCCCTGCTAGTAAAATTAGAAAAAATACATTATTATAAAGGGGAAATTATAGACATATTTCACTGATGAATGAGGATGCAATATGATAAACAACATATTGATATGTTGAATTAAAAATTGATGTTTAAGTAATATACATTGATCAAAATTAAATCCAGTTTGTGTGAGAAATATGGATTTTCATATCTCTTATGAAGGAGAGATACACATCTGATCAGATGCATCAGGTTGGACCAGCTACTCCCGGAGTATACACAAGCTGCATTTAAATGGAAGAACTGTTTGCTACAATTATCTAGCAGTCATATTTGGCCACAACACCATTTGATCATTTCACATGTCACAGTGGTAGAGCTCACTTGCTCAGCCATGGTTCCTGGGCCACACTCCCACACAGGGATTGAGACGGCCTTAATGTCATACCATGGATAAGGTCTAAGGCACCTGTAATCCTATTAAAACTACAAGCAGATTTGTGTATCTATGTGCAAACATGGAATTTCTGAATGCTTAGTTTTCATCAAATTCTCAAGCAGGACAATTGAACTTAAATGTATAAATATTTTCTAATTTTTTATGAATATAATAAGCACAGGAAAAAGTACACTATTTTGCAGCTAGTCTTTTTGTTTCCCTCCAATCTTTCGACCTTTACCTGTATTATCCTCTCAAACTCCCTACCATTCTTCTATTTTTTTTTTTTTTTTTTGAGACGAAGTCTCATTTCTTTTCTAGAGAGCTATGGTGTCATAGCTCACAGCAACCTTAAACTCCTGGGCTCAAGTGATCCACTTGCCACAGCCTCTCCAGTAGCTGGGACTACAGGTGCCTGCCACAATGCCCAGCTAGTTTTTCTATTTTTAGTAGAGACAGGGTCTTGCTCTTGTTAAGGCTGGTCTGGAACTCCCGAACTCCAGGGATCCTCCCACTTAAATGCAGCCCCTATTATTCTAGGTAATTCATAGGGAAAATCTGATGAATTTCATTCTCTACTTTTCTTAACATTCATAATATCATGTGTAAAATTTGCATATTTGTACGTTTGAGTGTATATTCATGTATTTGAATTTATAGAATACTTTTGGCTATTGTTTAAAAATTTATATTATATAATACATAGTAAATGTACTTTATTTTTCTAATTCAATAAACTGTAATGGGGATCTTCTGAGTAAATTGGTATAGAAGCCAGTTTATTCTTTTTATTGCCTGTGTAGGATTTAAGGCACTGATGTGATGTCACAGTCGTCTGTCACTTAATGATGGAGATAGACTCTTAGAAATGCATGGTTAGGCAACTTTGTTGTGTGAACATCACAGACTGCACTTAAACAAACCTAGGAGGTACAGTCCACTGCCCACCTGGGCTAGATGGTACAGCCCATCACGCCTAGGATACAAACCTATACAGCAGGTGACTGTAATGAATACTGTAGGCAACTGTAACACACCTACATTGCCAGGGAGAGCATGTTTTAAAATTTAATAGATACTGTCAGATGTAAAGCTAAGAGCATATTTCCACAGCAGTATATGAAAGTACCCTTTCACCTTCCCACAATAGGTTTAATGATCCTTTTAAGTTTTTATGTGTCTGGGATCTATAAAGTAATATTCCATTTTTAATTGAATTTGCATTTCCTAACTACTAGTGGGTTTAATCATCTTGTAAAAGAGCTACTGGCCATTTGGAGTTGCCTCTCTAGGACTCTCTTCTTTTCTTTTCTTTCTTTCTTTCTTTCTTTTTTTTTTTTTTTGCAGTTTTGGCCGGGGCCAGGTTCAAACCTTCCACCTCCAGTATATGGAGCTGGTGCCCTACTCCTTTGAGCCACAGGCTCTGCCCTTTTCTTTTCTTTTCTTTTCTAGATAAGTGTCTCACTCTGTCGCCCTGGGTAGAGTGTTGTAGCATCTTAGCTCACAGAAACCTCAAACTCCTAGGCTCAAGTGATCCTCCTGCCTCAGCCTCCCAAGTAGCTGGGACTATAAGCACCTGCCACGACATGTAGCTAATTGTTCTACTTTCAGTAGAGACAGAGTCTTGTTCTTGCACAGGCTGGTCTCAAATTCCTGAGCTCAACAGATCCACCTGCCTTGGTCTCCCAGAGTGTTGGGTGTACAGGTGTGAGCCGCTGCTGTAGGACTTTTCTATGCATACCCTTTGCCCATTTTCCTATTGGTTTCTATGGTCTTTTTCATATTAATTTTAGAGGACTTTGTTTATCATAGCTTATTGACCACTTAGTTGTCTGCAGAAAAATAACTATGAAAATTGTTTTTCAAATATTTTGAATTGTTGTGACGTCTTTGGTACAATTTTCTTTTTGGGGAATAGAAATACTGTGTCTGTCTTTTACTGGGATTTTTTAGTTTAAAAAAGTCTTCTCCATTCCATGGAGTATTTTTATCACAGATCTTCAGGATCTGGGAAAGTCTTTATAGAAAATACTTGGAGAGTGAAAATTTAGGTAAGGATACTTTCTACCTATTTATCATAAATAATTACTTTTAAAAGGAGTCATTTTATTAAAGAGTTATAATAACTTGAAAATAGTTTTATCCCAAATTTACTACCACAGGAAAAAAATGTCCTACAGAAAGCTTAGTATGCTCTGCTGCTTCTGAGGACTTCCCATCCCCTTCAGCTCAAAGTCTCAGCATATAAAAGGGTCATTCCTTAGGGGGGCATTTTCTCAGCCTCAACAGGATAAAAGGCCCCATCTCTGGGCCTGGATCCATCTGTAGGCCAAAAGACTACAAGGCAGAGTTCAGAGTCACACAGATTAGTTCTAGTGCCAGCTCTGCCCCTCACTTGATATGTGACCTCACACAGACATCACATCTCAGTCTCTTCCCCTTTAAGGATATGAGCAGTGGCTCTTTTCGAAGAAGGTCGTAGTGGGGAATCAAGGCATGTTACACAGGCAGCATGTTGTAGAATGACAAGAGCATGAGATGCATTGCAAAGTATTAACATTTGTTAACGTGTAAACTTGTAAACCCTTACAGGGTCTAGCAGAGAGCCAGGCAGACAGGAGACCTCCTGGGCCTTGCCTATAGGATGAAAGGCCAGTGGGTTGCAAGGGGGATGGCTGTGGAGCGCAGCAGTTGGGGAGGGAAAGTGTACAGTGGGGACCACAGTGGTGCATTTTCTGCATGTATCATGTTCCCTGGAGGAAAATTCTTATTTCAAGTTGTATTGACAGGAATCAAAGGCCCCTTTCTGTTTCCCATCTGAAACTCCCACAGGCCTGCCTCCTACCTCCTGCAGCTCCTATTTCCTACTTCTGCTCTGAGCATGCTCTTCTTGGCACCTGTCTCTGACTAGTATATATTTTACTTACAACAGTAGAGTCTCGGTAAGGTGACCACCCAAGGGACTGTAATGCACTGGTCAACATAGAGAGGTTATTTACAGAGTCACAGACCTACTATGCTGCTATGTACATGTAGTGTGTGTCTGGTCTATGAAACTTAGGTCAACGTTAAGGAGATAGTCAGTGTAGGGAGGTGGTCTAACATGGAGGTTCTGCTGTGTATATTTTCTGAATATATGCTCCACATGGTTAGGATTTTCCAGCTGTTTTGTTTCTGGTGTTTTCACTGTCATATGTGGCACTAATCTAGTTGAATGAACAGGTGAATGAATTAGTGAATGAATTGTGACTTTGCGTCATCAAATGGAGGCACAACTAAGCCCCCAGCTGAAAGGATTAGGATAAATGCCCTCCTCTTGTGAGAGGACTCTTCTATCTGTTGATGAGATGCAGACTTTGCCTAGTATACTGTGTTTCTTTTCAGCTCTCCTTACCCAGTTTTTTTTTTCTTTGTTGTTTGTTTGTTTGAGACAGAGTCTCACTCAGTTGCAGTGGGTAGAATGCTGCAGTGTCATAGATCACAGCAACCTCAAACTCTTAGTTTCAAGCAATCCTTCTGCCTCAGCCTCCCAAGTAGTGGGACTATAGGCACTCCCACAACCCTGCCTGGGTAGTTTTTCTATTTGTAGTAGAGATGAGGTCTCACCCTTGCTCAGGCGAGTCTCTAAGTCTTGAGTTCAAGTGATCCTCATAACTCGCTTCCTAGAGTGTTAGGATTACAGGCATGAGTCATGGTACCTAGCGCCTCCTTAGCCAGTTAAGGCTAAGCTATAACAGCTAAGCTGTCTCACAGCTATAACCTAACATTTCAAGTATCAATGACTCAATTGCAAGTGAGATTCCTGTAGAATATTGAATCTGAAACGTTAAGCCTTCAAGTGCAAACTTGAAAAACGATGGTGGCTATCTCAGGAAATTACATTCTAAATGAAATAAGCGATTGAGACAATTAAGTCTACCTCTCTGCCTAGTCCCATAGATGCCACCAATATCTCTTTCAGAAAATGTGCCCCTTTTCTTCTTGATGCTAAGCCTCATGAGAGCATGAACAGTATCGACTCCATTGTAACTTCAACACCCAGTATTGCTCAGTGCCTGATCCGTGGGAGGTGGCTGGAATTATGTGATTAACTAATATATAAATTTTACTGAGTGATCCAATTCAGATGTGACACTAAAAAGAGAAAAATGTTTTCTCATAGCAGGCTGATTAGAAGGCAGAAAGGAGACTTTAGTTCTAGGTGAAAAAATTGTGGAAAGTATATTTGTAAGTATAGATGTGGTTTAAATGAGGCATAAAATTATAGTTTATAATGTAGGTTAGAAAACATCACTTATTTGTGCTCCTGAAATGAGTCATAAGGCAAGTGACCTGAAGTATTGAAAATTATCACCTTTGTCACATAACTGGTATTTTAAAGAATCCATTAAATAGTTTATCTATCTGTAAAGTAGTGATGATATTTTCTGTTTTACCTACAGAGTATTCAAGTGATGTAAATTTTGCAAGTTTGCAAATACTACCCCAAAATAGTTTATTGTATTGTGTTTAAAATTTATTTATTTCTCCAATGATAAGTGTAATTGCAAAAGTTTTGATTTCATTTTCTTTTGAGTTTTTTACTTGTCTTTTTTTGTTTTGCTCTTAGTACTGTGACTTTATGCTTTCAGGTTATCATAGAGTTAATTCTGTGTGTGTGTGATTCATATTAAATTTTGATGAAGTCTGTATAAGCCATGTTTTATTGGCTCTGGGGTTGTTACAGTTAAGTACTTTAGGTCAGATATTTTATAGGGTACACTTATTCCAAGTAAATAACTCAATAGGAAGCTCATTTCTGCATATTTCTTTACTGCTTGCTTATCTTATGTGACAAATGCCCTTTCAAAAGATTAATACCATGGAATGTCTAAAATCTTAGACGAAGTGATGAAAATTAGTTTGAACCACCAATTTTGAATATTTAATGAAGGATTAGTGAAGAAACCAACCAACCAAATAAAAAACATCCAATTTATTATTTTGACAGACCTCAAACCAAAAACCGCATTTTAATTTGTTAGTCTTTTGATTTTAATTTGTGTGATTATAGTTAAAAGTCTGCCAGTAATTTCACTATAAATCTTATTTCCAGAGAGATTCTATTTGGCAATAAAAATTAATTCTGATTTAAGAGGTTTTTTTTAATATTGTTATAATATACCACAAAATTATAGTTTCTAAATTCATATGACTCTAGGGAATACTGCTAACATTCCCATTTTTTATTTCTCCAGCAGCATGGTAGATAAGTGACCAGAGAGACTTTTAAATAATTTTCCTTCTAGCTGAGTGCAGTGGCTCATGCCTTTGATCTTAGCACTCTGGGAGGCTGAGGTGGGAAGATTGCTTGAGCTCAGGAGCCTGACCAAGTTCAAGACCCTGCATCTGTTGTGCCCAGATCACGATGTCCCCAAGAACCACCAGGGAGCCAGAGTCCCATGCAAAAGCAGGAGAGAGTTTATTCAAGCTCGAGAGCCTGGGCCTCCAGTATCTCGGGGCAGTGAGATCTGAAGTCCCCATTCTAAGGGGAGGGTGGGTTTTATGGGCAGGGGAGAAGGGAGTGACCTCTAAGTGAGGTTGTGCACCTTTCTGATTGGTAGGAGCCACTGAGGTGGCGTCATGTGCCTGTGTCCTGACTTCTGAGAACCTGAAACTTAAGCTTAAGATGACATCAGTCTTGTTCTTTTACATTTACTACAAATACAAAAACTGTCAGGTGTGGTCGCTGGCACCTGTAGTCCCAGCTATTTGGGAGGCTGAGGCAAGGAGCCCAGGAGTTTAAGGTTGCTATGAGCTATGATGCTATGGCACTCTACCCAGGGTGACACTATGGCACTCTACCCAGGGTGACACAGTGAGACTTTGTATCTAGAAAAGAAAATTTTTTCTTTCTTTAAACCAGCAATTCTCAACCTGTGGGTTGCAACTCCTTTGTAACAATGAAAAGGAAGGTCGAGAACCACTGCTTTAGACTTACATAAAATATTTAATCAATTATGTTTTGGCTATCAATGAACATATACAAATACTTGATATACTTTCTTTTTTATTCTTTTTTTGCTGTTCATTACAAATGTCTTTCACTGACATGCTTTCTAAAAGGAAGTAAGCACCTGATAATAATTACTTTTCTGCGTTAATCCTATTTACATAAATAAACTTCAGATGTTAATATAATCCACACCAATGGGCAAATTTTGCATAAGTAGGAGATACTACTTTACTTTAGATATTTCCGATCTAAATCCCTCCGTAATTATGTGCATATATTAGTAATATAATGATAGCTCCTATAACAAAAATATCCTCACGGGCGGTGCCTGTGGCTCAAAGGAGTAAGGCGCTGGCCCCATATGCCAGAGGTGGCCAGGTTCAAACCCAACCCCCACCAAAAACTGCAAAGAAAAAAAAATATCCTCACACAGTAACAATTTATTTAATGCTCATGAACAGTCGTGCGTGGGGAATAGTCATTGGGAAGGCTCTCTTCTTTTTCTTCTTCTTCTTTTTTTTTTTTTTTGAGCCAGGGTCTCACACTGTCACTCTGGGTAGAGTGCTGAGGTGTCATAGCTCACAGCAATCTCAAACTTCTGGGCTCAAGCAGTCCTCCTGCCTCAGCCTCCCAAGTAGGTGGCATTACAGGTGCCCACCACAACACCTGGCTAGCTTTTTTTTTTTTTTTTGAGATGGAGGTCTCATTTTTGCTCAGGCTGGTCTTGAACTTGTGAGTTTGAGCAATCCTCCCACCTCAGCCTCCCATAGGACTGGGAGTACAAGAACGATCTACTGTGCCCAGCCTTCTTCTTCTTCTCCTGGTGTGCAATGGTGTCTCATCATAGCTCACTGAACTTCAAACTCCTGGGCTCAAGTAATCCTCTTGCCTCAGCCTCCCATGTAGCTGAACTACAGCTGCCTGGTTAATTAAAAACACTTTTTAAAAACAGAGACGGGAATCCCATTGTGTTGCCCAGGTTGGTCTTGAACTTATAGCCTAAAGTGATCCTCCTGCTTCGGCCCACCAAAGTGCTGGGATTACAAGTGTGAGCCTAGCCCATTTAAACTTTTAATGTACAATAAAGGCATCAGTATACCTATTTCCCATAAATCATCATCTACCTTGAACAGATAGGTATCTAGTCCAAACTTAGGCAAAATGAGATCAGAGATGAAATCTATTTAAGTATCCTATTTATTTGAAAATGTATTCAAAATTAATATCTTTCCTAGGAATACTGATTTTAAAAATGGAAGTTACCAAGAACGAATGTGTATTTTTGAGGAAATAGATGGCCCAGACCTCATTTCACCAGACCTTTCCATGCTACTTTCCAACATGGTGATTTTCAATCAGTGTGCTGTGAGAGGATCTAAGGTGTGTTGAGAAAAGATAGACAACAATGACGGCTGCAACCAAAAAATGGCCGGGCGTTGTGGCGGGCGCCTGTGGTCCCAGCTACTTGGGAGGCAGAGGCAGGAGACTTGCTTGAGCCCAGGAGT
>NW_003852456.1:238225-251634 GCF_000181295.1 Otolemur garnettii | reverse complement strand
CTGTGAGCTGTAATGCCATGGCACTCTACCCACGGGGAAAGCTTGAGGCTCTGTCTCAAAAAAAATAAATTAAAAAAAAAAAAAAAAAAAAAAAGATCATTCATTAAATTATTTTCAAAAGGTGCTCAAAGATGTAAGTGTATTCTTTTTCTTACTTTTTTTTGATCAACATAATTTAAGTGTGCTGAGAAAGTTTAACTATAGGTTCAAGTGTGCCATGAGATAAAAAAGATTGAAAAACACTGGTCTAAGTGATCTGAGTAATACGGCATTGACTGTCACTAGTAGGAGTGGCAGGAGACTCTGCCACTTATCTTTTTTTTGTTTTTTGAGACAGAGTCTCACTGTGTTGCCCTCAGTAGAGTGCTGTGACATCACAGCTCACAGCAACCTCAAACTCTTGAGCTCAAGTGATTCTCTTGCTCAACATTCCAAGTAGCTAGGACTACTGGCACCCACCATAACTCTTGGCTTTTTTTTTGGCTGTAGCTGTCATTGGTGTTTGGCAGGCCCGGGCTGGGTTCAAACCCACCAGCTCTTATGTGGCTGGTGCCTTAGCTGCTTGAGCTATAGGTGTCCAGCCATACTATAACTTCTTGAATTAAATAAAATCATAGAGGTCACATGGAATGACTCAATAATCCTTAATTCATAATATATGAATGCAATAACTATCCATTAAAAAAATCATAATTATCATAATATGGTTTTGTCAAGTAGATCATTGCTTAAATGTCTCCAATGACCTTGGCTAATCAAATTCTTAGTTTTAGCAAATTCACTAAGACTATACACAGACCTTGGAAGTCCTGGTCCTCTGTAACACTAATGAGTGAATGGTGTGCACCAGAAAAGGGAGCACAGTGATGAATAGGAGTTCACAGTCCAGGAAGGAACACACGTGGGACACCTTGACCCTGTCCACTGAGAGCAGTACTGCACACATTCATGGCAAAGAGAAACTGAGCCTGTAAGCACCTGCTGCCTAACTTTCTCAGCAGCAATGAAAATCACCATATAAATAGATGGGCTGGTGGGAGGGTCACTTAGCATAGCTTAGCAAAACAGCTGAAGTCCTGGGGCCATGCATGCTAATAAACGCAGTGTTACCACACTAAGTTCTCTAACCTGGCCAAGTATGTACTGACTCTTTGGTAATAAATGAATAGTCCTGGCCAGGCATGGTGGTTTACACCTATGATCCCAGCACGCTGGATGGCAGAGGCGGGAGGATCCCTTGAGCTCAGGAGTTAGAGACCAGTCTGAATAAGAAAGAGTGAGACCCCATCTCTACTAAAAATAGAAAAACTAGCTAGGCATTGTGGTGGGCACCTGTAGTCCCAGCTACTCAGGAGCCTAAGGCAGGAGGATCACTTGAGCCTCAGGAGTTTGAGGTTGCTCTGAGCTGTGACACCACAGCACTCTATCCAGGGCAACAGAGCGAGACTCTGTCTCAAAAAATATCAAACCAAACAAAAACAAAACTGAATAGTTCCCATAGGCCAAACTATTTTTAAAGTCCTAAGTTATAATTCCTAAGGAAAATTGTCCATGGCATTTCTATTCCTAAAGCTCTGAAACCTGTGAGCTATCTCCTTAAACATACCACCATGATGGACCGAGAAAAACTGTTCCCACGGTTCTGAATTCTGCTTGTCTAGTCACCAGCAGTAGCCACGGAGGTTAAGAGAGGACCCCTGCCCTGTAGAAATATTCAGGGACCAAGCTAGGCTGGTTATTGGATAGCTTTATTATTATTCATTTTATCCTTAATATCTCAGAGATAACAGTGAAGACTTAAAACTCCTCCTCTCTCCCTTCTCCATAGGACATGTTCCAGACCCATTCTCCCAGCCAACATCTCGTATTCCATGATTTCCTTTGCCAATATATCTCATCACAATTTACCTTCCCTCTGTCCCACAGCTAGGTATTTACTAGAGAATTAATAGTCTGACAAAGCCACAGTACCATCTCTGCATAACGAAAGATGCCTTAGGACAGGCCCCAGAATGACTCTCCTGGGAGGGGGGTGTCTTAGACTGAACAAATTACTAGTGAGAAGGAGGCCATTTTAGTGCCAATAATAAACTTCTAAGATAGACCCCAGCAGCCTCCCACCCTGCTATCTACTCCTGTGTCATCCCCTACTCTTGACAGTGGACTGCAGGTGGTAATTTGGTTTTCCAAAAGAATATAGCAGACTACAGGGAACACTACTTATGAGATCAGATGACGAATGTCTGTGAATTCCCGGTGTGAGCAGACTTTCTTCATTGTATTCTTGGTTTGCATTTTTAATGAGGAAAACTGCCTTGCAGGAGAGCCTCAGAAAGGCAAAGGCTGGTGAGCTTAGAAGAGACTCCTTCACTAGTTGAGTCTTCAGATGAAACCATAGATCCAGGCTGATGTCTTGATTGAAGCTTTGTGAAAGACCAAGAAGCAGAGGACACAACCAGGCCATGCTCACATCTCACAGAGTCGCGAGATCATTGTTTTAAAGTGCCAACTTGTGGTGTGATTTGTGGTTCAGCAGTTGATAACATGGGAGTCCTGCTGTGCCATCTAGGCAGCTGGACACTCTAATGCTTGACAGTGATGCTTAAAGTTGGGAACAATTTTGTTGATTTTGATATAATTGTTGCCTGACAATAAATATGTATTCATGAAATGTATGAACAAATATATTTGTGTGTGTAAAACCACTAGCCTGTAGTCCCCTGTACTCTTTAGCTGGGAACAATAGGGTGTACTTGGAAACTTCTTTGGCCCAGAGGAAGGGTTGGGGGAATAAGGTCAGTAATTCCATTGTATCTGAAAAACTAAAGAGATATGACCACATGGTTTCAGGTGTCTTTTACTTCTTATTTTTTTTATTTTTTGAAACAGTCTCACTCTGTCACTGTGGGTAGAATGGTACGGTCTCATAGCTCACAGCAGACTCAAACTCCTGGGCTCAAGGAACCCTCTTGCCTCAGCCTCCTGAGTAGCCAGGACTCAGGGCACTAGCCATCATGGCTGACTAGTTTTTCTATTGTACTAGAGGCAGGGTCTCACTCTTACTCAGGCTGGTCTCCAACTCCTGAGCTCAAGTAATCCTCCCTTCTCAGACTCCCAGAGTGCTGGGAGTACAACCGTGAGCCACCTCACCTGGCAGGTTTCAGGTGCCTCTACAGCAATTCCTATCAGCAGCCACTATGGTATGCACATTTGTATCATTAGATAACTTTCCCAGAAATAGCTATTCTCATGATTTAGTGTTTATAAATTTAACTATCTGTTATAAGTCACTATGGTTAGACTTCAGAAAATACCCAATATAATTGTGCATATCAATGTTTTATCTGCTTAACTATATATTAATTCTAAAGTTTTCTTAGTCTATAAATGTATTCTATCTTGCATTATAGTAAAAGAAGAATTCTAACATTCACATGCATGACATATTTGCCAACTGTAAAACTAGAGTCTGTGCTTGTGTGACTTCATGTTTGCTATGAAGCAGTTAAATTCCAAAGCCCACACTGCTGAGTTTGATAAAGTACCCAAGTTGGTAATAAAGAATAATAATGACAAAAATCAACTGCAAGGCTTTAGGGTTTGCCAAACAATGAAAGCTCTTGATAGTTTGAAATCAGGCTATGCAAGCATGAAGCAAATTCACACTGATGTGTTTTCTTTCAGCACAGAAAATATGAATTTATAAAAATCTTTAGGTAGAGAATTGGCGCTTGCTATTTCTAGCTGAGATTAATGTTTATTCAACAATAAACTACTTCATGGTAAACTGTATGTCTGGAGGAATTTAGAGATTCTCTGATTTTCCATGCACAATCTTGATATATGGGTACTAAAAGAGTCTGAGATCTTCTATCATTAAGTAGCATTTTGCAGTTGTTTTGAAATACTTTATGAACAAAGAAAGTAAAAAAAAATAGGTAGAACACAAACGCAAAGCATCCAATAATTATTGGCAATCAATAAATTAAAATATTTCCTAAAGTCATTTAAATCTGGCATGGCTTATGTCAGAATTTACTTAAATTATATATAAATACACATATATACATATATATTATATCTACCATCAGGCCATTTACAGAGAAAATTTTCTGTCTCCAGCTTACATTATAATTTGACTGGTATATATTGTGCTATATCCCTGAATTTTCAACCTTGCTATGATCTTGTAATACGTCATAAAACACAACATAGCTAGATTTTTTTCTTCTTATACAATATGACCACCTCTGCATTTTATTTTCTGTTTATTTATTTATTTTTATTTCAGATTAATATAAAGGTATAAGAAATTAGGTTATAATGTTTGCATTTGTTAGGTAAACTTAAATTATAATTTTAGTTTTTGTAAGCCTGTAAACAGTCCATCTAAAGGGCAGATATGTTTTAAACCTAATGGTTTAAAAGGGGCTTTTTCCATGCATAATAATCATGATAATATTTGAGCCACTTGCATTATTATGTATAATGACTATTAGAACATTACAAGAATATCACAGAGACCAGATCTGTATTGTTCTTTTAATTATAGATTTAACTTTGATGTAACAAGCTTTGAAGAAAGAGAGGGTTGCCAATTAAATAAATTAAACATTTAAAATTTCTAGTACTTAATACAATCAAAGTTGTATAATGGCACAAGATCTTCATCTACATCCCTTAAAAGGACACTTCATTATACTGAATTATGCAGATTTTGTCTCTAAATTGGGAATGGTGGCTGAGTGTGGTGGCTCTGGGACCAGAACTCTGGGAGGTAGAGGTGGGAGGATTGCTTGAGCTCAGGGTTTAAGACATCCCCGAGGAAGAGCAAGACCCCATCTCTACTAAAAATAGAAAAACTAGCCAGGCATAATGGTGAGCTTCTGTAGTCCCGGTTACTCAGGAGGCTGAGGCAGGAGGATTGCTTGAGCCCAGGAGTTTGAGGTTCCTGTGAGCTATGATGTCATATCACTCTACTCAGGGTGATAGAGTGACACTGTCTCAAAAAAAAAAAAATAAATAAATAAATAATAAATTGGGGATGGCATTAGAACTTAACTCATATGATTGGTGTACTAGATGATATTAAATAAAATGATACTTATAAAATGCTTAGCACAGCACTGGGCACACAGGAAGAATTTGCTCACTTTGGATGCCATCCTTCCACAAAAGTCCTCCCTTCACTTGTGAGTCAGTTACATACACATGCACATGATTACATCCCTGTTATTCACCTGATCTTCATGAACGCTTTTCTTCATTTTCCAGGGCTCTGTAACAAAACACCCCAAACTGAGTAACTTCACCCATCAGAAATGTTATCTCTCACAGTTCTGGAGGCTGGAGATACAAGTTCAGGAGTCACTAGGACAGGCATCCTCTGAAGCTCTGCAGAGAATCCTTCCTTTCTCCTTCAGAGTCCCTGGTGGCAACTGTTAATCTGTGCTGCTGGGGGCTCATAGCTGCATCACTCCAATCTCTGCCTCTGTCGTCTTGTAACCTTCTCCCTGTGTGTCCCTGTCTTCTTAAAAAGGCACCAATTGGATATCTTTTGCTCTTCTTTTAGTTGGGTTGTTTATATTTTGTTCCTGAGTTAAAAGATTTCCTTTTATATGTATATTCTGGATGTAGATTCTTACCAGATATATGATTTGGACATATTTTCTCTCCTTTTGTGGATGGTCTTTGCACTTTCTTGCTAGTGTCCTTTAATACACAAAGTCTTAATTTTAATAAAGTTAAAAATATGTACTGTTCTTTTGTTGCTTGTGTTTTGGTATCATACTGCCATCTCCATGGTCATGAATATTTACCCCTATGTTTTATTTTAAGAGTTTTATGGCTATTAGCTTTTACATTTAGGTCTTTGCTCCAATTCTTGTGAGATGAGAGCTCAATTTCACTCTCTTGCATATGGGTATTCAATTGTCTCAGCACCATCTGTTGAAGAGATTGTTCCTTTTCCGATGGAATAGCCTGGCACTTCTGTTGACAATCGGTTGATCATAGATGTATGGTTTATTTCTGGATTCTCTGCTCTTTTCCACTGATCTGTATGTCTATCCCTACATGGTGTGTGAAACTGACAACTGGCATGGTGACTATGCCATTAGTCTCCACTCTAAAACTCATGCAAACCACCGTCTCCTGCCAGTCCAGGCCCCTGCCATCTCTCAGTCATCAGCTCTTACATTCTGTGTCTTTTTATATATAAAACAACACTGACTTAGATTCACCCATTAGTTACCTTTGGCAGTCACCTCTGTCCTTGGTTGAACGTAGTGATGAGCTGCCAGATGGAGGTCCAGTAGGGCCTGAAGCCTCCCTCTGGTTCATGAGCTAAAAATCCCAAATGGTTTGCATTTCCTCATGCCTTTCTGGATGCTTCTAAAGCTTTGGCTGCCATCAGAATGTTGGCATTGCCTTCTTCCTATACTCTCTTCTATCCCTATCACTCTTCCCACTCTACCCCAGCATGGAGAGTGGAAGATGGGGACAGGATACTTCTAATGGTTTCATAGTGGTTCTATGATTTAGTGTTTAACACCTTTGGTTCTAGAGTGTGTCCTCCTAGTATAGGAGCCTTCTCTGACACTTTCTAGTTGTAGGTTGCTGGAACAGTTTATTGAACTTCTTCATACCTCATGACAAATACTAAATAAATTGCTTCATACAGGGTCTGGGGAAAGCAAGAAAAGCACAAAAATACTCTAAAATCATGGGAAAGTTTGTGCTGATACCTCCTTATAGAGGAAAGTTTGTGTTGATACCTCCTTACAGAAGGAAATTAGTAAAGGGAAGGAGTAGGAAATACTCTAGATTATGTTTAAGGCTGTTGGAGTTCTTTTTTAAAATTTCAGATTAATGTGAAGGTAGAAACGATTAGGTTACAGTGTTTGTGTTTCTTAGGTAAAGTTCAAGTTTTAGTTGAGCACTTTACCCAGGGTGTGCTGTAGTCCCTCGCATTGTGCATGTTAGATGGAGCTCACCGATTCCCCTCCCCCTCCTCTCCCCTCCTCCCCTTGTCCCCTCCTCCCCCTCCACTCCTTTGGCATTCAGCTGTGTTCTTCTCTTATGTGAGTGTGTCTTTGCTCATCTACTGATTTCTTAGCATTGAGGATGTCAGATACTTGCTTTTTCATCCTTGTGATACTTTACTAAGAAGAATGTGTTTCAGCTCCATCCAGGTTAGTGCAAAGGATGTAAAGTCTCGATCTTTTCTTATGGCTGCATAGTATTCCATGGGGTACATATACCACAGTTTGTTAATCCACTCCTGGCTTGATGGGTACTGGGGTTGTTTCCATGTGTTGGAGATTGTGAATTGAGTTCCAGTAGCTATTGGACTTCTTTAAAAAATGCACCTAGAGTCATGTGCTGCTTAAGGATGTTTCTGGTGTCCCTCGGTTTATAATGGGTCTCACAAATTCCTATTGCTTAGTGATGACATAGCTGTCACAGCATCAAAACACATGCCATTACTTTCTCCATGTTTACATGTGTGTCGGCACACAAATACACTGTGTTCAGGGGCTGCGTGTTCAGTGCAGTCACATGCTGCATGGGTGTGTGGTCGAGCTGTGTGGCAGGCTGTCTCATCCAGGTTGCCCAAGTGCCCTCTGTGAGAGCCATACAGTGACCAAGTTTCCTGATGGTGTATTTCTCAGAATGTATCCTTGTTGCAAAGGGACTTGTGATTGTATGTGGTGCTGAATTCTTTAATTTCTAGAAAGTTTTCAGTTCAGCACAATTTAGAGAGTAATATTTCTGAGTCTATGTAAACTATCTATGCTGTGTCATAAGGAAACATTTAAGGTTTACTAAATGGCAGACACAGCCATCTGCTTTTTAATGTTGTAGAGTGTCTATTTGTTTCCATTCAAACCCACTGTTGTTTGAAATGAAGGAAGACTCATTAAAGTTTGAAAAAATTCTGAATGATCTGTCAAATATATTAACATGAATTAGGGTGGATAAGAAGAATTATATGTTTATTGTAGGAAGGGCCTTATAATGTAAGTCAAGAAAGGAAGTTATTCCCCAGACATTAGAGTTATATGTGGAATATATAGCTGAGGAATTTTTGTGGGAGGAAGATTTGTCCTTAAGACTCCTCAGTTAGCCACATTCTTAGGATTTTCTTATTTGAACCCCAAGAGTAGTTTTAAAATTATATATATAACTGAGTCCTAGTTTTTTTTCTTTTCCTCCTTTTTTTTTTTTTTTTTGAGAACTGGAGTTGAGTGCTGTGGTGTCATCATAGCTCACAGCACCTCAGACTCCTAGGCTCAAGCAATCCTCCTGCCTCAGTCTCCTGAGTAGCTGGGACTAAAGGTACCGACCACAACACGACCTAGTTTTCTATTTTTAGTAGAGATGAAGTCTCACTTTTGCTCAGGCTGGTCTTGAACTCCTGAGCTCAGGTGATCTCCCTCCCTTGGCCTCCCAGAGTGCTAGGATTGCAGGCATGAACCACCATTTCTAGGTTTTTATAGGTAGCATCAGGACTTCCTTTCAGAAACCACAGTATTTGGAGTTCCCCAAGTAAAGACATAAAGGCAATCTGGTCTTCATTTATAATATACATGATACTTCCTTGCCTCATGATTTCATTGTGGGTTCAAGACCCAAGTAATGTGACATTTAATTTATATAAAAGGACTGGTAGAGGAGCATTACTAGAA
This sequence comes from Otolemur garnettii, assembly GCF_000181295.1. NCBI lineage: Eukaryota > Metazoa > Chordata > Mammalia > Primates > Galagidae > Otolemur > Otolemur garnettii. Next base: position 242,944 of record NW_003852456.1, on the reverse strand, counting down.
ACAAAATGGAAAGAATGATTAGCCTCTGTAAATGACTACAACCTTAATTTAGTGAGTCTTCTGACCAAACATTTCTTTTGATCTTCTTTTTGTAACTATTTGACATTTCATGTAACTACTTAGCACCTGTCCATGAGGACTGAAAACTTTTGGGCTGACATTGAAGATCAAATATATACATGACAAGGCAGTGCCTGTGGCTCAAAGGAGTAGGGTGTTGGTCCTACATGCTGGAGGTGGTGAGTTCAAACCCAGACTCGGCCAAAAAACACCCCCAAATATATATATGTTTCTACTTGGGGTAGGCTACAGAGCATCCCAAGTTTATTACCAGGAAGTTTAATAGATAAGAATTCAGGCTGCAACCAGGCTGGAACATTGCCTCGTCCAGGAGAGTGATGGTCATCATCAATATCAACCACAGCAGCTACAGCTCCAAATCTCTGCTTAGCTGAGAAGTTTAATCCAATTGGTTGTTGCCTCCTTATTAAGTCAACACAGAAGCATCTTCTCAAATTGAAGGATCACTAAAAAATACTATAATTTTTGGATTAAAGTTATTTTGTCTCAATTCCTTCTTGACATTGAACATTGATCTTTAGGCTCATACTAGGTCAGGTCATGCTTGTTGACTAAATGAGTGAGAAAATAATGCAGAAATGCCAAGTGAATGAATGAGGAGAAATAAGTTTATAAATATCTCAATAAAACAGTCCACCTATAGAAGGCAAAATTATTACTTGTTCTATTTTTAATTCCAGATTAATGTGGGTATACAAATAGTTAGGTTACAAGGTTTGCATTTATTAAGTAAGGTCCCTGTTGTAGTTGTATCCTGCACCCAGGAGGACCACATACCCTTACATTGTGTCCATTATGTGGGAGTGCACCCATCTCCTTCCCTCCTCTCCTCCCCCTCTCCCCTCCACAACTTGAATTGAATTGAGTTTTTCTCTTACGTGGGTGCATACTAGTTTGCCTACTGGCTTCATACTAAAAAGAATGTGTTTCAACTCCATCTGGATTAATACAAAAGATGTAAAGTCTCCATCTTTTTATGGCTGAGTAGTACTCCATGGTGTACATATGCCACGGTTTGTTAATCCATTCCTGGGTTGGGCATTTAGGTTGTTTCTACATCTTGGCAACTGTAAATTGAGCTGTAATAAACAATCTGTGGTTGTAAATTGAGCTGCAATAAACAATCTGCAATTGTAAATTGAGCTTCAATAAACAGTCTAGTGCAAATATCCTTGTGATAAAATGACAAGGACATTTTTTTCTCCTTCTGGGTACATGCCTAGTAATGGAACTGCAGGATCAAATGGAAGGTCTTATTTGAGTTCTTTGAGGATTCTCCACACTTCTTTCCAAAGAGGCTGTATTAGTTTGCAGTCCCACCAACAGTGTAAAAACGTTCCCTTCTCTCCGCATTCATGCTGGCATCTGCAGCAGAATTATTACTTCTTCACTTCATTATTTTGTGTATGAAGACAAGAAGTTTTTTAGTTCAACCTCAAGGTATAATTTCTTTGTTTACATGTATCTTTGAATCACCACCATGCGCTACTTGTTCTGTGTATTAAATTCTTGTACACATCTTTGTGACTCCTAACCCACAAAGAAATAGTGTGAAACCTATAGTATTTTTCTCATTTCTATAACAACAAACTTCCCAACTCTTCACATTTCTCTCTTAGAAAATATCCTAGTATTCATACTTAGCTATTTGAAAAAACATAGCACAGGCTCTCTTGAGATTTTCAATATTTTTTAGTTATAGACTTTCCAAGAATGAAATCCTTCACTTAATAGAAAATATTTTCAGGATATTATGCCAGGTTATGTGACCATAAATTTCATGGTTGAGTCCTGGTGGTGTAAGAGCCCTCAGATAGTATCTAGCCCAACTCCCTCATGTTCAGAGAAAGAAACTAGACCGCAGTAATATAGAGTGCATTTCCTTAGGTCACATTGCCTGTTGGAAAGCTAATGCATTTAAAATGAAAATCTAGAGCAGTACTTTTGGGGGGCTTATTTATCATTATTTTTAACAATTTCCTGCCTCATTTTTGCCTTGTCTACACAAGTATCTTATAACAAGAACACATGCAATAAAATATAAAATCATACGGAGCAAAAACAAAAATAAACTTAAATAACAATAGAAGTTCACAGCCCAGACAAAGCAAAATACAAATGCATGCTGTGGAATCTTACATGTGAGCTATCTTCTGGGCCTAAGATCTGAATTTGCTATCATTTTTAAGCCTTACCAGATTGTGACAAAAATATAAAGCCACATTTACTTTTAATATCTAACTTATGCTAGTATGAAGACCCACTGGTCTAATTCTGAGAAATGACCTCCTTTCTGAGTGACCCTCAGAGAGACCAGGTGGTCTCCAGATTTCTGTTTATCAGGGAACCACTTAGCCAAATTCTCTGTTCTTTTCTCCAACTCTGGACTGCTGGCTTGCCCCCAGGACTGTCTGTGAAGTATCTGCATCCGTGGGCACAGACACCTCTGCTGGGAATCACTCCTGTCCCTGGCCACAGGGCTGTGGTCACAGTGCTCTGTGCTAGCCCATGTGAGAATGACACTTGCTTTTCCTTAACCTTCCACAGCATGAATGGGTGCTAGATTAAAACTTCAAATAAAATTTTTTTGTCTTGGCCAATGAAAGGAAATCATACACAGAGGATAATATATAGCTATCAGTCTCATAAGAACTGGGCACAGTGGCACACACCTGTAATCCCAGCATGCTGGAGGCCAAGGCAGGAGGATCCCTCAAGCCCAGGAGTTTAAGACCAATCTGAGCAAAAGCAAGACCCCATCTCTACTAAAAGTGTAAAACCAAGCTGGTGTGGTGGTGGGCTCCTACAATCCAAGCTACTTGAAAGGCTGAGGCAGGAAGATCACTTGAACCCAAGAGTTTGAGGTTGCTGTGAGTTATGATGACTCTCAAAAGAAAAAAGGCTCAGAATAGCCACAGAAACCCTTGCAGGCCAGGTCTTGACCCTCATCCTGTTCTGCCTATGTCCAGTGATCAGAACAGCTCTATTCACCATGTGAAGGTTTCAGTGATTTCTGTGCCTTAGATTATAGAACTCAGGTCAAAAGAGACTCACAGCCAGACCCTGAAAGAGAAGGAAGCTTTTCCTCTCACCCTCATCAGAGGACTATTTTCCAGATTCTTACCTCCTCCCCAAGTCTGGATGCTGTCTCAGTATTGAGGATGAATTTCAGTTTTCCTGAGGGTAACAATAAGGCCATTGCACCATAGTCTTAGCTTAATACATGAACTCATCCTAGGAAAAGTCCTACTCACCTCATTGCTGAATATCACTGTGGTCATTTTTGGAATCCTCCCCTGGCACGGATGCCAGCACCTCGTCCACCCTTCAGAGCAATTTTGGAACTGTTTTTCTGGAATTGTCAGCAGGAGCTGTTGTTGTATGGGATCTGACAACTTTTATATTCTCAAGTCTGGTTGCTGGAGGCTTATTAACTGTACACGGACAATGCCAAGCATAGTATAATTTTGTTTTAGCCTCTGCATATTAAGGATTCAAAAAGTGTTGCAATCCAATCATACTCAGGATATTCCAAGATTCCTTACAGCCAAAGCAACATTACAGTTACATAATTTATGTTATCAGAAGAAAAGAAATATATTAGCTCTCATACAGAAATGAATACAGTCATCTCATTAGGTGACTACCATTTTTAGGGTTAAGGAAAAGAAGAATGAAAACCCTACCAAAACCAACTACAAAAAAGAAAAGTCAATGGCCTTGATATAGGGTTCCCTCATTCGAGTCTCTACAGGGGACCCTGGTTTCCTAGGCTTGGGCAGTTTCATGAAGGGAACACCCTGACCTTTTGCCCCGAGCGGGGCGGCCTGCATTCATTCATTTGTCAAAACACTTATTAACACCAAGTCCTGGCCAAATGAAATTCTCAAGACCTTATACCCCTAGACAAAGGACCCACATGGAGCCGCTCCTCTTGGGTCTTCTCTCTGCCAGAAGCTCTGGTGCTTTTTAGTCCTTCTGTCCAGAAGCTCTGGTGCTTTTTACTCTTTCTGTGTTCCTTTTTGTCTAATAAAATCTTATCTTACCACTGATCTGTGGTCTGTGGGTTCATTCCTCGAATCCCCGAGATCAGGACCTATTGAAGAAAAAAATTCCAGTAACAGCCTGAGTAAAAGGGCAACCTTGTCTCTACTAAAAATGGAAAAATTAGACAAGGGTGGCAACACATGCCTGTTGTCCTGGCCACTGGGGAGACTGAGGCAGGAGGATCGCTTGAGCCTAAGACTTTGAGGTTCTGTGAGCTATGATGCCCTAGCACTCTACCCAGGGCAATAGAGTGAGACACTATCTCAAAGGAAAAAAAAATGAAGAGACTAATAAGGATCAGAAGAAGCTTTATTCAGTACAATTTACCTTTTGGGTGTAGGGCATAACTACAAGAGGGTCCACCTAACAGACTCAATATTGTGACCTGGTTGTACCCTCACACAAATAAACAAATAAATACATAAGTAAATAAGTAAATAAATTAAATTTACAGCCAGTAAAGAGAAATGAATTTTTGGCTTGAAGCATCAAATATTTTCTAGATTACTATTGTTGCAATAAGCCCATGCAACAGGACACCTCACTAAGAATTTCCTAGATCGTATTTTTTTTTCTTTTTTTTTTTTTTTT
>NW_003852456.1:226627-237277 GCF_000181295.1 Otolemur garnettii | reverse complement strand
TATATGGGGTCAGCGCCCTGCTCCTTTGAGCCACAGGTGCCACCCGAGAATTTATATTTTTAAACAAATATGTATTCTTGCCAAAAGTCTTTTATGCTGCATTAATCTGTAGGGTTTGCTAACTAGAATAGCATTTCATATTAAATTGTACATTTACTATCTTCAGGATTTGTTTCATATCCACACTTACATATATACTGTGAAACCAAGACTCACCCTACATAAGGAAACCGCTAGCAAGTTTCTAGGTAATTTAAAGTGAACTCAAGCTCTTGAGGAATTTTGTTTGACTTGAATTATTCTCAACATTTTGAGAATTGGTCGAACATTTCACCAGTTTTTTTGTTTGTGCTTATGTCATCCATTATTTCCTTCTGTGTCATCCTGAGAGGAATTTAGTGCAATTATCACACATATTTTTTAATGAATTTGAATGAATTTGAAAGAATCTTTCACTGAACCACAAAATACTATGTGACAAAGAAGAGCAAATCATAAGATGTGCAGTTTGTTGGATGATGGCAATCATGACACAGGGAACCAAGAACCAGATAAGCAATAGGACATCAGCGGGTTTCCAGAGTCTTGCTCAGCCCGTCTCCTCCCTCTCACTGCCCCGACTGTTGACACCGGGGGTGATGGTGGGCTGTTTCAGCACTTGATGCCTGTACAGTGTAGCAGTAGACTTTCTTTACAGTCTGACTGCTTTTGCTTCTGTATTGTGTATTTAGGTTCATCTAGGCCAGGTCCTCATCTTCCTTTCTGAATATTATTCTATTGTATGAACTATGTGAAAATTACTCTTGGTACTATTATTGACGGACGTCGGCTTGTCCCCAGTTTTTGACTATCATGGAATGGTGCTTTTATGAGCAGTTTTTGTGCACGTCTTTAGGTTCACATTAGTACACAGCTGAGTTGGACGTATCCCTGGGACTAGGACTGCTGAACTGCGGGAAATACATATTTTATGGTGGTAGATAACACTAGTTGTCCAGCATATGATAGACAATTAGCTCTCCCCCAGCAGTTACATCTCCTGGTGTAACTTTTTTTTTTAATATCAGTCACTCTGGTAATGGTATTTCATCGCGGCATTGGTTGACATTCTACTGACCCTTGAGCAAGTTTAGGATCTTTCCATACACATCTGCATGTGGTGGCAGTTTCCAAAGACAGCCAGTTTATTCCAGTTGTTATAGGAGAATAACCAATAGCTCCCCTTTCCCTTACAGAAATGTCTTGAATTGGCCATTTGCCTATTCTCTTTTATGACTAATCCGTTTGTGTTCTGTTCACTCTTATATAAGGTTGACTATACTTTTCTTATTGATTTTTGAAAACTATATATTCTGGAATAAATTCTTTGCTGGCTACATATTGACATTGATTATATCTCTCTTCCCCTACTAGGTAGCTGCTCTTTCATTCTCTCAGTTGTATCCTGACAAACAAAAGTTCTTAATTCTAATGTAATTCTCATGAATAGTAATTTTTGTGCCCTATTTTTGTCTACTACATGGACAAAGATAGTCTCTCATTTTCTTTCCCTTTCACATTGAAGTGCTGTATTCTTTTGTTTATGGTTGAAGCAGAAGTCATACAGGCATTAACTTTTTGTGTGAAGGATTTCTTTTTCTCCCTCCTCCTTTTTTTTTTTTTTTTTGAGACAGAATCTCACTCTGTTACCCTGGGTAAGAGTGCCATGGTGACATAGCTCATATCAACCTCAAACTTTCAAACTCTTGGGCTCAAGTGATCTTCCTCCTTCAGCCTCCTGAGGAGCTAGGGCTACAGGCACCCAAAATATGGCTATTTTTTAGAGAGGGGGTTCTGGCTCTTGCTCAGGCTGGTCTCCAACTCCTGAGCTCAAGTGATCCACCTGACTTGGCCTCCCGGAGTGCTGGGATTACAGTCATGGGCACCATGCCTGGCCCAGAAGGATTTCTAATTTATGTCTACTTGTTAAATGAAACACTATCTTATCCTCTGGATGCCATCTTTATGGTCTATCTATATTCATGTGTAACTTTGTCACTTTGTTAAGATTTTCTTAGCATTTCCATTTATATTTTAGAATAAGCTTACACATACACACAAAAAAAAAATACAAAAAAAGTCTGAGATTTTACTGGAGCCACCATGAAATTTGTAAATCAATTTGGAAGCATTGGCATTTTGTAATCTTGGGTCTCCCAACCTGGGAACAACGTACATCATTGTGTTTATTTAGATCTTCTTTAATATCTTTCAATAATGTTTTGGAGTTTTCAAAGAAAAGGCATTTCATGCCTTTCTTTAAATTGATTTCTAGGTATGGTTGTGCACCGCATAATGACATTCTGGTCAATGATAGATTGCATATATGATAGTATACGAAGGTTATAACACTGTGGGGTTTTTTTGTGTTTTTTTTTGCTATTTTGAGACAGAGTCTCACTATGTCACCCTTTGTAGAGTGCTGTGGTGTCATAGCTCATAGCAACCTCAAACTGTTGGGCTTAAGTGATTCTCTTGCCTCAGCCTCCCAAGTAGCTGGGCTACAGGTGCCCCCCACAACTACAGGCTATTTTTTCTTTCTTTTTTTTTGGTGTTTGTTGTCATTGTTGTTTAGCAGGCCCAGGCTTGGTGTAGGTGGCCAGTGCCCTAACCACTGAACACTGGTGCTGAGCTGATAATAAGTTTTTATTGTACCTTTTCTTTATTTGGATATTTACTTATGGTATTCAGTATAGTCACAGGCTGTACATGTTTGTAACCTGGGAGCTGTAGACTGTACCATCTTGGTTTGTGTAAGTATACTCTGTGATGTTTGCCCAATCACTATTGTTAAGTGACACATGACTGTTATTGATATTTTTTGTTAGTCAGGTGTCGTGGCGCTTATGCCTGTAATCCTAGCACTCATGGAGGCCAAGGCAGGTGGACTGGCTGAGCTCACCAGTTTGAGACTCAGTCTCTACTAAAGAGATCTCTTTAGTTGAATCTCATCTCTACTAAAAGTAGAAAAAAATTAGCCAGGCATTGTGGCAGGCACCTGTAGTCCCAGCTACTCAGGAAGCTGAGGCAGGAGGATTGCTTGGGGTCAAGAGGATTGCTTGAAGTCAAGAGTTTGTGGTTGCTGTGAGCTGTGATGCCACAACACTTTAGCCTGGGTGACAGAGTGAGAGTCTGTCTCAAAAAGAAATAAATAAATAAGAATAAATAAATTTTAAACAAAGATATTTTTGACGTGTTGGTAATGAAATTGAAAAAATCATGGTTTATTATTGGTCTCTAGCAAATATTTGATTTTATGCATTGACTTCCAGCCACCTCTCTAAGTTTACTTATCAAGTACATGTTTATCTGTGGTTTCTTTAGATTTTCTATGTGCATAATCAGTCGGACAAAAGAGTTCCGATCCTGGGAGCACGAAGGATGGATGTAACAGTGGGTGGGTCCATAAACCAATCACCTATTGAAGCATTTTGCACATTTTAGGCCATTGGTCTTTTGTCACTGCTCAGGAAATCCTCAGTTCTTGGTGCACAGGGTAGAACACACTTCTGTGCAATTATTTTAATGATAGGATTAATGACCATGAAGGACACACACAAATACTCAGGACCAAATTCTACAACACTCAGGTTTATATTTTCTTGGTTTGAATCATTACAGAAAAAATACTGTTTCGGTGAAAGATTTGAAATGAAGTAACTTCTTTCATTATTTATGTTTATTTTCTAGAGATGAAATTTAACAGAATGAATACTTTATTGCAAAAGCCCAGTAACTACCAGACGGGCTAATAAGCTTCATGATAATCACTGTGAGAAAATCTAGAGCCCATAAATGAAATGTTGTCACTTTTACAATGAGACACAAGAATCTGGAGACATTAAATCACAATTTTCTGCTCTATGATCATTAATCAATCGCCTAATTAATAAATAACCTTTTAAATGGTTCAGCCTTCACTGGTTAGAATCACTTATGAAAATGAAAAATATTAATGTTAAATTAGAGCTGGTGAATAAGTAGTTATGAATAATTTGATAGATTATAACAGCTCTTTTGTGATATTTTAAATCACTCTTATTGCAGAGACAGACTATAATTGTCTGAGCATTTGCATATTACTTTAGTTAATATTGTATGTGGACTATGTTAAAATCAAGTGTTTTATGGTGGTCCTTCCATTGGAATTAAGGGTTAATGTCTTACATATTTGCCTTGCTTCCTATCATTCTGTAGATTTTATTTTATTTTTATTTTATTTATTTATTTATTTGAGACAGAGTCTCACTATGTTGCCCTTGGTGGAGTGCTGTGGCATCACAGCTCACAGCAACCTCAGACTCTAGGGCTTAAGTGATTCTCTTGCTTCAGCCTCCCAAGTAGCTGGGACTACCGGTGCCCACTACAATGCCCAGCTATTTTTGCTGTTGTTGTTGTTGTTGCAGTTGTCATTGTTGCTTTAGCCATCTTGAGCCGGGTTTGAACCCACCAGCCACAGTGTATGTGGCTGGTGCTGTAACCACTATGCTATGGGTGCCAGCCCATTCCACTTGGTTATATACTGTACAACACACAAAATTGTTTTTAAAACTTAAAAATAATAAAGTTTAGGAGAAAAAAAATGTACCTAATGTTGTCTACCTACTTGGAAGCTGCTTTTTAGAAAACAACAAATAAGGCTGATATAACCTCTTGGCTGGAATATATAATCTCACTCAACTAATATTCAAAGGCCGTAAATGAGAAGGTGGTGATGAAAGCAATGAACTTCCTAACCACATACCAGAGATGACATTAGCTCTGACAATATTACACCTAAATTCAGGCTGCTTTTACTCGTGAAACTTTGTGTCTTCACTTTTAAAAGTTAGAAGTGGAAGAACTGCTGCAATCTGTAAAGTGAGTATATAATAGCCCCTGACCCTAGAATTAACAGACCCTGGATTAACTGTCTTAGATAACTGAATGATGACATGAAGGTCCAGTACATTTTCAGTAAAAAAACAAGATGGGATGTAAATTTTTTTTTTTTTTTGAGACAGAGCCTCAAGCTGTCCCCCTGGGTAGAGTGCTGTGACATCCCAGCTCACAGCAACCCCCAACTCCTGGGCTCAAGCGAGCCTCATGCCTCAGCCTCCCAAGTAGCTGGGACCACAGGCACCTGCCACAACGCCCGGCTATATTTTGGTTGCAGCCATCATCGTTGTTTGGTGGGCCCAGGCTGGATTTGAACCTGCCACCCCAAGTGTGGCGCCTTAGCCATTTGAGCCACAGGCGCCGAGCCAAGATGGGATGTAAATTTAGGGTTAGATCTTAATATTTGTCTCAATTGTTGAAATGCTTCCACAACTATTTTGTCTCTCAAAAAGAAAAAATATTAGCCTATTGTTTCTATTTCATAATCCAAATTCTTCTTTAAGACAAATAAAATCTAAACTTGCATAAAAATGACAGGTGTTTATGGGGACATAGAATCCCCTCTACTTTAAAATTTTGTATCTTCTTTGTATCTTGTTATTTATAATTAAAAGTAATTACTTTGATCAAGATTTGATCCATTACAGTTTCTTTCAACATTATGCAATCTTTGTTGCCAGATAATTTCCTTAAAATGGGGTAATATACACAACATGAGCTCAAAATACTGATTAGAAAAATAAGATGATTCTAATTGTGGTTTCTGGATGTATAATAAGATGCCCCATTGCTTCTTTTTATTTATTTATTTATTTTATTATTTTTTAATTAAGCCATTCATACGTTTATCATAGGTACATTTATGCCATTATGGGATTCAATGTGTTGATTATTTGTACAAATTGGAGTGCTTACATCCAACTAAACAATATAGCCTTCACCTTATTTACCCAATTACAGAAGTAAGACATTTGTGTTCTACACCCGATAGATCCAATTTGTACTTGCAATATGCTCCATAGGTGTGGTCCCCCTACCAACCTTCCATCTATCAACTCACCCCCCTCCCTTTCCCTCTTCCTCCCATTCCCTCCTTCATCCTAGGCTATAGTTGTGTTTCATTTTTTATATGCATGTGTAAGTAATTGTAAATTGGTTTCACAGTAGTACTGAGTACATTGGATAATTTTTTTCTGTTCCTGAGATACTTTATTAAGAAGAATATTTTCCAGCTCCATCCATATAAACATAAAAGAGGTAAAGTCTTCATTTTTTTAATGCTTCATAGTACTCCATGGTATACATATACCATAATTTATTAATCCATTCATGAGTCGAAGGGTACTTGGGCTTCTTCCATGACTTGGAAATTATGAATTGAACTGCAATAAACAATCTGCTGAAAATATCTTTATTGCCTGATGATTTTTGGTCCTTTGGACATACGCCCATTGCTTCTTTGGTATTGACTGACTCCCAGGATTCTATATGCAGAGTTTATTCAATAGCTCAAGTGTTGATTACATTCATAGGTTTCAATAACTGTGCTTCTTTTCTGCTTGCTTAATATATCATTTTCTGAGAGGGATGTATTGTAATCTTCAACTATAATTGTACTTCTTGGATTTCTTCCTACAGTTTTTTTTTTTTTGTTGTTGTTGTTGTTTTTTATTTTTTGAGATAGAGTCTCACTCTGTGCCCTGAGTTAAGTACCATGGTATCTTAGCTCAGACTCTTAGGCTCAAGCAATCCTCCTGCCTCAACCTACTGAATAGCTGGGACTATAGGTACCCACTGCCGTGTCTGGCTACTTCTTCTATTTTTAGTAGAGATGGGGTCTTGCTCTTGCTCAGACTGGTATTGAACTTCTGAGCTCAGGCAATCCACCTGCCTTGGCCTCCCAGAGTGGTGGGATCAAATGGGGTGAGCCACCATGCCCAGCCTCCCTTCAGTTTAATTGTTGCTTGACATACTTTAAGGCCACATGATTAGATACATACGCATTTATGGTAGGCATGGTAAGGAATCTCTTCAATTATTCCTTTATTCTTGTATACCTATATAATGTTCTTTTTCCAACATGACAATTTTGCTTTAAAATCTGTTTTGTTTTGTTTTTTTCTCTCCTTTTTTTAAATTAAATCATAGCAGTGTACATAAATACTATCATGGGGTACAGTGTACTGTTTCTGTATACAATTTGAAATACCTTCATCCAACTGGTTAACATAGCCTTCACCTCTTTTTCTTAGTTATTGTGTTAAGACATTTATATTCTACATTTAGAGAAATTCACATGTACCCTTATAGGATGAACCATAGGCATGATCCCGCCAATCACCCTCCTTCCACCCCCCTCCACCCCTTTCCCTCCCTCTCCCCTTAAAATCTGTTTTGTCATGTACTAAGATTTCTATTCTTGCTTTCCCTTGGTTCATATTAGTTTAGTATATTTTTTCCATCCTTTCGTTCTCAATTACTCTGTTATTAATATTTACCTCTTCCTTTTCCTTATTTAGAAAACACACTCACATATCTTCATGTCCCATTGTCTACTAGTTCCACATCCACCCTGAACCACATTGTATTGGTATTGTTTTAATTTCAGTTTTCTACAAGCTTGAGCACTTTTTCTTTCATTTTGTCCAGACTTTATTTTTTTAAAAGACAACAACACCAACAAAACCCCTTCTACTGTCCATATCACTTATAACTTCTACTTTCTGTATCTCTCATAACGTATCTTGAGTATTTTCTCCAATTATTTAAGTATGCTCAGTGCGTGTCTCTGTATTGCAAATATTTAAAGCTATTTTAAAGCATTTTTATTCTAGTCTTACAAGTTAAAGGACTTTTTAGCTGGATGGAAAATTCTAGGCTTAAATGATCTTTCTTCAAAACTATAAATATGTTTTTCCATTATCTCTTTGCATCAGATGTGTTTGTTTATTCACTTGTAGGTGATCTTTTATATTTAAAAGTGTTTTGAAGTTTGTTATTGTATATGACATTGTTGAATTTTCTTTCTTTCTTTTTTTTTAGAAACAGAGTCTCACTTTGTCACCCTTGGTAGAGTGCCACGTGGCATCATAGCTCACAGCAACCTCCAGCTCTTGGGCTTAGGCAATTCTCTTGCCTCAGCCTGCTGAGTAGCTGGTACTACTGTCACCTGCCACAACACCTCGCTATTTTTTGTTGCAGTTTGGCTGGGGGTGGGTTTGAACCTACCACCCTCAGTATATGGGGCCAGTGCACTATTCATTGAGCCACAGGCACCACCTTGAATTTTCTTATAATTTATCTAGGTGTATTTTTGTCTTTCAATTGTTTGATCCTCCGTGAGCTCTTTTAATTGACCTCATCCATCTTTCTTTAATTCTGAGAAATGTATTTCTATTACTTCTTAAATATTTCCTTTGCTTCATTCTTATTTTCCTCTCTTTTGAGACTCTTATAATCAAGATGCTGACTCATTTATTTCTCATTTTGATTTCCTTTAAATTATCTAGTTTATTTCCTCTTTGTCCTTTATTGCCATTCTTTGGGAAGTTCCTAAACTTATCTTTTATTTTACTAATTTATTCATTAGCTATGTTTATTCTGCTATTTATCTGAGCTATTCTGTTTTTCTTTTCTACCATTATATTTTTTGTACTTTATATTTTTACTTAGTTTAGGTTTTGTGGTGTTTTGTTCTTGTTTCAGATTGCTGTTATCTTTCCTATCTTCATAAATACATTTATCAAGCATAGTTGAGTTTCTTCATCCCATCTGTCCTCATAATTATGTTTCCAGTGCACTTACTGTCTCAGGATTGATTTCCAAATCTCTTCTTTTTCTATCTACACTCTTTCCCATGATGACAATGAATCTGTTTAGCTTTGGAAGTGGCTTCTGAGAAAATTGGACTATCACTACTAGACTGGTAATCAATTGATCATTGTTCATGGAGATTAGGGTAAGAGATTATTCCATAATTGTAAATTATAGTGGTAATATTTCTGGCATCCGTTTATTTAATCAATACTAGTAATACCAAACTGATACTTTATAGCCAAAAAGTAAATAAGTCAATAAGGAAAGGAAATAAAACAAGAGAAAATAAGTAGCTTTTTGGAATTTAAAGCAGATTTCAAAGGCAGTACTTATAGGACAAATGTGGTGGTTCACATTTGTAATCCTAGCACTCTAGGAGGCCAAGGTGGGTGGATTGCTTGAGCTCAGGAGTTCGAGACCAGCTTGAGCCAGAGCGAGACCTCATCTCTAAAAATAGCTGGGCATTGTGGTGGTCACCTGTAGTCCCAACTGCTTGGGAGGCTGAGGCAAAAGAATTGCTTGAGCCCAAGAGTCTGAGGTTGCTGTGAGCTGTGACACCATAGCACTCCACTGAAGGCAACAAAGTGAGATGCTGTCTCAAAAACAACAGCAACAACAACAAAACAAAACAAAACAAAACAAAAAGAACAAAAAAAAAACCCATCAAAAATAACTAGAACTTTATATACAAAGTCAGTATTTATGATTGAATTAAAAATCACAAAGGAACCAAGGATGAAATTAAGCAGTAGATCAGAGATGACTTTAAGATTCTGGTAATTACTGAAAATTCTAACTTTTGCACTATAAGAAACAGACAAGACTGTGGTTTTGAAACAACTTATATGTTGTTTTACAAGACACACATCCAACCTCACATACTGTATTTGCTTGCCAGCTATGAAAAGTAGTTTTCTTTGTTTTATAGGCAAAATTGAATGACTAGACCTGAATTAAGACAGCGTGAAAGCTTGTTGGTTGTGGATTTTGTAGCAAAGACCTTGATGCTAACAGGGTCTGGACTCCTAAATCATCCTGATAATTTGTACCATATTGATATGTGGTAGGGAAATTGTCCCATAGTGTGTCAGAGTTTTAGGAGGGGACTACAATGACAGGGTGTTGCTGGCTATTAACAACTTTTTTTAATGAGGAAGGGAAAACAGAAACTTTCTCTAAATATTGCTTCAAAGCCTAGTAATTAAAATTAAAATCCTATAGGGCAAAGTAAGATAATTTTTTTCTTCCAATATGCAGACTTGACTAAATTTCTAGCTCTAATGAAAAATCAGTCATATTATTAAGGATTATTTCAACTTGTTTCATTTTTAAATAAGCTGATTGTATGTAATAATTATTTCCAGCTTTAAATTAGGAAAGTAGCATCATCACCTCAATTAAAAAGCAAACCAAATCTATTGACTTTTCCTGTTTGCCTGAATAGTTCCAGGCATTTATTTTATTTTATTTTATTTTGAGACAGAGCCTCAAGTTGTCTCCCTGGGTAGAGTGCCGTAGCATCACAGCTCACAGCAACCTTCAACTCCTGGGTTCAAGCGATTCTCCTGCCTCTGCCTCCCAAGTAGTTGGGACTGCAGGTGCCCCCCACAACTCCCGGCTGTTTTTTATTTGCAGCCGTCATTGTTATTTGGCGGCCTCAGGTGTATGTGGCTGGTGCCTTAGCCGCTTGAGCCACAGGCGGGGAGCCATATTTTTAAAAATAAAATTGTTCAACTCTTTCCTACAAAGTTTTTTGTAATTTAATTGTTTTATTTATAATATTACAAAACTTTTTTTTTTGGCTCGGCGCCTATAGCTCAACCGGCTAAGGCGCCAGCCATGTACACCTAAGGTGCGGGGTTCGAATCCCCAGCCTGGACCTGCCACTGCAGGCAGGGCTGTGAGCAGCAAGGTGAC
>NW_003852456.1:203036-226408 GCF_000181295.1 Otolemur garnettii | reverse complement strand
AGCAACCTCCAACCCCTGGGCTTAAGCAATTCTCTTGCCTCAGCCTTCTGAGTAGTTGGGACCACAGGCGCCCGCCACAAAGCCCGGCTATTTGTTGTTGTTGTTGTTGTTTTTACAGTTTGGCCGGGGCCGGGTTTGAACCCACCACCCTCGGTATATGGGGCCGGTGCCCTACTCACTGAGCCACAGGCGCCACCCTATAAAAACAATTTTAAAATATTTTAGAGTATAGATAAATCTAGTTGTATATTGTACTATTTACATATTAGAAAAATATGTTAAAGAAGTTGATATTTTAGTATTTTTGAAACATTGAGTGTGGGTGTTTTGTTTTTGTTTTTGTTTTTTTGGTTGGCAATGCGGCTGAGGCTTATTTTAGAAAAAGCAATCAAACTGGTTTTTAGTTGTGGGAGTATGTAAGAGGGGTAACCCAGGTGGTAAACTCCCCACACGGATGGGCTGAGGGATGGGCTGAGCCTCAGGTGGGTCTCCAGTTCCAGGTGCTCCCTGGCACAGCTGCCTCCCCCACAGGCTCTGTGGCAGCCGTGTGAGAGGGTGGACTGGAGAGGCCGCAGTGGCCGCTCACTTGGGTAGGACATCAAAGGACTCAGACAGCAGCTTCCCTTCTCGGGTCTCAATCTTCTTCACAACCACAGCCCTGGAGCTGGTGCGGCTGAAGGAGCTGGAGCCCCCACCAGAGCCAAAGCCGGTCTGGAAGGAGCTCAGACCATAGCTGAGGCCAGGGCTTGTGAGGCCCCCATAGGCGGAGCTCAGGCCACCTGAGTAGCCGCTGGTGGTCTTCGCGTGGATATTCATGTTCTGCATCCCCGACTCCAGCCAGCTCTCCTCGCCCTCCAGCACCTTGTGGCAGGCGGCGATCTCCGTGTCCAGGGCCAGCTTGATATTCATCAGATCCTGGTATACACGGAGCTGCTGAGCCATGTCCCGCTTGGCCTGACGCAGGGCAGCCTCTAGCTGGGCAGCTTGGTCTCAGCATTCTTAAGGGCCAGCACCCCACGCTGCTTGTCATCTCAGGTGGAGGCCTCCAGGGCATCCCTCTGGCCTTTGAGAGCTTCAATCTCATTCTGGAGCTGGCTGATGTTCCGGTTCCTGTCGGACATCTCTCTCTTCGTGCGCCGCAGGTGGTCCCCGTGCTTCCCAGCCTGCACCTGCAGCTCCTCGTACTGGGTCTGGTTCGCGCTCTCAGCCTCAGCCCGGCTGTGGTTGGCGATCGCCTCGGACTGGGCGCGGACCTCAGCAATGATGCTGTTCATGTCCAGGGAGCAGCTGTTGTCCATGGACAGGACCACAGACGTGTCTGAGATCTGGGACTGCAGCTCACGGATCTCTTCTTCATACAGCTGCCTGAGGAAGTTGATTTCGTCCGTCAGCCCTTCCAGGTGGGACTCCAGCTCCACCTGGTTCGTGTAGCTTCATCCACATCCTTCTTGATGAGGAAAAGTCATTTTCCATCTCTGTACGCTTGTTGATCTCCTCATACTAACTCTTGAAGTCCTCCACCAGCCCTGCACATTGCTGCCCTCTGCCTCCAGCGTCAGCCTCCCCTGGCCCAGTGTGTCCACCTGTCCCACAGGCTGTTGATGCAGCTTTCACACAAGCTGTCCATGTTGCTGCGAGCCGTCTGCTGCTGCAGGAGGTTCCACTTGGTCTCCAGCATCTTGTTCTGCTGCTCCAGGAAGCACACCTTGTCAATGAAGGTGTCAAACTTGTTGTTGAGGGTCTTGATCTCCTCTTTCTCCTGGGTGTGCACGGCCTGAATATTGGGGTCCACCTCCAGGTTGAGCGGGCTCAGCAGGCTCTGGTTCACTGTGACAGCTGTGATGCCCCCCATACCTCTAGCTCCAGCGTAGCCTCCACCTAGACCCAGGCTGGTGCCCAGGCCACTCAGGAAGCTGCCACTGCCCACCCGAGAGAAGCTGGAGGAGCTGATACGGACACCGGGCCCACTGCTGTATGAGCAGCTGCTGAAGGCCCATGAGGTAGAGGTGGACTCCTGGTAGGACTTCTGGGTAACCCTGATGTACATGGTGAAGACTGGAGTAGAGGCAGCTGGGCCAAACCAGAGATTCCAGAAGGAGCGAAAATCTGCTTCTAGATAGATGTGTTCTTTAATAAATGAATGGACACACACAAGATATGATTATTTATTTATCTATTTTGACAGAGTCTCACCTTGTCACTCTGCACTTGTACTTGGTAGAGTGCGGTGGTCATAGCTCACAGCAACCTCAAACTCTTGGGCTCAAGTGATTTTCTTGCCTCAGCCCCCTGAGTAGCTGAGACTGCAGGTGTCCATTAGAATGTCCAGCTAGTTTTTCTATTTTTAATAGAAATGAGTCTTGCACTTGCTTAGGCTGGTCTCAAACTCCTGAGCTCAAGCAATTCACCCACCTCAGCCTCCTAGAGTACTAGGATTACAGGTGTGAGCCACTGTACCCACCCCATGATATGATTTTTAAAAGAACTTACATTTATTCAATTTATAAATTAACTGGTATATCAAAAAGTATTACTTAAAGTGTCAATGTAAAAAATACACTCTATTTAGTTATCCAATTCTTCCAGAAAGATTTAAATTATGTTAACTCATAACATCCAGTATCTTTTTTCAATTTGTACTAGTTCATTAAGCTGAGAACATTCATATAATCAAAGGCAGACATTGGTAATTATTTTACAATAAAGTAAAATAGAATGTTTTTGAGTGCCTTCCGTGACAAGAGAAAACTTACATGAGCTAGGGAAGACAATGTTTAGAGGTGTAGGGGAATGCATGTATAAAACAGAGTTGTATTTCTCTTATGGTTTCCATTCTTCCTCTCTCAAGGCTAGGGGAATTGCAACCATTTGATTGAGATTTATTTGCAACACACTATCACAAGGGAAATAAAAAGTTTATTTAGAATGACCTCTCACAATTTAATCTACTGCTCACACGGTATGTCTTCTCTACCTCTTCCAGGTCCTAAAGTTGAATCTCCAGAGAATAGCAAAGTCAAGGAAGATAGATCACAATGTTCATACTTGCAAATGGGTTAAATTCCTCCAGGGAGAAAGGGAGATAGACCAATCTCCAACAATCTATAGCAGTGTGCTAACATTATAAGGTGGCTATCACATTTGTGCTACAGTTCAAAATCTAATAGCCACTGCAGAATTCTATTCACTATAAGGGTATACTTTCTCTGATAGTACAGGTAATGTAATTTAACATTATATACTGCAATATAGCATAGCACAACTGAACATAATAACATAACAACAAAATGTATCAATCTCTGATAAAAATATTGGCCAAAAAATAAATAAGAGTTTACATTCTCCCAAATTTTTTAGGGCAAAAAATTAAAATTTTTTTCCTACACGTATAAAATAATTCAATATTATTCTTAGTCTTCTTAGCCAATAGTCTTCTTAGTTTATAGCAGCACTTTAAAATAATACACTTAAGTCTTAATTGAAAGCTATAGTTTTGCATCATAAAATATGGAAATATTTGAGTAGGCCTGTAGGCAATTAAAAAAAAATACAAACCTAGTGTTTTCTTTTCTTAAAAATCAATATATAATGATAAAATCTAATCTTACAACTTTTTGAATTTTTGGCCAGTTTTCTTTGGGGTAATTGAATATAGACTATCTCCTCATTATCAAATTTATTCAAGTAAAAATTAAGAAACTGCATAATTTATTTATTCATTAAAATTCAACTATTGGCATATGCTGATGGCAATGATTATTGAGCAGTCTATTAGACTCTGGGTTTAATACAATGGTACAAAAACTACAAAAATATATAGTTTCCTACAAGGAATTTAAAGGCTAATACAGTGAAGTTACTAATGAAGAGTAAATCTCTTTTCTCTCTTTCCCCAGGTCTAGAAGATTTCAGAAAAATAAAGGAAAGGAGAATAGGGGAGAAATGTCTTGTTTCTTACATGTTTGGCCAAAATTTTAGTTTTAAAAAGAATTCTTTTAGCTATGTAATTTGTTACATGAAAGGTTTAGGATTTTAGTTTTTTTAGTTTTTGTCAAATTTTGGAAAACTTCTACCAAGTTAATTCCACATAAGACCTATAAGATTCAGAATCTTTTGTTGTGTCAGGGACAGTGGTATGGGTCTCTAACCTTACAGTCTATGACATGTGACCAGAAATGTTGGCATTTGGAAAGCACATGATTGGTTCTATAGTCATGTATTGATTCCTGTTCAACAACAAAAAATTACTATGTGTTCATATTATTTATAATTGACTTTTGGAAGCCAATTATAAATACAATACCTTATCCTGAAGCTTATGTTTGACTAGAGATTTGCACTTAGCCTAAATCTAATAGTCCATCATTCACTGATAGGAAAATGAAGGAACTAGGTCTAGAGAACTAGCATCAAGAGAAACTTCATGTTTTCACAATGAAATATGTTCTTATGCTGGGTACCCAAGAGTGTCCACAATTCTACACTACTGGCAGCTACTACAAATCCCCTTTACTGAGCAAACTCAAGTGTCGTTGTTTGTTGACTGTGTCATTCTACAATAACTATAAGACTATCTTAAGTTACACAGAGCTTTTGATTTTTCAGGAACATATATTAATCTCGCTAGTTTTTGTTTTTTATTATACCCTCTTTGAGGAAGTGAAGTTAAGTGACTCACCAAAGTTTCTCTGTTGTTAAAGCAGAGTTTCAACCCAAAACTTTGCAACATAATAAATGAAAGGTTTGAAGATGGCGGCTGAGTAACACCTTCTTTGTAACTGGGCACAGTGAGACTGGGGAGAGAGACTCCAGGCATCTCTAGCTGGTGGAATCTGCCCATAAACATACCTCTGGGGACACAGGGTTGTCAGTGAGAGACTTCTGGACCCCATGATGAGGACAAAAGCAGTGGGGAACTGGCAAGTGGTTGCATGTGTTCGTTCAGTCTAATCCCAACAGCAGCTGTAAGTACAGCAGCAGTGAGATTGCAAACTGGAAAGGCCTTACCTGTGAGCTATTTTTGGGTTTTTTTGGACTTGGAACTCAATTGAACTCTCTTGGGTGAACTTGGGCAAGAGTGTGGAGGACTTTAAGTGTTGTCTAGGGCCCCAGACTGGGCCACTGAGCTGGACAGAGCTAATAATGTTTGACTGTGGGCTGCAGAACCATTGTGGGAGAAGTGCCCTGGCAAGCTCTACCCTGAGTGTTGCACAGCAAGGATCGGTGGGAGACCTTGGGCAAGTAATCTAGTGACTGTGCAGCCTAAAGGTGGGGACTGAAATGCCTTACAGGGGCATAGAGTGAGACCGGTTTTTGGCACACTGGGTGGGGTATTGTGTCTGAACAGGCTAGCAAAGTGCTGCTGATCTCAAGGGAACCACCCAACCTGGAACCCTCAGAGGTTGGGGGTTTGTAAGGACTCATTGAAACCCTAGTCCAGAGGCATGGTAACTTAAAGAGCAAGAGGAGGTGAAAGGAAAATTAGGGCAAGGAAACAGATAAAAGAAAACACTCATGAGGAAGAATCAGCAGAAAAATCTTGGCAACCTGAAAAACCAGTCCAGAGCAACCCCCCCAAGGGACCATGAGGAAGTTACTACAGAGGATTCCACCTATAAAGAAATATTATAAATGACAGAAAGGGAATTTAGAATACAGAAGATGAAAATAATGAAGGAAATGATGGAAACAATGAAGGAAATAGCTGAAACAGTAGAAAATAACCAAAAGGAAATCCAAAAACAGAATCACATAAGAGATTAATGATATGGAGAATATAGAAAGGATATAGCAGAGCTGAAGGAACTGAAGCAGTCATTTAGGGAACTTAAAGATGCAATAGAAAGTATCAACCACAGATTAGACCATGCAGAAGAATCTCAAAGGTAGAGGACTAAGCTCTTGAGATAACTCAGATAGTTAAAGAGACAGAAAAGAAGAGAGAGAAAGCAGAACATTCACTGACAGAATTATGGGACTTTATGAAGCATTCAAACATATGAGTTATAGGTATCCCAGAAGGGGATGAAGAATGCCCCCAGAAGAATGGAAGCCATATCAGAAAACATTATAAATGAAAAATTTCCAAATATCACAAAACATTCTGTCACACTGCTTTCAGAGGGTTATCAGACCATAGGTTGCCTTAACTCAAATAGAGCTTCTTCAAGGCATATTGTTATGAACCTGTCCAAAGTCAAGACAAAAGAAAAGATACTGCAAGCTTCCAGGAGTAAGCACCAGTTAATCTACAGGGGCAAATCCATCAGGGTGACTGTAGACTTCTCTAATGAAATTTTTCAAGCAAGAAGACAATGGTCATTCTACCTTTAATCTACTTAAACAGAACAATTGCCAGCCCCAAATTTTATATATTCTGCTAAGCTAAGCTTTAAAATTGATGGAGAAATCAAATCATTTACTGATATACAAACATTGAGGAAGTTTTCCTCAACACAATCAGCTCTACAGGAAATACTTCAACTCGTTCTACACACTGACCATCACAATGGATCAACAGCAAAGTAAGAACTCAGAAATTAAAGAGTAGAACCTAAATTTCACCATGTCTTTCACCAAAGACAAAACTAAGCAATGGACTCTCATAAAATAAGATGAATAGAACACTCCCACACTTATCAATTTTCTCAATAAATGGCAATGGCTTGAATTCCCCACTGAAGAGTCACAGATTGACTGACTGGACTAAAAAACACAAGCCATCCATTTGCTGTCTGCAGGAAACACACCTAGCTTCAAAAGACAAATTAAAACTCAGAGTTAAGGGTTGGAAGACAATTTTTCAGGCAAACAGAATTCAGAAGTAAAGAGGAGGTGAAATCTTATTTTCAGATACATGTGGATTTAAAGCAACTAAAGTAAAAAAAAGACATAGATGGTCACTTTATATTGGTCAAGGGAAAAATACAACAGGAAGACATTTCAATTCTAAATATTTGTGCACCCAACTTAAATGTTCTCAGATTCTTGAAACAGGCCTTACTCAGTCTGAGCAATATGATATCCTATAACACCATGATAACAGGGGACTTTAACACTCCTCTTATAGAGCTGGATAGGTCCTCTAAACAGAAATAAAACAAAGATCTAAGGGACCTAAATGAGACCCTAGCACAACTGTACTTGATAGATGTGTATAGAACACTCCATCCCAAATATAAACAATATACATTATTCTCGTTGCCCCATGGAACATTTTTTAAAATTGATCATATCCTAGTACACAAAACAAACCTCAACAGAATCAAAAGAATTGAAATTTTACCTTGTATCTTCTCAGACAACAAGGCAATAAAGGTGGAACTCAACTACAACAAAAACTTTCAACCTCACACAAAGGCATGGAAATTAAAGAACCTTCTGTTGAATGACAGTTAGGTGCAGGAAGAAATAAAAGAGGAAATCATTAACTTCCTTGAGCACAACAACAATGAAGACACAAGCTACCAAAACCTGTGGGATACTGCAAAAGCAGTCCTGAGAGGAAAATTTATCGCTTTAGATGCTTACATTCAAAAAACAGAAAGAGAATGCCATCAACAAACTCACAAGCCTTCTTCTGGAATTGGAAAAAGAAGAACAATCTAAGCCTAAACCCAGCAGAAGAAAAGAAATATCTAAAATTAAATCAGAGATCAATAAAATTGGAAACAAAAAACTCATTCAGAAAATTAATGAAACAAGGAGTTGTTTTTTTGAAAAAATAAATAAAATAGATCAACCTTTGGCCAGACTAATTAGAAATAGAAAAGTAAAATCTCTAGTAACCTCAATCAGAAATGATAAGGGGGAAATAACAACCGATGTCACAGAGATACAAGGGATCATTTCTGAATACTACCAGAAACTTTATGCCCAGAAGTTTGACAATGTGAAGGAAATGGATCAATATGTGGAACCACACCCTCTCCTCAGACTTAGCCAGGAAGAAACAGAGCTCCTGAACAGGCCAATTTCAAGTATTGAGATTAAAGAAATAATAAAAAGTCTTCCAACAAAAAAAATGCCCTGGTCTGTATGGCTTCACAACAGAATTCTATCAAACCTTCAAGGAAGAGCTTATTCCTATACTGCAGAAATTATTCCCAAAAATTGAGGAGGAAGGAATCTTCCCTCAACATGTTCTATGAAGCAAACATCACCCTGATACCAAAATCAGGAGAAGACCCAACTAAAAAGGAGAATTTCTGACCATTTTCACTAACGAATATAGATACAAAAATTCTCAACAAAATCCTAGCCAACAGATTATAGCTTCTCATCAAAGAAGCTTGATAAATCATGATCAAGTAGATTTCATCCCAGGAATGCAAGGCTGGTTTAACATACTCAAGTCCATTATCCACTGTATTAACAGAAGCAAAAACAAAGACCATATGATCATCTCAATAGATACAGAAAAAGCATTCAATAAAATCCAGCATCATTTTCTATTTAGAACACTGAAGAGTATCTAATTAGAACACTGAAGAGTATAGGCATAGGTGGCACATTTCTAAAACTGATCAAAGCTATCTATGACAAACCCACAGATAATATTTTATTGAATGGAGTAAAACTGAAAGCTTTTCCTCTTAGAACTGGAACCAGACAAGGTTGTCCTCTGTCACCATTGCTATTCAACATAGTGCTGGAAGTTCTAGCCAATACAATTAGGCAAGACAAAGAAATAAAGGGAATCCAATGGTCAAACTCTCCCTTTTTTGCTGACTATATGATCTTATACCTAGAGAACCCAAAAGATTCAACCACAAGACTCCTGGAAGTCATCAAAAAATTCAGTAATGTCTCAGGATATAAAATCAATGTCCACAAGTCAGTTGCCTTTGTATACGGCAATAACAGCCAAGATGAGAGGCTAATTAAGGACATAACTCCCTTCACCATAGCTTCAAAGAAAATGAAATACCTAGGAATATACCTAACAAAAGAGGTGAAGGACCTGTATAAAGAAAATTATGAAACCCTAAGAAAGGAAATAGCAGAGGACATTAACAAATGGAAGAACATACCATGCTCATGGCTGGGAAGAATCAATATTGTTAAAATGTCTATGCTTCTGAAAGCAATCTATAGATTCAATGCCATCTCTATTAAAATACCAACATAGTACTTTCAAGATTTGGAAAACATAATCCTGTGTTTTGTATGGAACCAGAAAAAAATCTGTATAGCCAAAGCAGTTCTTAGTAATAAAAACAAAGCTGGGGGCATCACCATACCAGATTTTAGGCTGTACTACAAAGCCATAGTGGTCAAGACAGCATGGTAGTGGCACAAAAATAGAGACATAGACATTTGGAATCAATAGAAAACCAGGAAATGAAACTAACATCTTACAACCACCTAATCTTCAATAAACCAAACAAGAACATACCTTGGGGGAAAGACTCCCTATTCAATAAATGGTGCTGTGTGAACTAGATATTCTCATGTAAAAGACTGAAACTGGACTGATACCTTTATCCACTCACAAAAATTGATTCAAGGCAGGAAACAATAAAAATCCTCAAGAATGTATAGGAAAAACACTGGAATATATCAGCCTGGGGAAAGATTTCATGAAGAAGACTGTCATGGCAATTGCAACAACAAAAATAAACAAGTGGAACTTAATTAAATTGAAAAGCTTCTGTACAGCTAAGGAGACAACAACCAATCAAATAGACAACCTACATAACACAAAAGGATATTAGCATATTTTGAATCAGACAAAAGTTTGATAGCTAGGATCTATAGAGAATTCAAATTAATCCACATGAAGGAAGCCAACAATCCCATATATCAATGGGCAAGAGACACAGACAAATGGCTAACAAACATATGAAAAATGCTCATCATCCCTATTTATTAGAGAAATGCAAGTCAAAACCACTCTGAGATACCATCTAACCCCAGTGAGAATGATCCACATCACAAAATCTCAAAACTGCAGATGCTGGCATGGATGTGGAGAGAAGGGAACACTTTTACATTGTTGGCGAGACTGCAAACTAATACAAACTTTTTGGAAGGAAGTATGGAGAACTCTCAAAGAACTCAACTTAGACCTCCCATTTGATCCTGCAATCCCATTACTGGGCATCTACCCAGAAGGGAAAAAATTCTTTTATCATAAGGACACTTGCACTGGACTCCTTATTGCAGCTCAATTTACAATCGCCAAAATGCAGAAACAACCTAAATGCCCACCAACTGAGGAATGGATTAACAAGCTGTGGTATATGTACACCATGGAATACTATTCAGCCATTAAAAAAATGGAGACTTTACATCTTTTGTATTAACCTGTATGGAAGTAGAACACATTATTCTTAGTAAAGCATCACAAAAATGGAGAAGCCTGAATCCTATACACTCAATTTTGATATGAGGACAATTAATGACAATAAATGACACGGTGGGGCTGGGGGGAGGGGATAGCAGAGAGAAAAAGGAGGGAGGGGTAGGGGAAAGGAAGAGCAGAGAGAGAGGAGTGAAGGGTGTGTGGTCTTGGTGTGTGACGCACCTTTTGGGGGCAAGACATGATTGTAAGAGGGACTTTACCTAACAAATGCAATCAGTGTAACCTAGTTCCTTGTACCCTCAACAAATCCCCAACAGTAAAAAAAAATAATAATAATAAAGGAAAAAAAATGAAAGGTTTGCTCTATCCAGGTCATACCAAATCCTTTTCAGCATTATATTTATCATGTCATGATATTTGAACATATTCCTAGATCTTCTGGATTATTAGGCAGGTGAATATAAACTGTTGTCACAAACAACCTCAACTTGTATTAATCACAACAAATGACTATTTCTCACTCCAGTATCTTAGAGTGTAATTTGGGTGTTACTCATAAAATGGATCAGGGGCAGTTCTGGAAGGACTCAACCTGCTTTTGCTTTGGGGTGCTGCCACCTGCAAGGTGCGGTCTTGCTGGGTCCCCGCTGAGGAGGATGTTCTCTGTTCCTTGGCTCCCAGGGCCAAGAATGAGCACTGGTATCTACTGGATGACAGAGTGATCACAATTACAAAGTAATCACAACCAGTACACATTTATTGTAGAACAACAGCACTCAAACTATAGGAAAAATTTGTCTCTAAGAGCCAAAAAGGGTCCACTCTGTGAATGGAGAAGGCACCCCAAGTCTGAGCACACTGCCATAGGCTAACTCAACCATCTGATTTGTCCTGTGTTCCCTCCTGCAGAACTGGCGATTGCTTCCTGCCTTAGGAGTAAGTGAAAGGTTGGGGTTCCATAACAAAACTTTTTAATAGGCAACAGACTACACCCCAACCTTCTTGAAGAACCCATGGGAGTTGAAACTTACAATTTCAATTATACAATAATGAGCCCAATAGGTCCAGGTCAGCGTAAAGTCAGTAGGGGTTCCTTGCTATGTGTTCCGGCTGGGGAATAGGCCTTGCCTGTCTCTTGGTTCCTACTCTCTGCCCTTAGCCACACCCCTCAGCCACACTTCTTAGCCACACTCCTCAGCCACACCCCTCAGCCACGCCCCTCAGTCACACCCCTCAGTCACACCCCCTCAGCCACGTCCTTCCTCCTGTCACTGGAAGAAGCTGAGGTCAGGCAGTGAGCCTCTTGCTAGGGTCTAGCCACTGTGGCCCCACCTGTCAGGGAAAGAAGCTAGGGGCCGGAAGGACATCTACTCCCTCAGGCAGAAGGCGGGAAGCTGAAGGCACTGCAGCCCTGCAGGGCGGGCTGGGCGGTGTGCATCAGCAATGGCAGCAGCGCCCCTTGCACCTCAGGGTGCTCGGTGTGGGCACGAGGCCTGGGCACCTGAGCCAGGCTGCACTCGGTAGTCTCTGCAGTGGGAAGGCTGGAAGGAGAAGCTGCTGGCATCACCCTGTGCCATGCAGGGCTGCTGTCCCACCGCTCAGTATGAGCCGCGAGGCTGCACCAAGTGCGATGACTGAAACAGGGAAGATAGACCCTGGCTATATTCCTGATGTGCAGGAAAGAAGACAGAAAGGTAATCTGTCTTGAAAAATCAGTTATTTATACAACTCAGACTTTAACCTTACAAATGCAACTGTGTAACCTAATTGTATATATCCTTGTATTAATCTAAAATTTTAAAAAAAGGAAAAATCAGTTATTTTGGTAAAGTTTTTTCAAAAGCCAAATGATAAAGGGAAAAGAAGGGATAAAACTGGATCTATTTTACTCTTGGCCTCCACTCTCGACCTCTCCTTTGAAGCTCAAACCATGAAGGAAAGATACTCAGGATATGAGAATAAAGGGATAATCAGAGATTAGACAAGGTAAAAAAATAAAATAATAGTTAAATATATATAGGTCACTTAGATTTATATTTCCTATATCCAGTCAATGCATTTGTGTTTAGTAACCTGAAATATAATTTGTTATGTATTACTATTCTAATATATTTTCTAATTTAAGTTCTATATTTGTAGAAATTTATTGTTAGATATTTTGACTTCATTTATTTTTTTTTTTATTTTTATAAAGAAAAAGAAAGAAGGTAAAAAGAGAGAGGAAGGAAAGTTGGGTGGGGGAGAAAAGAAGGTTCTTTTTTCTTTTCCTTTCCTTTTTTTTGCATATGACATATCAGGATACCCCATGTGACATGAAGGAACCTACAGTTTAGTGACAAGGTAGGCCACACACATAAACTCAAATACAATGCAAAAAAATGAAAAATTCACCCAGAGTACTGAGAAGTCTGGGCATGAGGATACGAGAGGAGAGGAGATTTCAAAAACGTTGGTAGGGACAAGGGAGACTTGTCCAGTTCAATTTTTATTTTTTCCTCTATTTAAAGGAAAGTTTAATGAACCCAGTCCTTTTTCAACTACCAGCAAAGAGGAAAATTTATAAATGTTTTTGACAGAGTGAAAAACTCTTTCTCGGTAAAACAAACCCATAATAATTTATCTTGTGCGGAAATCCTTCTCATTTGTCTGACAAAAAGATTTAGAGGGTATATATAATAGGAAATAGAAGAAAAATGTATGTTGACAAGGGTAGAAATTATGTATTACCGAGAGTTTCAAAATAGTTTTATTTCACTTTTGGAAACTATTATTGCCTTCTTGCTATTTTGTAATTTAAACCATAGAGAAACATTTCAAACAATTAAAAATTCAAAATGATGACAGTGAAACCAGGTCTGACTTTGCTTTCCTTGTCCCTTGACAGTGTCATTAGAGTTTCTGGCTAATGAAGATCAAGGCATCAGTATTCAGGCTTATCATCTGCTCCCAGTAAACACAAAGAATGCTTAGAAAGGAACAGTTCGTGTGTGGTGATGTTTTCTCCGAGTTCGACAAGTTATATAATTAGGTGTACTGAAACTCTGTGCTTGACTGCGTAACAAGGTTGTTTTGTGATTTTGGTTTTTTATTCCCCCAGTGGGGTTAGCAAATTAGTTGGCTAGGGCATACACATTTAGCAACAAGCAAGTGTGCACGGCCTGCAAAGCCACTACCTTCTGGCACCTGCCTTGTCTCTGATTCCTCTTCTCTCTCTTTTGCTACAGGGAACTACAGGCATCCAGAGCAGCCTGTTCCATTTCCCGTCTCTGTTCCTGGAATGCCCTCCCTTACCCTCTACCTCCTTCGCATGTTGAATTTGCCCTTGGGAGCCTGTGCACGTGTTGTTTTCTGTCTCATCTCTGCTCCCCCTGCTCATTAATTAAACAAGTAATTACTGAGTATCTACTGGACCTTAGGCTGTGTACAAAGTGCCCAGGCTCCGATCACTAATGAGACAGGTTGACTTCACTCCCTGGAAACTGGGGTTGAGTGAGAAACAGGGCTCGGTGGGCCACACTCCTGTTAACCCAGTCCCTATTTCCAGGCACTCTTCTGAAACCTCTGATGTGATCAATCTCTGTACAGCAGCCTCCCCCCAAGGTGGACCCCATATTCCTCCCACATGTTTGAGAGGAAGCAGTGATGCTTCAGGTGCCCACCTGGATGTACTGGACACAGATGTCCAGCCGTTTAAGAAGCCGTTAAGAAGCTCTGGTTGTTTCCATTTCATGTTTGCTCAATCCCAGGACCCCAGATTCTTCTGTGACTATTCTTCCTCTGATATCAAGTGCCTCCCTTGTTTATAGGGGTTCTTGACCTTGTGCTAGCAGATGCTACAGGGCTCGTTTTCCTGAGGCCTTAGATAACACTTTCTCTGCTTCACTTCACTAAGAATGTGCCCAAGTGGGTTCCTGTCCTCCTCTGCCACCTCAGAAACTAGGTAGTGATTTTTACCAAGCACTTCAACAAGTATTACGGAGTCCTTGCTACGGGCTCAGACTCTTTCTGGGTGTCTGAGATATATAATGGCATAAAAGGTAACAATTCTTACTCTCTAGCATGTATATCGGTCAGAAAGATTTAAAGCCAGATGCTTTTGTGCCTCATTGCTCTAAGAATTTTTGTTATTGAGTCAAAAACAAAAATTGCCTGGATTATACCTAAGATAGTCATTAAATTGTTATTCTGTGTTTGTTATGAATCAGTTTCTTCACGAGGTGTTTTTATGTATTAATTTTCTGATAATCACATGAGGTAGGTCATCTCTTACTATTGTTATCCCATTTTACAGATGAGGGAACTGAGGTTTGGAGTGGTTTAAGGCCACTTAGCTGTAGAAAGGTTTGGATTTAGTGTTCCCTCTCAGGCAGTGAGAGCACACCTTGTAGGCCTACTAACTCCTTCAAGGGCAGCAAAAAGAGAGAAGTGAGAAGATGTGGGGAATAGACAGGTGGCCAGCATGGTTGCCCTTACACTGGGGAGAAGAGATAGTTTTGTGAGCAGGGAAGACCTACCCCTGCGTTCTGGGGGTGTCCTAGGAAGTTGACGGTTCTCAGGAAGAAAATGTGCCCTAGACAGAACTCTCAATTGTCACTTCAAGGGCCCACGTGATCATGAACCATGCCATTGTTAGTTGTGAACAAAGAGGCTTACGAATGGACCCTTCCCATTTGGGAGATCATAACTGGGTTCTAGCGCGATCCTTGAAGGAGGAGAAGGTCCTGTTGTACTTAGATTTTCTACCAGCCTGATAGAATAGAGGTTCAGAATGATATTTGCTTTCATGAAAGGAATTAAGTAAGTGATCATGTCTTGTGCATCTGAGCTTGTGGTTAGAGATTCATAACCATTATGCACAAAGGTCCATAGTGTGGATCTCATATCAAGGGCTACACTACCTGGAAGGTGCACATCTGTGAATGAAACCGTCTGACTTAATGAAGTCTAAGTTGAGCAGGCAAAACTAATATTAAATAAACAAATGCAAGATAAAACTGCAAATTCTATATTACACAAATCTAGATGCTATGAGAGGGGGTGACATAGTTGAGTCCCTGCAGTTTTCCAGATCATGTCTTTTGCAAAGAGTGTAATTTTGACCTCCTCTGCCCCCATTTGAATACCCTTGATCTCCTCCCTTGCCTGACTGCATTGGCTAGGACTTCTAGCACTATGTTGAATAACCTTGGCGATAGTGGGCATCCTTGTCTGGTTCCAGTTCTAAGTGGAAATGCTTTCAGTATTCACAATTGCCAAGACAGGAAAACAACCCAAGGGCCCATCAACCTAACAAACTGTGGCATATGTACTATTCAGCCATAACAAAAGATGGAGACTTTACACCTTTGTGTTTATCTGGATGGAGTTGAGCACATTCTTCTTAGTAAAGTATCTCAAGAATGGAAAAAAAAGGTATCTAATGTACTCAATACTACTAGAGACCAATATATAAACGACTACAGACCCACATGAAAGAGAAAACACAAGCGA
This sequence comes from Otolemur garnettii, assembly GCF_000181295.1. Lineage (NCBI taxonomy): Eukaryota > Metazoa > Chordata > Mammalia > Primates > Galagidae > Otolemur > Otolemur garnettii. Next base: position 210,612 of record NW_003852456.1, on the reverse strand, counting down.
GGGGGAGGAGAAAGGAGGGAAGGGTGACTGGCGGGATCTCACCTAATGTGCACAATGTGAGGGTGTTCAGCACAGCCCTGGGTGAAGGGCTCAACCACAACTGAACTTTACTGTAGAAACACAGAGTATATAAGCTACACATTTGTACCCTCATATTAATCTTAAATTAAAAAAAGAGCGAGGAGATGACAGGGATGATCTGCCAGGATCAGAGTCAGGGAAAGCCTCTCTGGAGGAATTGACACCCGAAGGCCAGAGATTAGTTACTGAGGAATGTGGGCATAGGGTGAAACGAGTCTGAGCACAGAGAACCACACAGGGAAAGAGTCAAAAAGAGACACAGAACTGAAAGCAACCTGCATGTCTGAGCACAGCAGAAGAGGAGAAATGTGCCATGTGGGTTTTAGCTGAAGATTTTGGTAGTGGCTGGAAACTAAAGAACCTCATGTGTCACATTAAAGATTTGTAGTTAATCTTATCTGAACTTGGGGAACATTGAAGACTTTACAGAAGGAAGGAAAACCGTTAGATTTACTTTTTAAAAGGTGATTGGAATGGAGAGTGGAAACGGAGAAACCAATTGAGAGGCTGCTGTTGTAGGAGTGGAAAGAGACGAAGGTGGCCCGCACAGGGATGGGCTGATGGAAGGAGAACTGGATGCACTTGAAGTTGATTTGGACAATAAGCAATAAGACTTGGAAAAGTGTAGTATGTAGGAGATAATGAAGAAAAACATCAAAGAGATCATCAAGGTGCTTTTACTGAGAAGGAATAGAAACAGTTTGGGGAACAAGGTCAAGAATTCTAATTTTCTAAGTTTAAGGATGAGTGTATGAAATCTGAGAAGACACTTAGTCATACTGAGTATCTGGGTACTTATACCGTTTGTCAAACTAAAACCTACACTTAATTTTTATACATAGTAAAGACCTTTGGCTGTTTGTCTAAAGCAAGAGAAATCTGAATGCCAAGCTCATATCTGCAGATTCCATCTTGAGATTTTGACATGAGCAACTGGAACGAACGCAAAGCAAACTGAGAAGTTCCACAAGGCAGACCTGCACCTGCAGAATGATGTTTCTATTAGAAAGCAGAGCTTTAATTATTTAATTGCCTGACCCACCAGCCCAAGACAGATTTTAAGCCTAAGCCTTAAAATAATAATAACTCACAGATGATTATAGAAGAAGAAATTAAACCGTCTACTATTTGATCATACGTCCCTAACCTGTCTCACCCTCAAAGTCATAAAACAGAAAGCACATAAATTAAGGTTTTCAAAGAAATACTCACAGAACGGTGATATCTGCCCAAATTTATTTGAATGGTAAAACAACACGCTGGTTCTCTTTACAACATGTTGAGCCTGTGACTGGGAGCTAAGGACTGTCCCTTTGTTTGTGACCAGTGATTTTTTTTTGTTAGTTTGTTTTGCTATAATCTCAGACACTACTTTTACTTTGGTTGTAAGGATGCCCATTTTCCCTTTGTGTTTTACACATTGCTGTCATATTCCTTCTCTTAGATCTTAGATTGAGAGCTGGGATGAGACGAGTGCTCAGGAGTCCTGGGTTTCACTATCCCACACCATTTCTCTAGCCTAATCAAAATGTGGTATTTTTTTCCTAAGGCACTGCTATATTTTTCTCTCATCATGACACTTAATTTAAAGGTGGCAGACTGGGAGATGCACTGTACTGTGACAAATTTGTAAGCCATGAATTGATCTCTGCTCCACACGGCAATATGCAAGCATTCTGTCTTGCAACTTACCATAAATCATGTTTTACTTCTTTGCTCATAGACTTCCTGAGAGCTGAAAGGCGATGCAGAGACGAATTGGGGTCAGTCCCTCACTGTCATCCATAGCTGCTGGTAATTTATGGATGAGATATAACACCTGTGAGTTATGGTGTCTTTTGTTTGCTTGAGTTGTCCTTTGCCGAGGACTGCAATGCCTACATCATAATGTTTGAGTATTTAATATCTTGTACTACAAAAAATACCTAAGTCATAGAAGCATGGTGTTATACCCATGAGCTATAAGATTTATCCAATCGAAAAGCCATTTTTTTTGTTGTTGTTGTCATGTCCTGGGGCTGGTGCCCAAGGATGTTTCAGGAATAATGAGTAAGTCCCATTGCACTAAGGCAAACTCTTCATTGCACAGTCATTAAAAGAAGTGAGAGGGATTTCATCACACTAGTCCTTCAATAGATAGAATAGGTCTGCCCGTTCTCCATCTCCCAAAAACCAATAGCAGGGGATATTGTGCCCATGTTGTCCTGAAAATGCACTATTTAAAAAGGAAATGTAAACAACCTATTAAGAGGAATGGAAGGAACTTTGCTGTTTGAAAAAGTCTCAAGTGCAAATTTATTCTCACCACACCCTTTTAATTTTCAAAAGAAAATACAGTTTTAATGGCACTGACATAGTTACCATTAATTAATATTAACTGAGCATACATATTCTCTCGGCTTACAAATGGTAGCCTGATTTTAAGTGAAGCACTTTCTGCCCTTTATAATCATTAATAGTAATATGGCAGGGTTTATCAGTGGCTTAAATAATGAAACATAAATAGTCTATAGTATCAATTAGGAAATGATGGATTATATAATAGGAGACGGGTCAATTACTTAGAAGCTCTGGACGCGAGGAGCAGGGGTGTGCCATAAGAAAATGTGAGCCCATCTCATTACCCCGTTCTGGCAAACATAGCCGTGGCTTCATGTTTGTTTTCAAGGTAGCTGGCACATGCATTCACTTTGTCATTGTAAGATAATCGCTGGTTTCTGCCTTTGTTGATTTGACTATGTCTTTGTAACGTAAAACTAAGTCTGTAGATCAGTGATTTTCAACCGGTGTGCCATGAAAAGATCTCAGGTGTGCCATAAAAAAATTTTAAAGATCATTAATTAAATTATTTTTGAAATAAGTTCAAAGGACAGTAAGTATATACTCCATCTTACTCTTTTATTTTTACTAACATAATTTAAGTATGCTGTGAAAATTTAACTATAGGTTCAAGTGTGCTCTGAGATAAAAAAGGTTGAAAAACACTGCTGCATATGATAAGTGGCAAAAAATAATCCAAGCATTTTGGAAAAAATGAGCACAGAGAACAGCACTTCTTTCTCAAAAGGAAATTTTAGATGAGCATTTTCCCCAGTTGTCAAAGGTCACTGGTTAAAGGGATAACATATTCCAATCATTTGGAGAATTCACAGCTGTTATAGAGCTATTAATTTGGAGAATACAATGAAAGCTTCCTTGACTTAGAGAATCATGACATCACTTGTAACAAATATTCAAATACTTTCCAAGTAGATATAAGCAATCCACCCACCTCGGGCATTGTGGTTGGCGCTAGTCCCAGCTACTCAGGACCTGAGGCAAGAAGATTGCTTGAGCCCAAGATTTAGAGGTTGCTGTAAGTTATGACACCACAGCACTCTACCAAGGGCATCAAAGTGAGACTCTGTCTCAAAAATAAATAAATAAATAGATAAATAAACAGACACAACAAAATCATTAAAAATTTAACTTAAAAATTAGCAAATAATTTTCATTTTTTAAAAATTATTAAGTATATGGTAGTTAGAGTTTTACAAAATAATGTACATTTTAAAGTATATATAATTGAAATTTATTCAGTGCAGTCTTATTTGATTACAGCTAAATGAATGGGACCTTCAACATGAAAAAGTTCCCCCCCTTGCTTTAGACTCTTCTACATGAAGACTTCTCACATAGTAGGCATTCACTTTTTAAACAAACAAAAATTATTAAGTATATGGTAGTTAGATTTTTACAAAATAATGTACACTTTTAAGTATATGTACAACTGAAATTTCTAAGTGTATGTACGATTGAAATGTCTTGCTTTAGACCCTTCTATATGAAGACTTCTCACATAGTAGGCATTCACTTTTTAAACAAACAAATGAACAAGTGAGTGAAATGAGAGAAAATAAAAATGCTAACAAAAATATATAGTATAGGGTCAAAGTATATGTCCATGAATATAATTACATATTATAATATATAATATTATTATGTGTTTTCTCAGTTTTGTATTATTTAATAAATTTGAAATAGAAACCACATAAGATGTTGTATGGAGTTTAAAAAATATATACGTATGGGCAGCGCCTGTGGCTCAGTGGGTAGGGCGCCAGCCCCATATACCAAGGATGGTGGGTTCAAACCTGACCCGGACCAAACTGCAACAAAAAATAGCCAGGCATTGTGGTGGACACCTGTAGTCCCAGCTACTTGGGAGGCTGAAGCAGGAGAATCGCTTAAGCCCAGGAGTTGGAGATTGCTATGAGCTGTGACTCCAAGGCACTCTACCAAGGGCAATAAAGTGAGACTCTGTCTCAAAAAAAAAAAAAAAACCCTTCACCCCCCCATGAAATATATATACATATATACACACACACATTTAGGTGGCCTTGATTTACAATAGTTCCACTTAGCAGTTTTCAGCTTTACAATGGTCTGAAATCTATAGGCTTTCAGTAAAGGCCGTATTTCTAATACCCATACCAGGATTCTCTTTTTTCCTTTCAGCCTAGTAATTAGTAAATTACATAAGCTACTCAAAATACTGTAAAGTAGGCTTTATATTAGACGATTTTCTCCGACTGTAGACCAGTGTAAGTACTAAGCATGTTTAGGTATTCTAGGCAAAGCTATGATGTTCTGTAGGTTAGGTGTATTAAATGCATTTTCCACTTAAGTTATTTCCAATTTACGATGAGTTCGTCAGTACATAACCCTATCCTAAGTCAAAGAGTATTTTTCTTCTGTCTTCAAAATTCAATGTCAAATTCTAAAACATACTCTTAGAATATGGGAAGAACATACATGTGCACAGTTTAATAGTACAACCCATCGGAAATCCTTTATCTGAAAAGGTCCAAGTAATCCAAATATCCAAAATAACGTATCGTAAGTTTTCTGGAGAGGTATTTGTTTTTAGGAAAAGGCTGCCATTGCTTATGTGGAATAGGTATTTGTGAGTATTTTTTATAATTGTGCTTAATTCATCTGTCCTATGAGACCCAGAAAGCAGTGTTTGTAGGGTATTATGAATTCTAATACTGTTTTCTTTCTGCAGTTTTCTTCTCAATAATTACACCAGGAACAATAACAACAAGAAAATCAGATGTGAATAGACCCTATTTTTTCCGATCTTTTAGCTACTTCACAATTGTCTGATAGTTTAACCCTGTTATGTACTTCATTATTCCAGTATCCATAAAGAGAATATATGGAGGTGTGTAGGTGGCACAAGTTAGGGTGGCATAAACTCTCTCCATAGAAATGTACCCAATTGAAATGTAGGCATTGTGATACTTGTTAAACAAATCAATTAAATCTCTACAACGTAGTTTACAAAGCTGACCATCTCTGCCATAAAAATGTCATCACTTGTCAGGCCACTTCCCATTTGGGGAACTTTCGGGTCTCAAGACTTAATTTCACTGAAGTTTGCCTGTGATAGTATAGTTTTCCTCCTTTTTGTCATAAATGTATGTAATTATGGAAAATGTGAATTAGAGTAAAAAAGAGCAGTGATTGAAAAAAGCAACAGCAAATTCTACAAAATACAAGACCATTTCAGGGAGTTTGAAGTGAAGATAAAATTCTAAAGTGAATTATTATAAAATGGCTTATGAGCTCTCAGAAAGCAAAAGTAATCATTACAAGAGATGATGAATTAACTAAGATCAAGAAAGGCCAGATTATTAAATACTTTTAAGATAGTACTTTCAGGCAGGATGATTTGAAAAATGCATTCCATGTGGCATGTCTGAATTTCAGTACACAAGGTGAGAAAGGCCCTTTTGGAATGCTCCAGGCAAGATAGTAAAATATGGATTGTGTGGTCATTCAAATTCATTAGTAAGTGACTGAAAAACCTATTTCACAAATGCTCCTGCTGGTTTGTGATTCTCCTGGACACACATCTGCACAGCCTGCTGTGCACCTAGTTCCTCAGCCCTGTGGTACTCACTATTTCATGGTGTGATCACCAAAAGAAAGTGGAAAGGAGCCAGTCGAATGAGACAGAACTTAATAGAAACTACATAGAAGCAAGGTTGGGTGAAATTTAAGATGGGCACATGTGAACAGACAGACTTCATTGCCTGGTAATTTATCGGGGTTTTTTTCTTAAAAAAAATTACCTAAGAGTAAGACTCTTCTCTTGAACTAGCAGTATTGTAGAAAGCTTAGCAGAAAGATTATTTTCTTCTAGTGCAGCTGACTTTGTGCTAGATCTTTGCACCAGGAAAGTAAGGCTGACCAAGCTGTGGGATTTGGGGAAAGAAGAAAATATCAAATTCAGATACTCACCCAGAACTCGAATGCGACTTTCTCTTTCTAAAGTTATTTTTCCATTTTCCATAAAATAAAAACTTTTACAACAAGAGATTTAATGTCAAGCTGGATACATACTTTAAGCTAACATATGTCTACTTAATACTTATTCACTGATTAAACCCACATAATTGCAACTGATTCATTAAAATAAATAGTAAACTCAGCATGTTAGAGCTAGGAACATTTCTGAAATTAAATGGGATACAAATGTAATAAACAAACAAACAAACCAAAATATTACCTGAAACAAGAACAAATCTTTTACAGGACACTATTTTAATAGGTAGTCATGTTTAAAGATGAAAATACTCCCGCATTCTAAATAAAGTAAGTTCTAGCACAATTTAATGAGAAAGAATAAGTAATATTCACTAAACCAAAAAAAAAAAAGCTGTTTAAAAACCATGGTGCATAAAGTTCTAATGCATTTTTAATTTCTTTTGATAAAATACAGTTAGAGAACTATCATATTGAATTGAATTGGTGTTAACTGCAGACTTTTCTTTCTTGAGTCAGAGGTTAAAGAAGTGATTGAGAAGTTTAGATGGAATTTAAGGACAAAAAATTAGTCTCTCCTTGTTGTATCGACACAATTGGGTCCTGTGAGCAGGCTGAAACTTGATTTGACAAAAAGTAGTGTGACTGCTCCCAAGCTACGTAGTTTATGCAATAAAAACTAATGCATGAGTTTCCAAACATTCCTGATGAATAAAGATAGAAATGGACAGACTGTCTCAAAGTCTACATGTCAATGAAGATAAAACACCGAATGTCCATGTGCCTCTCTGGCTGTTACTTGAATGTGAAGTAATGTTGCTCTGTTAGTTACACCTTTCAAGGGCTGTAGACTGTAGCCACACATCCACACAGGTTCAAATAGAACCTGATTAGTTATTTAAAACCTTCAGAAAAATATTTCAAAGGCAAGATGTTACATGCTTGAATCAGACATTTTTCATTCTAAGGGAAATGACTGTTCTAGTACAATTCACTAACATAATTACTATGGGAATTTGGTTAAGTATGCAGGCAAAAGAACATTTACAGCTGCATCTTTAAATAGGGCTAATAGCGGCTGCTATTATTTCTTTCTTCTTTTCTTTCTTTCTTTCTTTCTTTCTTTCTTTCTTTCTTTCTTTCTTTCTTTCTTTCTTTCTTTCTTTCTTTCTTTCTTTCTTTT
>NW_003852456.1:168697-203016 GCF_000181295.1 Otolemur garnettii | reverse complement strand
TTCTTTCTTTCTTTCTTTCTTTCTTTCTTTCTTTCTTTCTTTCTTTCTTTCTTTCTTTCTTTCTTTCTTTCTTTCTTTTTTTTGAGACAGAGCCTTACTCTGTTGCCCAAAATAGAATACAGTGTCCTCAGCCTTGCTCACAGCAACCTCAAACTCCTGATCTCAAGCAATCCTCTTGCCTCAGCCTCCCAGGTAGCTGGCATTGCAGGCGCCCAACACCACACACAGCTAGCTTTTCTATTTTTGGTAGAGACAGGTTCTCATTCTTGCTCAGGCTGCTCTCAAACTCCTGTGCTCAAGCAATCCACTCACCTCAGCCTCCCAGAGTGCTAGGTTTACAGGTATGAGCCACAGCACTGGGCCTGCAATATTTTAGACAAAGAATTGCATAGAATCCAAATCTAAGTCTTTACGTTCTGTGGTTGAAGCTCCATTTTCATTCCATTTGCATTTGCTTGCTTAGCTTTCATGAATTTAAACTACATTTCTAATAAAGGCTCATAAACATTATCATAAATGTATTTTCTTTCCAAACCTTAAGGCATTCATTGAAAATTTGTTACCTAGCTGTGACAAATCTTTAGCTGTCTTATGGCCATGCTCTTTTGGATGACATCCTTTAACATGATTTTGAACTTGGCAATTAGCAAGCAAAAGCAAGACAAAACCTGGCATTAGTTTGTATGTAACAAAAAGTCTGTGCGTTAACCCGTATGTTACTTTACCTTTCACAGTGAATTTGTTTTTCTATTTCTGCATAGCTTGTAAATCTATATGCATTATCTAAATCACCAGTACCTGAAAGACAAGCTAAAAACTCACATACTTGTATGTACACACTCACACATACATTTGAGATTTAATAAATAATCCAAAATCCGAAACGTCGAAAGCTTTATCAAGTAGATATCTATGATGAGAAATTTGATTAACACAGCAAAATAAGTCGTGCAGGCAGAAATCTGCCCCATTTGATGCTGGTCCCTGAGCACGTCTGGGTGATCTGACTGGTATGTGAAAATTTTGGCAGAAGATCATGTATCTTTTTTTGCTCTGAGCTGTGCCTTTTATACAGATCTTTTAGTATTTCAGACAGTTTCATTTAGAACCACTTCTAGATCAGAATACTACTGAACATTTATACTTTTAGCTGCTATGATTTCTTACTTCTCCAGCCAGCCTGTAGCCATGGGCATAATTACTGCAGCGGTTCTCTTCACCAAGGCCAGGGGAGGCACCTCTGGAGGGAGAATAAAGTCTTGGAGAGAAACGTAAGGAACTGTTTCGAGTTCTTGCTCAGGCAGGACTTAATAGTGGACAGAGGATCATTTGCTGTGAATAATAAGGTCTTCTACTGGTTATGGTGGAAAAGAAGAAACAAAATTTACTAACTTACTAACCAACTAATGTCACCAGGAAAAGTGAAGAAAAAAATATTTCAGAATGGGTGAATGATAGCTATCCTGTTAGTTTGTCACCCCCAGTCCATCCCCACTCTCCAGATAACTAGATATGGATTAAAGACTGGAGCCTGGGCCCTGAAACATGCTGATAAGACCCCTACTTGGTGATCCTGTCCACACCCACAGCAGTGAAGGTGAAAGGCATCCCTGCCTGGATACATTGCTCACCAGTGAAACCAGCCAGCGATGGGGAGTGGATGGTCCAACGACACCCACAGCATCCCCATCTTACTCTGAAAAAACAGACTACAGCCAGCCCTGCCCCAGTCGCCAGGAGCTACTGGTCTACATGTGGCAGAAGCTTGAGGATGAGCAGCAGTGGTGTGGGACTGATTACTGATCCTTTGCTTTGGACTTTCTCACCTTCCTTCTTTAATCTCAGGTGTAAGACTTGAAAGTTGTGAAAAATGTATCCAAAAGGTAACCCAAACTATACAAACTGTCAAAATTGTGTTATTGGTTTATGAAAATACAGGAAAGCCTGAAGGTACTTGCATATATAATAACACCCAACATCAGATATGTGTCCCCCCAGTGGGTCAACTGTTTGCTACAATCCTTCTGAACCCCCAGAGCAAACTGCATTTGCTATGTGGTATACTGATATCCCTAGAAAGGCAATAACTTGAGTTATAACAGAAGGAACATCTCAACAAATAAAAAAACAATAACAATGTTGCAATCTATACAGACATGTGTCTTTTTATATTTTTAATAATAACTAAAAGTTTTCCATGTAGGAATACTATATATTTCTGAAGAATTATTTCTATGCATTTCATATTTTGTGTTGTCATGTTAACTTTAATTCTCTAATTATTAATGGTATACAATGGATATTTATATATTGAACTTTAAAAAATAGAATAATGGTAAATATTAAAAAAATTAAACTAGTCAGCCACGGGGTGGGGGGAGTATATATGTATTGAAATATCTTGCTATAGTTTGTAAATATGTTGAAGGAAATTTTATAGAGAGTTAGGAATTGCCTTTTTTCTTTTCTCTTTTTTTTGAGACAGAGTCTCCCTCTGTTGCCCGTGCTAGACTGCTATGGCATCATAGGTCACAGCAACCTCAAACTCCTGGGCTCAAGTGATCCTCTGCCTCAGTCTCCTGAGTAGCTGGGGCTGCAGGTGCCTGACACCACTCCCAGCTAGTTTTTCTAATTTTAGTGGAGAAGGGGTTTCGCTCTTGCTCAGGATAGTCTCGAACGCCTGAGCTCTGGCAGTCCACCCACCTCAGCCTCCCAGAGTGCTGAAATTATAGGTGGGAGCCACTGCACCTGACCGAGAATGGCTTTTTAAAATCTTTCCCCATTTGGATCGCCATATGATTTATACAATTCTGGAATGTTCACGTAAATTATATATGTGCCCTTTTCCCCTTATGTAATACAGTAGAACCTCCATGCCTCCATAGCTGACCAACTCCCTACACTGACCACCTCCTTAAGTTGACCTAATTTTCATAGACTGGACATGCACCACATGTACGTATCAGTACTAGGCCTAGTTCCTTATGGTGACCACCTCTGTGTGTTGGCCAGCTTGTGACAGTCCGTTGGGTGGTCAACTCTCAGAGTTCTACTGTAGTCTTAAAAATACAGACCAGGACTCTTTTAGTCTCCATAGTTTATCCATCATATTTCAAATGGGGTGAATTTAGTTTGTCTTCAGCACAGCATATGGACCTCCTAATCATAGTAACAACATTTAATATTCAGTGAGGGTACAGTAGACTTACTACTCCAAGGGGTGATTCTATTTATTCTTACTTCATGGCCCTTCGAGTCAGGTACTATGAAAAACTGAGATGTAGAATACTTAAATAACTTACCCAGGCTATAGGACTCAAGTTCTTACATCAGCATCATTGCATCATTGTTCCTAGCCCCCCAAATTAATAACTTTAAATTATTATGTAAATGAATGAGTACAATTAATTACTGGTTTTTGTTCATTCATGTATTCCATAAATATGTGTTGAGTGTCTATTCCATGACTGTGCACAGAACTGCCAAAATCTTTTCCTTTGTTTAGTTTATGTTTAAAGGGGGGAAACAGACAATAAAAGATGTATAATGAGTAAGCAAATGATGTCAGATACAAGGTCATGAGTACCATTGATAATAGAAAAAACAGAGTGGATGTGAGGCATCTGGAATACAGAAGAGAGTTGGGGAGAGAAAATTATTTTATGGAAGTGGTTTATTTAAAAATGTGAGATTCAGGGCAGCACCTGTGGCTGAGGGGGTAGGGCACCAGCCCCATATACTGCGGGTGGAGGGATGGAATCTGGCCCCAGCCAAACTGCAACAAAAAAATAGCTGGGTGTTGTGGCAGGTGCCTGTAGTCCGAGCTACTCAGGAGTCTGAGGCAAGAGAATTGCTAAGCTCACGAGTTGGAGGTTGCTGTGAGCCGTGATACACCCAGGCACTCCACTGAGGGCTCTAAAGTGAGACTTTGTCTCTGGAAAAAAAAAAAAAAAGAATATGAGATTTAGGTTAGGTGTGGTGGTGGGTGGTTATAGTCCTAGCATTTTGGGAGGCTGAGGTGGGAGGATCACTTGAGCCCACGAGTTGCAGCTATAGTGAGCAATGATCACTGCCCTCTAGGCTAAGAAACAGAGTTAGACTCCCATCTTGAAAAAAAATAAAGAAGAATATGAGAGTGGAATAAAGGCTTGAAGGACAGAGATACTTCCATTATGTTGAGACAAGATTGAAATCCACCCTTTCCTTCTATCAACTCACTTGTCCCCAGGTTGACGTGGATACGTAAGATGTTACCATTGCCTTACTCCTGAACAGAATTTTGCAGTTTTTGGCCGGGGTTGGGTATGAACCCACCACCCCTTGAACCACAGGCACCACCCAAGAAAGCAGGATGTTAAGGTCACTCCTCTTCAACAAAACAGAGCACTTACTCCTGAAGACCCAAACTGGGTACATCAGACAATATTCCGCACACTGACTGTATTCCGTCTTTCCATTCTGTACATAGGTCAGTTTTTTATTCTTTATGTTAGATTTTTGTCCCCTCTGAGTGCGAGGTCAATGCCTTATTAATGTTTATATAATCATGTAACCACTTCTACAGCCCCAGTACAGTGCTTTGCAGAAAAGTACAGAGTAATCTTTTATATGTTACAAAAATGTACTTTTCATTTTACAGATGAGTTCCTTAAAAAAGAATCACACTCTTTTGTGTGTACATTACCCATGGACCACAACCAGAAAATTGAATTGTGGGAAACCATGAAGATCTTTATTTTAACCAGACATTTGCTAGTTTATTTTATTTTACTTATTATTTTCCTTTCTGGTACCCACTTTCCTTATGGCACAAAAGAAAGTGAAAAGCAAAACTAAACAAACAAACAAAAAAACAACAACAGTGCGGTGGCTGAGACTATGAGGACAAATTTCCTCTTTACGGTAAACACGTCTTTATTCCTTTTACTTACCGAACACAACTCATTCTATATTGGGCTACTATTTCCTGTGATAATACTTGAAATATTTATCTATGTATTTATGTATAGTTCTAAATTAACTCAGATTTAATTAATGATGAACTAATTCTTATAAAAAAAGCAAACTATTCACCAGGAAAATGCTGGCTGGAACTCAGACCGTGCTACTGAAGGGGAGCTGCTGAGAACGGCCAGCTTGGACTGTGGCAGGGCATTTGCTGATTGGTGTGTTGTGATTATTTTCTACATCATTTTCCAAAAGCAGGAGCAGAGTGAGGTCTTGCAGTTTTCTATTTTTGCCTTGCTCCCCAGATTTAGCACGTTAATTGCATGATTTTCTCATTGCTCATCTTTTTGGAAAGTCCACAGAAAGGAGGTATTTTCTGCCAACCCACTTCGGAAGGCAGCATCTCACAGGGAATGTGTGTCCCTTCCCAGGGACCAAGCAGCCCAACTTAGTCACTGTGGCTAAGTCAGTACAGAAGATTCCTTCTCCCCACAGTGCAGCAAGGGAAAAAAAAGAAAAGGAAAATTAGTGCTAATGTTTAGCTATTATGGTACCTGATAACACATTCAGGGGTCAAGCTTAGTTGTTCTTTAGTGTAGGTGCTGCCTTGTTCTCTTTGCCTCGTGTCTAGAAACATGAGCACATGTGCGAGGTCAGACAGCTAAGTTCATGAACTCATCTTAGAGAAAGGGTTCCACGCCTCATTACTGAATGTCACCCCATTTGTTCCTTTCCCCAGACTGCTGAAGCAGGTGGCTGTGTCCACAGGGAGGTTTAGAGAGAGATCTTTCCCTGTAGCCCTCTTCTGCTGCCTAATGCATTTCTGAGAAGTGGAAATTGATTTATTTACTTATTTAGAGACAGAGCTTCACTCTGTCCCCCTGGGTAGAGTGCTGTGGCATCATAGCTCACAGAAACCTCAAAGTCTTGGGCTCAAGTGATCCTCCTGCTTCAGCCTCCCAAATAGTTGGGACTACAGGAGCCCTTACCACACCTGACTAGTTTTCTATTTTTAGTAGATATGGGGTCTTGCTCTTGCTCAGGCTGGTCTCAAACTCAAGGTCAAGGGATCAACCCACTTCGGCCTCCCAGAGCGCTGGATTACAAATGTGAGCCACCACCCCCTGGCCATGGGAACCTATTTATAGAACATGATCCATTCCTTCCTCCTCAGACCTTGTGGGTTGACCTTCCCAGTTGAGAAGTGTGCTAAAAGCATAAAGAACTATCACAATCACCTTTTACTTAAAGGAAATTTCGGTAATCACAGGTGGTTTTGGATATTTTGTCCAAAGGATGGCTTACTGGCTAAACATGGTGCTATGAACTGGACATTTCTTTGTTAGGAGTCTGTGGGTCCCACCTAGGTGGTCACTCCTTGGTGACTGCTCTGTAGGTTTTCTGGGTCTGGCCTCTGACTTCTGCAGTGACATGTAACAGAGAGGAGTCCTTACTACTGACAGGTCACTACACAGTGTGGTTCCAGCATCCCCAAATGGGGACTGCGTAACTCCCAGGAAGGTAACATTTGGTTCTTTAGTGACTGGGGCATTGAGACAGGTAATATGATTAATTCCTTACTGCGAGCCTTCCCAGCAGGGTCTCAAGGGTGGAAAAGCCTGGGATTGCCTGCTGCAATGTTAGATGGAGTTCAGGGGGGGAGCTGAAAAGATACAGCATAGTTAGTATTGAGAGGGGCATGGGGGTAGGGGGAGAAGTTTCTTCCTTCCCAGTAAAACGTTGTAATTTCCTCTGTTTTGCACCACCGAGTTCTGCTCACAGCCAGTCCCCATGGGGTGGGAGGAGGCCAGGCAGAGTCACCAGAACTAGATTTGGATGTGGGGTTGCCTGCCCTGATTTTCCCACCTGCATGTTTACGATTCATTTCTTTTTCCTTATTGTTAGCATTTCTTTTTTAGTATGTTCTACATGGCTAGATGTGTTTCTGGGACTTGGATTGTTCTACATGCAAGTTAGGTATTATTTGACTCAGATTTACAAGTACATGGGAAATTGAGGCTCAGAGAATCACAGTAACCTGCCCAAAGCCATGCAAACTAGTAAGTGAAAGAAGAGGATTTAAGACCAGATTTGTTTTTATATAAATAAACAAATAAATCAATAAACAGTAGAAAAAACACAAAGCCCTTTATACTCTGTGTATTATAATGAACATAAAATATTGTGTGCATAAGTCATATGCTTAGACATCCTAAGAGGCATCTTTTTCTCCTATCATTAGAACAAGGAATATTTTCTGTAATGGAAGAGCCCTGTGTCTCTCACCTCTAACCCTGTCCATCAACACCGTGACTATGCCTGTTCTACGACCACTTCCTCGACCTTTAACAATGTTCAAAACATGTAAAGATGCTGTCAATTGGGGTATGTGTGGAGGAGGGTTACAAGTCTCCTTCCCTTCATGCTCTGAGAGGATTCAGTGTTCAAGGGCTCTTGGTATTACCTCAAGATAAGTTAGCATGTCTCCAGAATTCAGAAGTAAAGTTAAAACAGGAATAAAAAAAGGAAATAGATGCAATTATTAGCAATTTAGGAAATTGCTTTTAAAGTGTGACTTCTTTTTTTTTATTGAAACAAATGACAAATTTTATTACATGAGTTAATTTTTATGTCCAACCACAAAGATAATGAAATATATTTTCCATGCAAAATATTATACACATTGAATAACATACAGTGGTAATAATGCAGTGTAGCTTTCCTGGGAGGGCAGACTCTGTGATAGAAATAAATATGCAGCAAGTGTATTTATTGGGCAGTGCTGTCTACAAGGATGAAGCAGGATAGATAGAGCAAGAGGTTGAACGCTATGGAAGTCCTGACAAATGTCTCAGTTGATCCCTTGAGGAACCTCTTAAGTTGGGAAAGCCCCTCAAAGATGCCTTGAACTGAGGCAATGGCCAGTGTTTGGATATCTGCCACCCCACAAACTTGAACCTTGAATGAGACGACTCTCTTTAGGCAGGGGCAATTTCCAAAGAAGAACTCAGTGGAGAGCAGTCAACTACCAATAGTCCCAGTAGCTGAGGGAAGGAGAGCTTTAGTCTCGAAAGGGTTGGGGGATTTGTGAGAATCTGGGAAGCACATCATAGCATCAACTAGGATGATCAAAAAGAACAATATGTAATTCATAATTTACAGCAAAGTTCTGCCTCAATCCCAGATACAAGTAAACTTGAAACTATGAAAAGATAAAATTCTAGCAAGAAAACAAAGAAACCACATGAAATGCCAGCCACTGGAATTATGAAAACTATTGATGATAAGAGAGAAAAAACAAACCCAAAGGAAAGGCCTCTAAATAGTGAGGAGAATTATTTCCAGGAATACTCATTCTTTTTTTTTCCAAATTCTCAAAAAAAAATAGACAACTAATATTTATAAATAAAAATAGAAGGTAATTTCAAAAAGCAGACCTTGCCAAATCTTATAGACAATAGAAAAAGAAGAAATCCTTCAAATTCATTCTTCTTCCTCTGGATATAGCTGATATTAAAATTGGAAAAATATATTATTATAAAGGGAAATTACAGACATATTTTACTTAGAAATGTAGATGCAATAGCATAAATAACATATTAACAAGTTGAATTAAAAGTTACTGTTCAAATAATGTACTTTGGTCAAAATTATATCCAACGTATGTGAGAATTAGTCACTACTTTCTTTTTTTTATTTCCCTTTTCTTTATATAAGTCTGACTTATTTTAAGACATCTGTTCATCTTTGCCTCATTGGAAATACCTAGTTCCTATTAAGTTAAGGCAGAGTCTCACAAAAATATGACCAAACTCAAAAACATATTTTGTGTTCCATGCAATTAATTATAGTCTTTCTCTTTTAAGAAATAAATGGTTTTAATCAAATGTCATGTACATGGGAAAGGAAAATTTACAGCACAGTTAGGGAGGATTAATCCATTTTTATTCCGAGGAGGCAGAGAATTCTTTTCGAAAGTTACATTAGTTTTGGCAGACCTGTATTGTCTGTTATGGAGAGAGATTATTTTTTACTTCAAATTAATCATAACATAATTCAATATTCTTCAATATTATATCTACCTTTTCTGAGAGTCAATTTTGATCAACAAACAGTTTGACGATTAATTCCACTTCCATACTGTAGAGTGGAAATCAGTATTAAAGTACCTAAACATGAATAATGGATAAATTTGCATTATAGTTTAACTCCAGTAACTGATTCAAGTTAGCCTAGCTTACTGAATTCATTTAATTCTAGGTTCCGTGAAAAATATGTAATTTTTAGACTAGTTTCTGATCTGTGTTGATTGTCTAGCTAGCAGGGCTAGAGGGACATGGCTGGTCTGGCTGTGAGATTCTTTAAATGACAACTTTGTTGCTTTAAAAATGCCCTTTTACAATGTCTGCTTTCTTGACCAAATAGTTCTTTTGTGCAGGGGTATTTAAACATTGACAACAGAGGCCAAGGCAAGTGGATTGTTGAGCTCAGGAGTTCGAGACCAGCCTGAGCAAGAGCAAGATCATGTCTTTAAAAAAGTAGCCAGGTGTTGCCCAATAGTTGTCATATTTTCCTAGCTACTGGGGAGGCTGAGGCAAGAGAATCCTTTGATCCCAGGAGTTTGAGGTTGCTGTGAGCTATGATGCCACCGCACTCTATAAAGTGAAAAAGTGAGACTCTGTCTCAAAACACACACACACACACAGAAATTGACAACACTACTGGCCAATTTATTTAAAAGGTCCATATTCTAAATTCACTGAAGCATAGAGAAAATATGGAAACTACTAATTAGTATTTGTTATATTACTGGTGGAATAATTAGCAGATAGACTGATCTAGGTTCCATTCTTAAGTTAGGTTTTGGAGAAAACAAAATCATATTTTAGCAATGGAGAGCTGGGAGGAAAGTAAAAATAATCTGCTTTCATTTTGCATTTCCCAGTGAGGTGAAACCAAAGAGGTTAAAAGAGTTTTAACTGTGTTGCTGGTATCAGTAGATAAACCATTTAAACAAAAACCTGCCTAACTACATTCATCTAGTACTTAAGTTTTGGCGTCATCCCAAAGTTTTGTTCTTTAGATCATTCTATTTTGAACAGTCTATACAAACTTGTTTTTAATGAGTGATGACCTCCTGGGTTTTCCATACAGGCTCACAGGGTGGGACTTCAGTCCCCTTGGAGATGCTCACATCAACAGGAATACTAGTACAGTTCATCAATCTTGTTAATGAGCTGACTGTTGGCCTCTCTCTGGTGTGACATCCTGGTACTCTTGATCTTTGCAGAAAGGAATTAGTGCTGGCATTCCGTGGAAATCTCCAAATGGGCTTAATTGGAATTTTTCAGGGTAAGATAGAATGTTCAATTTTTAGCTTAATGATGATGCTGGGACTATAAACGTACCAGATTCGAGTTCAGTTAAGGTAATTATGTGGGCAAAAATAAAAGTGTAATTAGGCTGTTCCAGTCTCTACCAAGTGCAATTATTGTGAATGCTAACCCAGGGAAAATATGTTCATTCTTTAAATTTTACTGTGTCTCACAGGCTTGTTCCTTTCACTTTCATCTGGTGGTGGGAGGAGAACTCTCCAAGATACTTTCCAAACACTATTTAAAATATTCATTCTTTTATAAAACCTGACCTTAAAAAGCAGTTTGTTTGTTTTTTTTTAAAAAAGTCAAAGCAGGATATCTTTCCTAGTATTCTTTCTCATATTTTATAAACAATGAAGAAAACATATGACACAAGTATACTTTTTAGTGCTTTTGTCTAACTGAAGAAATGGAACGTGGAAAGGAAATGAATGGACTATAATAAAAGTTTGACAATTTTGGCCAGGTCGATTGTTTCCAGGTTGATTTCTGATAAATTAGCTGCTTTACCACACAAAAGATTTCATCTAATCGTTAAGACATCCCGAATGTCTGGAACAGAAGGTAACTATTCTGATCACTTTGATCTCACAATGATTGAAGGAGGCTTAGTTCATAGCAAGCCCTAAAGCCAGGGGTGTCCAAGGCATCCAACTTGAAGCCTGCAGGCCAAATGCTGATTTTGTGAGGACTTTTTTTGCTTATCTGTCGTGCCGATATCACAAAAAGTATGCAGGGGTTTTCTTTTTTTTTTTTTTTTGCTAATCCACTTTTGTTAGTATTTTTGTATTTAATATGTGGCCTAAGACAACTCTTCTTCTGAGTTGGGAGAAAAAAAAGGTTGGACACCCCTGGGCCTAGACTATATTATAGCAATGATTGAAATGATCACAACTCACACCTCATAATTTTAGTTTATGAAATACAAAATAATTTCCATTTCAAGACTGTCAAGGAAACAGAGTTGCTCATTTAACAAAAGGGAAGTCCACATTGGCACCAAAATTTGAATTTGTTTGAAAGTTGATGACTGTAGTGTGGTGCCCAGGAAAGGATCAGTGCCTAGAAGGGAGGATAAGACTTTTCATCCCAGGGCTCCTCCTGCCAGTCGGGCCCACTACAGATACACTATGGCATGAATTGTCTCACTGGCTCCTTTAAACCCAACAATTCCAAGGGTCTTTCCTAAAAGTATATACGTGTTTTTTACTTTGAACAATAAATTAGGAAACAGAAATTGTTCCTCCTTTTTTTTTTTTTTTCAATGAAGTTTATTTGCCGAAGTATAGGAAGGAAAGCCGAGTTACTCCTTCTAGACTGTACTCAGGAACATTTATTTTTCCAAAATTTTTATTCATTTTCCTGATGTTATGATTGATTTTATTTACCGAGTCAACTGAATCAACTACACTTACTAAGCAACAAAGATAATGGCTTTCAATTTGCTATGCACTGTATATTTAATTTCATATTATTTCAATTAATTCATATAGTAATCTCAGAAGGGAAGTATCATCACATCACTATTTTCATTTTATAGAGGAAAAAATGAAGGTTAATGAACTTGCTCAACACGGTGCAGCTATCAAATGGCTGAAGTAATGTTCATTTTGCTCTTCGGTTAATAGAAGCATACACATAGTTAACAGACTGAGACTGGAGTCCGACAAATTTGTTGAATTTTGCAAGATACTTAATTTACTTTTCTTGAATTTTGCAAGATACTTAATTTACTTTCCTAACCCTTGGTGTATTCATCTCTTAAAGGGGTAATAAATAACAATGTTGCCTCCTAGGAAACATTTATGGTGTTTAAATGGGATAATGGATATAATATATTTCTAGTGCCGTGCCTAGAAAATTTTAAACTTTAAAACTTCAGAAAGTTTTTATGTTATTACAAGCATAAAGTTAGTAGACATTTACCCTGAGGCAGTACTTGATGTTTTAAATTAGCTTCACAGAGACACTTAGCTACATAAAAACTTAAGTCTTCCCAAATATCAAAGCAAATAAGCTAGCAATTTTTAGGAGCGATGGAACCTTGAGAGCCCAGGCTGGAAACTTCTTCCGAGAGCACAGTTTATCGGCTCTTTTCATGTCTTGGCCTCATAACTATCATTACAATTGGAATGTCAGAGAAAGAGAGGTGGTGGAGGAGGAGGGCACGGCACACTCACGACAAGATGCTGGGGTAGGTGACGTTTGAAGCGGGGTTTCCTAAACCTCAATTTTATGAAGTTAGCCTATGTCTTAAATAAATTCTAGGGAGAAATATTATGAGATGTTTCAGATTAAATGATAGACCCCAAATTGGAAGCCACTGTATCAGTTTGCCAGGGCTGCTGTAACAAATGGAGGAAACAACAGAAACTTAAGAGTCTCACAGTTCTGGAGCCCTGATGCCTGACATACGGTGCTGCCAAGGTTGGTTTCTACTGAAAACTGCGAGGGACGGTCTGTTCCATGCTTCTCCCTGGCTTCTGGTGTTTGCTGGCAATCTTTGTCATTCTTGGTTTACACAAGCCTCACCCTGTCACAGGAATGCCCCGATCTCTGTCTTTATCTGCCCCTGGAGTTCTCTCTGTGATGTCTGTGCCTGGATTTCCCCTTTTCATAAGGACAACAATCTTACTGGAGTAGAGGCCCATCTACCAGCAGTGTGACCCCATTTTAACTAATATCTGTAACTACTGTGCCAAATGAGGTCACATCCTGAAGTGCTAGAACTTTAACATGTGAATTCCAGGGGGATACCGATCATCACAGATGGATATGCTGAGCCAATCCAAGACAGGAAAATTAGCATAACAAGGAAAAAAAATCATAGTTTTGTGTTACGTTAAAAAGTTCTTTCAGAAGAAAAAAGAAACTGAATGACTAAATGGCAGGAGTGTGTGTAGAAAGGCTCTGAGAAATTTAACCACGACTCTTATTTGTGTATTTTTTATTTCAAATTAGCATGAGGGTACATGGCTGGTGCCTGTGGCTCAAAGGAGTAAGGCGCCGGCCCCATATGCCAGAGGTGGTGGGTTCAAACCTAGTCCTGGCCAAAAACTGCCCCCTCTAAAAAAAAAATGAGGCTACAAATGTTTAGGCTACATTGTTTTCAATTCTAAGGTAAAGTCCAAGTTGTAGTTGAGCCCTTCACCCAGGGGTGTGCTGAACACCCTCCCATTGTGCACTTTAGGAGAAATCCCACCATCACCCTCCCTCCTCCCCCTCCTCTCTTTCCCCTTTCCCCTCCTCCTCCCTTCCCCTTCCTTATTCCTCCCCCTTCCTAGACTATATTTGTGTTTTTTCTTTCCTTGCGGGCGTGTAGTTGTTTATACATTTAACCACAACTTTTAAAAAGCTGCCAAAGTCATGTAATTCCTAAAAACTATTAAGGCAAATAGAGGCTGTGTTATAAGAATTGCAGTGTAGATCAAGAAAGAATGATAATCACCACTGAAACTTGTTCCTGTGGAAACAGATAATGCTACCTGATGAAAGTGAGCTAAACTTGAGATTCTATTGAGTAACAGGTTTTTCTATTGAATGGTAAAGTACTAAATTCCTCTATAATGGAAAACACTTAAGCACAGGTGGATAGCCATACGTCACAGACGGAGGAGGAATTTGGAGACGTTTCCTGAGAGAGCTGGCACATCTGCACCTTTGTTAATTGGGATTAAATGGCACCTGTAAGTCTAGACCAGTGTTTTTCAGCTGTTTTTAATCTCACGGCACACTTGAACCTTTAGTTAAACTTCCACAGCACACTTCAATTACGTTGATCCAAAAAAAGGATAAAAGAAAGAATATAGTCACTGTGCTTTGAACGTCATTCGAAAATAATTTAATTAATAATCTTTAAACATTTTCACAGGACCTTAGTTGAAAATCACTGCTCTAGAACCTTACAGGGCAGGTTAGGTTTTCAAGCCTTGAACTTGGGGTTAGGGTTTGAAGCCTTGAACTTGGGAAAAAACAGAAGCCCTTGGACCTTTCCCTAATAGGACTGACAGGCAGAACTGCTGTACGTCGTGTCATATCCTACACATGACACCATATGTGGGCTAATGAAGATGAGGGCTACACTTAAGTGTGAACTGTTCACATTGTGAACCTCTTAGCTGTATATATTTATTACAGTGATTTCCCAGTAGATGGTGATAAAATATCTTGTTCTAACAATGTTAGTATGTTTCAATAATTTTTTGACAGATGGAATACATTGTCTTGAAGAAAAGGGACCTTTAAAAATTCACACAGGCCAGGCATGGGGGCTCACACCTGTGATCCCAGCACTATGCAAGGCCGAGGTGTGTGGATCCTTTGATTTCAGGAGTTTGAGACCAGCCTGAGCTAGAGTGAGACCCCGTCTCTACTAAAAATAGACAAACTAGCTGGGTGTTGTGGTGGGTGCCTGTCATCTCAGCTACTCGGGAGGCTGAGGCAGGAGGATCACTCGAGCCCAGGAGTTTGAGGTTGCTGTGAGCTGTGACACCACAACACTATACCCAGGGGACAGAACAAGACTCTGTCTCAAAAATAAAAATAAAAATTCACACAGAGGCAGTACATTCTGAGTAGCATGAGGCTCTGGTGGCTGTGACAATTTGCATTAAAAACATCTCCCTTCCCTCAATGATTCCCCAACAATTAGAACAAAAAACCAAAAAGCAAATACACCCTTCTCTGGTGAATACTTGGAGGATAGATTAGAGAATAAAGTGGATGTGGCAATGCCATTTAGGAGACCATTGTCTTGTTTACGAGAGATGATGGTGGCTTGGATCAGGATGGTGGCAGAATGGCTAAAAACATGTCAGTGTGAGAGGTAGTTAGGGAAGAGAATCCTATTCCTGACCCTTAATTGATCAATTTCACATGTGATTTTTTTTTTTTAACAGAAATTAATCATCGGCCTCTTAGATTTTTAGCTACGCCTTCCCAGTCTTTGGAAACCTAATTCCAAGTCAAGAGAGGAGCTTAACAAGACTTGATTTTTTATTTGGGCTAAAATACATCTCTTGAAATTCTGTCCCCATTGGCTTTGGCCTTTTTCGCCTGCCAAAGCAATTGACAACTGCCGCACAGGTGGCGCCTGTTGTGACCCTCAGTTTGCCTTTGAACAAGCCCTCTTCTCATTCTCCAGCTGCAGAGCGGCTGGGTTTCCTTCCCCTCTCTCCCCTCTCAGATACTCCCCAGAAGCTTAGGCTCCTGATTTCCCCTAGAATCTCATTTAGTTATTTCCTCTCAATTACTGTAAATTCTTCAATTCCCTTTGATTTTTTCTTCTGTTCTCTGACTAGAGTTCATTGTCTTCAACCTTGACAGTAGCTGAAAATATCATTAACTTTCTGCTGTCTTCTGTCTTTATCATTAATAGCAATGGTGAGTATTCAGTGAGTTGACTCCTGCTTTGAGGAGCTAGGCAGTGAGCGCGCACATACACATGCATGTACACACACACATACACACACATGCATGCATGCACACACACATACACACATGTATGCACACATACATACACACTTGTGCACACACACATGCACACTTACATACATGCATACACATGCACACGTGCACACACACACATGCATGCACACACACATACACACATGCATGCACACGTACATACACACATGCACACACATACATGCACAGTACACACATGCATACACATGCACATGTGCACACATGCATACACACACATGCATGCATACACACATACACACATGCATGCACACATACGTACACACATGCACACATACACACATACATGCACAGTACATACATGCATACACACGCATACACATGCACGCACACACATGCACACACGGACACACACATACACACATGCATGCACACATACGTACATACATGCACACATACACACATACATGCACAGTACACACATGCATACACATGCACACACACACATGCACACAAGCTACCAGGCTTCACAGTTGCAAACACTACTCCTCTTCAAGGCTTTGTAAAAATTATGAATGTTGATAAAAACCCAATTATGTCTAAGTTTAAGAAATATCTCATGTACATTCAAAAGTCTAGTATAAATTCCTTCTTTATATAATTGGGCAAACTTACATAAAATATATAAAATTACTTTAGCTAAATGTTTAGAGCCCAGACAAATGGTTCTTTTTCTGTTTAGTAAATATATCAAATTTCTCTATGTAATGATTATAATTAAACAGAAATTATAAAATTAGGCATCTTGTTTGACTTTGTTTTGAGGATTTTACTGCAATGGAAATGACGTCAGCATAACCAAGGGCTTATTAACAAACAGAAACAGTCTACTAATCTAGGTATTTGGTGTGGTCATATTTGCCACATGACACAGTGACTCCGGATGGCCAAATGATGGCCCGCCTGTGGCCATTTCAGATTTGTTGTGTTCTTTGCTCCATAGAGAGTAAGGACTATGGGAAAGATATTTAAATAAGAAAGTTAGAAAAAATCAAGATGGGGTCTCCATTTAACATGTGGTTAAAAAAATGTTCAAAAAATAAGAAAATAAGAGCTGAAGAATTTCATGCAATTGAGCTTTGATGCAAGCAATTCTCTACTGTGAGTTCTCTGTTAGAAAATACTTCTCAACTATAAGTGATAGTTTTCTTATTTTCTTTCTTTCTTTCATACATGTACTTGGTTAATGAAAACTGTCAGATGGTCAGGTAGGAAAATTAGAAAAAGAATGACACACAAAGTGGTCACATTTGTTGTGTGGCCTTCTCTAAACAGGAATATGGGCAGTGGGAGAATAATTGTCTCATGTAAATTTTGGAACGATACATAAATTTATATTATGAATGTTGTCTAACTTCCATTTATATCAATTGCTGAATCAATTGTGTTTTAACTACACAAATGAGTATACTTTCTAAGAAATTACTTAGCTCTGTTTCTCCTTTCAGCTAAGATACTGGGTATTTGTGTAATGGGGTCCCCTGAAATATTAGTTTGCCAGAAAAAATTATCAAATTGGGTCATTGATAACAATGCATCAAGAAATGATGCAATGCCATGTTACCCATAAATATTATTACTTTTTCCAACTTAAACCGAGAGGTAGACAGTTCAATTGAAGAATATGATGGTAGTTTGTGCTAGAGAGGTCAGAAAGGTATTCGTGTAAAGAGAGGAGAATTGACTTTTCTTTTTTCTGAGACTGGGTCTTTCTCTGTCACCCAGGCTAGAGTGCAGCGGCATCATTATAGCTTACTGTAACTTTGAGCACCTGGTCTGAAGCTATGTTCCTGCCTTAGACTCCAGAGTAGCTCAGACTAAAGTTATGTACCATCCATGCCCAGCTGATTATTTTTTTGGTTATATTTTGTAGAAATGAGGTCTCAATATGTTGTACAGGCTTGTTTCAAACTTTTGGCTTTTAGCAACAGAAGCCACTGGCCTGGCAACTAACAGTTTTTAAAGTAGCAGTTCTCAATTTTATTCTGGATCAATGATTCCAACAGAGCAGAAAGAAGCCTGTCATAAAAGGTCTGACAATTAAGTTCTTGAACTCATCCTAGCAAAAGTGATACATACCTCATTGATGAATGTCACTGTGTCCACATTAATACCCTTTAAGGTCCTCTCCATGGGAAGCTATGCACTGACACTAGAGCCTAGTCCACTCTTCAAAGAAACTTTGGAACTCTTTTTCTGGAATGGCCATCAGAGATGTTATTGTACTCATTCACATATGGAAGCTTCAGGATTAAATGGAAATCCAGGATCAGAGCTTTCAGGAAAAATGAGTTGGAAATGCTGTAGTCAGAATCCAGCTGAACAGACAGGGGCGAAGTTATCAGGTGGAAGAGCACAGGGAGGTCAAAAAATAGGCAAGCCAGGAGCTAGATCTTTGGAAGGTTAGAGTAGAGACATACAGATAATCAAAGTACATGTTTTAAAATAATCAGAATCACTGGTGGGTACTTAAGAATGAGGTTGTAAACAATTCCTCAGGAAATTTGTTGTTGTTGTTGTTTTATTTTAATAGATTTAAGGGGTACAAGTTGAATTCTGTTACCTGTATAAACTAGGTATTGTGTAATGGTAAAGTCTGGGCTCTGTACCCATCCCTTGAGTAGTGCACATTGTACTTATAGATGGTTTTCCATCCCTCACCCTCTCCCACCCTTCCCTTCATGAATCTCCAGTGTTCATTATGCCACCCTGAGTGTCCTTGTGTAGCCATAGTTACATTTCTGGGATTTCTACATGTATCTCCAAACTTTTATGACTCACATATTTTTCTGTTCCTGAGTTACCTAGGATAATAGTCTTCGGTTTTCTTTAAGTTTCTGTAAAAAGATATTATTTCATTCTTTCTTATCACTGCGTAGTATTTGGGTATTCTATGGGGTGTGTGTGTATAAACATACACTACATTTTCTTTATCCACTCCTTGGTTGATGAGCACTTAGGTTTTAGGTTGATTCTTTATCTTAGTGATTGTGAGTTGTGCTGCAATAAACCTGTAAATGCAGATATCTTTTTGATATCTGGGTAGATACCCAGTAGTGAGACTGCAGGATTGAATGGTACATCTACTCTTAGTTCTTTGAGAAATCTCCATACTGATTTCCATAGAGGTTACACTAGTTTACATTTCTGTTAACAGTGTGTCAAGCATTCCCTTTAAAGCACATCCACACCAGCATCTACTGTTCTTTAATTTTCTTCATAACAGCTGTTCTAATTAGAGTAAGATGGCATCTAATTGTGATTTTAATTTGCATTTCCCTGATGATTAGTGATGCTGAGCATTTTTGATTTTTTTTTTTTACCAAAT
Organism: Otolemur garnettii; assembly: GCF_000181295.1. Lineage (NCBI taxonomy): Eukaryota > Metazoa > Chordata > Mammalia > Primates > Galagidae > Otolemur > Otolemur garnettii. The sequence goes on along the minus strand of NW_003852456.1, from coordinate 183,879 downwards.
GTATACTTCTTTTGAAAAATGCCTGTTCATGTCTTTTGCCCACTTTCTAAAGTGGTTGCTTGTTTTTTTCTTGCTCATTTGTTTGTGTTTCTTATAGATTATGGATATTTTTTTGTGGGACACAGTTTGCTAATATTTTCTCCCATTCTGTGTTGTCTGTTTACTCTGCTAATTATTTCACTTGCTATGCAGAAGCTTTTTAGTTTATTTACAATCCTATTTTGATAAATATCAACACCAACTGCAGGAAATTTAACTGCCAAACAAATGTGTGACACTTGAATTTTCTGCATGTGGTGAAAATGTCTATTCTGCTCACAGTTAATCTCTACTTCTGAAAAGTTTTGCATTCTATAGATGGTGATTAAATTGGAGAAAATCACCTGAATATTAGAAGATTAAATTGGGTACCATGAAAAATTATCATATGTTAAACAAATATGTCCATAGAAAGGCATTTCAGTCAGTGTATTTAGAAATAAAGACATAGTCGAAACACCCGTGCTACAAGCTGCTGTTAGGTGATCACATGAAATATCTTATACTGGAGAAAACTGTTAAATTTACAAATTTCCATTATAGGGAGTCATTTAATATTTATAGTTTATAGATTTAGCTCACCTAATAACACTAAAAAAGTCCATATCTATTAAAACTTCAGTTAAATTTTCTTCCAAAATGTTTAAATGGCGCTTTTAGTGACATTGATATATTTGACATATAAATGAATTCTCATATCTAGTTTTGTTAGTAGATTTTTTTTAAACTGGGAAATTGGCCCAATATACGTACACCCAATATATTTGTTGCCAAGATGTGTGTTAATTCACTATTACCCCATGTTATTGAAGTAGTCACTAATATCAAAAGGAAATTTAATGGGTTAATTAAATATTTATAATGTATTTGCAGGAAAAACAAGAGAGAGACATTTAATTGTGCCTGTTTAACCACTAGTTTACCATAAAAACTCAGATTTGTATAGACTGATCTGTATAGTGAGCATTAAGTATCTTGATGGTATGCACAGCTAAATTTTTGTGTGTGAGAGAATAAACCCTAAAGTTCAGATAAAACACATATTTTCATAACTCAGTTGTCTAGATTCAAATTTAAAGTGCTAAAACGTTTCTATAATTGAGAGCCCATGTCTGTCATGGTAGCTACTAGCCACAGTTGCTACTGAGTACTTAAAATGTAGATAGTGTGTTCTGGGAGGCCAAGCAAGGTGGGAGGATCACCAGCTGGAGCTGAAGACCAGCCCTGTCTCTACTAAAAATAAAAAAAATTAACTGGACATTGTGGCAGATTTCTGTAGTCCCAGATACTTGGGAAGCTCATCACTTGAGCCAGGAGTTTGAGGTTGCTGTGAGGTATGAGGATACCAGGACACTCTAGCCTGAGCAGCAGAGTGAGCCTCTGTCTCAAAATAAATAAATAAATAAAGTAAATTAATTAATTAAAATAAAAGGACTAAATGTTTAATTACATCTAATTTTAATTAATTCAACATCAAAATTAATGTAAAAGATTTTATTAATAATACATTGATTATGTATTGACCTGGATACATGCACTGGCTATTTTAGGCTAAATAAAATATGTTCACAATGTTAAGAAAAAAAGTAATATTCTTTTAAAATAATTTATCTTTCATCTGTGATGTAACTGGCCTAAATTGGAATCATATAAAGAAGATGGCAAAATACAGAACAATTTAGGATAAATTCTTATTACTCCAATGTCCATGAAATTGGATGAAATAAATATTTCCAACTGGAACATAGTGAGTACCTAGGTTTGTTTATCCCTTATGATTTTCATCGTGTCTCACTAAGGTATATCCCTTCCCCACTATTTGGAAGTAAATGAAAATAATACTAGGTTGTTATTTAAAAACCAGAAAAATCCTTTTATCATTATTTTATTCTGAAGTTTTATCACATCAAAATGTAAATGGAGAGAAAATTGAAGAAGAAAAAGATAATTGATATAAACAGCACAGAGGAAGTAGCAAACAAGAAGACTGCTTTGGGCTACTAATTAAAAGAGACAAGATAATTTGCAGCGGGTGTGGATTTGAGAATGAAGTAAAAAGAATACAATAAATTATTCTTGATGGAAATTAAGACTGTTTTGAGTAGTAATTCTTATATTAGAATGTAAGTATGACTCTAATTAAAATAATACCCACAGTTGTTAAGTTGAAATATGCCTGTGAAATTAGCATATTAACAAGACTCATATTTTTTCTAAAATGGACTTGTACCATTATTCTTGAAAGAGTCTAACACATTTAATAGTATTTGGATCCTAATAGAAGTGGCGTATTTCATATCAAAGGTTATTTAAAATCTTTCCCAAGAGCATATAATTTCCACAAGACCAGATTAAAAACTTCTTTTCTTATTCTTACTAATACTTATCTCAATTACAAGCAAATTCAATATGCTAGCCTCAGTGACATTGTTAGTTTTTCCAACTTAAACTAAGCTGAATTAAAGAATAGGATGGTGGCTTGTGGTATTAGAGTTCAAGAAGATATTCTTGGGCTCAGGGCCAGTATGTATAGTAGTTACGGCGCCAGCTACAGACACCGAGGCTGGCGGGTTCCAACCTGGTCCGGGAGAGCTAAACAACCATGACAACTGCAACAAAAAATAGCCGTAGCTGGCCGTTGTGGTGGGCGCCTGTAGTCCCAGCTACTTGGGAGGCTGAGGCAAGAGAATCGCTTAAGCCCAGGAGTTTGGGGTTGCTGTGAGCTGTGATGCCACCGCACCCTACCGAGTGTGACACAGTGAAACTTTGTCTCAAAAAAGAAAAAAAGATAGTCTTGCAGGAAAAAAAAATAACATTTTAAGTAGGAACTCTCAATCCTACGTTATTTCCTGGAAAATCTCACAAGACCTTTGTGAAGTGGTTATTATTGTTGCCATTTACATAGGAGGAAGCAGAGGCTCAGAGGGGTAATGTAGAATTTCCAAGTTGACCTAATTAGTACGTGGCAACAGCAGAATTCCAACAGCAAACTAGGCAAACTGAAGAAACAAGCGTAAGAATGTGTCAGCATTTCCCCAGCCATTCAAAGGCTAAATATCCAAACTCTTTAGTCACTTTAAGATATTGCAGTAAATTAATTTGAAAAGAATTTAGCAATATTTAAAAATTATATTCCTCATTACCTGCATGATAAAGATGATTAAAGCTAATTTGGAAACAAAGAAAAAAGGGAATTATATCAAAACACGATATTGATGTAATTTAAAGAAAGCGCTCAATGTTTTTGTGATAATCTTTTAGTGTTTCCTGTTTTTCTTTCCATTGTCTTTTGTTCTTTTTATTCTTGTTGTTTTCTTAGTTTACATATTTATGGTCATAATGTATTATATTTGTATTTAATATAAATTGATAAATATAAATATATATTTCATCCTGCTTCCAAGTTATTTTAACCTATTAGAAGTATATGCTTAATTGATGATAATTTATTGAGTAACTGTACCAGGATTTATTTAACTATTGAGGCTATTGCAGATTTAACGTTTCACTATTATAAATAATAACAAGCTGTATATTTTGTTCATAAAGTGCCATACGTTATATTTCTTTAGGTAGTTTTTCTTAAGAATTAAATAACTGGATTCAAATATAATTTAAAAACTTTTGATTGATTTAGTCAAATTGTTTTTTAAAAATTTTAGCCAATTTATGCTAAAGAAAGATGTTTACATTACCTTAGCCTGGGAGCAGTAGTATCATTAAAAGTACTTTTTCATTTGCAGTTCTTTTTTATTTCTTTGGTATTAGTGACACTGAGTATTTCTTTCGCAAGTTTGTTAATCTGTTTTAATACATTTATGAGTGATTTTATTTGCTCTTCATCAATGTTCCCTAAACATACAGTTTGGCAGGTTGGCCAATTGGTAGATGCCTGGTGTGCAAACTGCAAGTGTTTGAACTCATCAAGTTCTTAGGTATGACCGTATCTTTCCTTTTTTTTTTTTTTTCTTTTTGAGACAGAGTCTCACTTTGTCAGCCTCTGTAGAGTGCAGGGGCATTATAGCTCACAGCAACCTCAAATTCACGTGATCCTTTTCCCTTAGCCTCCTAAATAGCTGGAACTATAGATGCCCTCCAAAACTCCCAGCTATTTTTAGAGACAGTCTGGTGCTTGCTCAGGCTGATCTTGAGCTCCAGAATTCAAGCAATCCACCCACCTCAGCTTCCCAGAGTGCTAGGATCATAGGCGTGAGCCTTTGGGCCCAGTCAATATGACCATTTCTTTAGCAGCATTCCATTACCTTTTTTCTTCCCTATACGGTATGATTAGATTTTCAATGTGTCTTATTATGTCTGGTTCTTTGTTAGGAGTGTGGGTTTAAAGGTGAACAAGCCAGAGTCTCAGCTGACATTTTAAAGCCGCAGGAGGGGGCAGATCCTTAAAGAAACAACTACAGTGTGACTAGAATGACTCCTCTCAAAGTCGGCATGGAGCAAGTAGTCAGGGAACTCTCACAGACCTCATGCTTGGGTGGTTACCAGTGAAGACACAAAGAGTCAGCATTGTTTATGTTGCAGTTAAAAGGTATTTTAATCTTCTGTTCTCGCTTCTTAGTCTGAACTTTGGCCAACTGCAGGGAGAAGGAGGCATCTGTGTCTAATGTGGCTAATTAGTAGGGTGGCTAATGTGTGCTGCTTTAACAGACATGCCTGGGAGAAGGGACTTGTCTAACTCAGAAGCACAAAGAGACAAACTGGAGTGATGGCAGAAGGGGAAGATGCAGAACAGAACTCGGACAAATATGTCTCATAAATAGTTTGTTGTTGCTAAGGAGTTGATGGTGGTTAATACTAGAGCAGAACAATGTTTTACATAATTTTCAACTAATACACAGTATATTCCTATTCCTTAGAAAGAAGGCCATCAACATATTCAGATAACTGTTTTAGAAAGATGCCGAATGTGGTACACACCGATGACGTTTGATATTAGCACCTGTCCCTGCAATATGCATTCCAGAAATCCCAGAATGGCACATGGTGGAGGCCTATTCTTTCTTTTTCTTTCTCTATTTTTCTTTGTTAAGATTGGGGTAAACTGGCCAGGTGGGATGGCTCACAATTGTAATCCCAGTACTTTGGGAGGCCAAGGAGGGAGGATCACTTGAGGCCAGGAGTTTGAGACCAGCTTGAGCAAAAGTGATATCCCATCTCTTCTAAAAACAGAAAACTATCCAGGCAGTGTGGCAGGTGCCTGTGGTCCCAGCTACTCAGGAGGCTGAGGGAGGAAGATTGCTTCAGCTTAGGAATCTGAGGTTGCTGTGAGTTGTGATGATGTCACTGCACTCTAGCCTGGGTGACAGAGTGAGACTCTGCCTCAAAAAAGAAAAAAAAAAAAAAAGATTATGTCAAAAGAAAAAAAATTATGGTAATTTATACGTAACATAAAGCTTATCATTTTAACCATTTATAAATGCTCAGTTTAGTGGCATTACACATTCTTTCCAGAGAGTGTTGGTTTGACATTACATTCTTTATTCTTATATTTATTTTATTTTATTTATTTTTTTGAGCCAGAGCCTCACTTTGATGCCCTTGGTAGAGTGCCATGGTATCATAGCTCTCAGCAACCTCACACTCTTGGACTCAAACGATTCTCTTTCCTCAGCCTCCCAAGTAGCTGGGACTACAGGCGCCCACCACCTCAGCTGGCTATTTTTAGAGATGGATCTTCTTCTTGCTCAGGCTGGTCTCAAACTCCTGAGCTCAAACAGCCTCCTAGAGTGCTAGGATTACAGGCATAAGCCACTGGTCTAGGCCCTTGACATTACATTTTTTAAAAAGTACACACACACACACACACACACACAAAGTACACATAAATTGCTGTAAGAATAGAGATGAGAACCTTTATTGCTGCTCAGTGAGATCAGGGCGAGCTACTGAGGTGCTATGACATCTGCATCAGGCCTTCCAGAATATGTAGGTGTTTTCTAGAAGACGAAGTGACATTTCTAATAGAGGGAAGAAGCACATGGGCAGTGGCATAACCATGAAAGCTCAGGATGTGCATTTTCAGGGGCAGAGAGGGCTTGGTCTGAGCAGACTAGAGCTTAGGCTGGGATAGATTTAATCAGAAGTAAGTTTTACTTTAAATATTTATTTTTTGAGGCCTGTGAAACAAGAGCTGTAGGATCTATTTCTTTATCCTCTTAACTCTCTCCTGAATTCAGCATCCACATATTGTTAGGAAAGGAATTGAACTGCGTGGGTCACTGGCAGATATTGTCTGTAAAGAGACAGGTAGCAAATACTGTTAACTTTGCAGACAGTATGGTCTCCGTCTTTGTGGAAACTTGAGGGCCACACTTTGTCAATCTGTGGACCAGATATCTCAGTTACTCCCTCCTGCACTAGTATTTGATAGTTTCATCATTCTATTTCTATTTTTCAAGTTTTGTTATTTCAGATACGTTTAGTAACAAAGAAGCGTATTTTTGGTTTAGAGCATTAAAAATAATTTACATTGTAGTCACTCTTTTCATTGCAAGGGCATAACTGAATATCATTCCTCAGCTTCTGCAAACCATCAACGTGGACCCTCCCCTTTCTCCATTAAAGGACATGAATTCCAGACTCAGAGAGGTCAGATCTGAAAGTCACAATGAATCTACAGCTAACATTGCTACAGAGGAGTATGAATAATCTTTCTCTGGGCAAATCTAGGTAATATAAAATATTAATAATAATTTACTATTGCTATAGGGATTATTTTAATGGTAGATGTGTTCTCATTTATTTTGGTTGGGTATGGATCAATAGTAAGGGAATGTAACTCTTTGATGCACTAATATATTTAGTGTCTACATTAAGTCAAACTTGAACATGTGTTTGAATAATGCACTAAGAAAAAGAATAAGCACTAAGAAGAATATGCACTAAGAAGAAGAATAACTAAGAAGAATTATCAAAAAAATAAGATTTATTAATATTTCCAGTCCAGTGGAAGCTAAGGCCAGCCTGGAGGTGAAATGAAGACAGTGAGCCTAGTTCTCATCCTACATAGCCCTATGGAGGCATAAACTCATTAAATAGTTTGGCTTTAATAATCTTTGTGTGTCTTTCCACAGAGCGAACATCGTATTGAATATAATAGTTGCGTGCTGGCAATTGGAGGAGCGAAGGACATTCTTGACTAATGGAAAACTTTGAGCTATCAATATGGAAACAAAGAAGAAATACTTTTTAAAAGTGTCATTATTAGAACTAGTTTCTTAAGCCTGGGAGTGTAGATTGTAAGATATTTTGATCTCAGTCTATCTCATAGCAGTGTTTTAAGGAGACACGCAGTAAGGTCTGGAAATAAATAATTCAAACACATTTTTACATTTTGAATGATATGTTTCTTTTCCTTCTATTTTTGTTTTGTTTTGAGTCAGCCTCCCTTTTTCACCCTGGGTTGAATGCAGTGGCACAATAGCTCTCAGCCGCTACCTATCTATCTATCTATACAGAGTGGCCACAAAGTTCATGTGAAGTTTAAAATGGTGTACAATTTAAAATTGCACGAACCTTAAGGATATCCTGAATGTGTACACTTTGATTTTTGAAAAATCATTGCATTTTGAGGCCACTTGGTTATTAAAACAGCCGAGCTTTAACTCTAAGTTGTAGACAGTCACCCACCATTTGCACGATCATCCACTCATTCGGAAGTTTCCTCTCCTTTCTCTAGTCACACTGGGGCACAAAGCGACAGTGAGCTGAATGTGCCTGACTCCTTTAACTCGCTCTCCCAGTGTTCTTCTTATTAACTTTGAGTCCCGGATAAAGAGATACCGGCGAGACATTTTTAAGAGCACCATAGGGGCTCGGCGCCCATAGCTCAGTGAGCGGGGTGCCAGCCACATACTCTGAGGCTGGCGGGTTGGAGCCCGGCCCGCGCCTGCTAAACAACAATGACAGCTGCCACCAAAAAGTAGCCGGGCGTTGTGGCGGGGACCTTTGGTCCCAGGCACTCGGGGGGGGGGGGCAGGAGATTGCATAAGCCGACAAAGTGAGACTTTCTCTCTCAAAAAAAAAAAAAAAAAAAAAAAAAACACACTAGGGACACCTCAAAGTGTGTTTACAATCATGACAATGCGTTAGAACTTTTCCTTTTTCGAAGCAATATAAGGATTATTGATTTCTCAAAAATTATTTGTGAATAATTTAAGTTATTGCCCATCGTTATGGGCCGAATTCTCCCTCCCACATTTACGTACTGAAGCCCTAAGGCCCTTGTATTTGGAAACAGGGCCTCCAAGGGGGGTGTTAAGGTGAGCTGAGCTCATAGGGCGTGGCCCTACCTGGAGGGGCCTGGTGTCCTTGTGAGAAGAGGAAGAGACACTGGAGTCCTCTCTCTCTGCACACACAAAAGAAAGGCCAAGTGGGCACAACTGGAAAGCTGCCCCTGCAGACCAAGCAGGGGCCATCACCCAGAGTCAAGTGGGCGGATGCCCACATCCCGGGTCTTCCCTTCAGCTCCAACACTGAGGAAATAGATCTCTGTTGTTTAAGCCACCAGTCTGTGGTATTTTGTTGTGGCAGCCTGAGCAGACTAATACACCCCATATAAGGCTATGATAATAGTTTGCTAGTCATTTTTTTTTTTTTTCTGTACCTTTTACTTTACCTTAGGCCCTGCCTGTGCCATCAGTTTTCCATGTAGTCTTTCTCCTGGGGGAAATACTCCGTAAGAGCACAGGTATCATTTCTCCGCTTTGACTTTGTTTTTTTGTTTTTGTTTTTTATCTTTTTAAAACTGGCTTTGCTGGAAACTTTTTCTTCTTTTCTTTTTTTTTTTTTTATATATACATGTGTTTATTAGGTTTCCACTTTTTGCCTTCACAAAATTAAAAAGGCTTAAAATTTAATAACAATAACAATGTTTAAGATAAGGACTAGAAACAAAAATCTCGTAAAGTACGAACGAAGATAAAAACATTCAGAAAAGAAATCAGACGATTGCTGCAACGAAGTATTAAGGAATAATAATAATATTAATGCAAAGAAAGTAACATTCGTGTTGTCAAATAAGAGCATATCTATTATAGAATGCTTTGACTCTGAGGTTCAGTATGGAGTCATCAGTTAACTTCTTCTTATTTTTTTCCAAAGTCTCAAAAAATAGACAACTAATATTTATAAATAAAAGTACAAGATAATTTCAAAAAACAGATCCTGCCAAATCTTATAGACAATAGAAAAAGAATACTTCAAAAATCATTCTCCTTAATTTGGATACACCTGATATTAAAATTGGAGAAAATATATTCTTATAAAGGGGAAATTACAAACATATTTCACTTTCTTTTTTTTTTTTTTTTTAGACAGAGCCTCAAGCTGTCCCCCTGGGTAGAGTGCCGTGGCATTACAGCTCACAGCAACCTCCAGCTCCTGGGCTCAAGCGAGTCTCCTGCCTCCGCCTCCCAAGTAGCTGGGACTACAGGCGCTCGCCACAACGCCCGGCTATTTTTTGGTTGCAGCCGTCATTGTTGTTTGGTGGGTCCGGGCTGGGGATTCGAACCCGCCACCTTAGATGTATGTGGCTGGCGCCTTAGCCGGTTGAGCTATAGGCGCCGAGCCCATATTTCACTTTCAAATGAGGATGCAATATCCTAAACAACATATTAACAAGTTGAATTAAAAATTAATGTTCAAGTAATATACTTTGGTCAAAATTAAATCCAATTTATGTGAGAATTAGTCACTATTTTCTTTTCTTTATTTTTCTTTCTTCTTTTCCTTTCCCTCATCCCCTCCGTCCTTCTCTGTCTTCCCTTCCCCCTGCCCCACAGTGTCATTAATTGTCATTAATTGTCTTCATATCAAAGTTGAATGGGATTCAAGGATTCTTACTTCTCCATTCCTGTGATGCTTCACTAAGAATAATGTATTCCACCTCTATCCAGGTTAGTACAAATGCTGCACAATCTCCATTTTTTTTAATGGCTGAATAATATTCCATGATATACATATACCACAGCTTACCAATCCATTCCTGGATTAAAGGACATTTAGGCTATTTCCACATTTTAGCAATTGTAAATTGGGCTGCGATAAACAGCCTAGTACAACTGTGTTTGTAATAAAAAGTTTTTTTCCTTCTGGATAGATGCCCAGTAATGATGGGATTGCAGAATCAAACAGTTTTTTTTGTTTTTTTTAAACATAGAGTCTCACTCTGTCACCCTGAGTAGAGTGCCATGGTGTTATCACAGCTCACAGAAATTTCAAACTCTTGGGCTCAAGTGATCCTACTGCCTCGGCCTCGCTAGTAGCTGGGACTAGGGGTGCTTGTTACCACAGCCGGCTAATTTTTCTATTTTTAGTAGAGATAGGATTTTGCTCTTGCTCAGGCTGATCGCAAACTCCTGAGCTCAAGGGATCCTCCCACCTCAGCCTCCCAGAGTACTGGTATTATATGTGTGAGCCACTGGCCCAACTTACTTTGACTTTCTAAATCAATTTTGAAAAGAGAGAAGAACCCCCAGCTTTGAAAGCCAGGCTTTTAATTCAACCACTTGAGAAAAAACTGCTTTCTGAATTCCAAGTTTCCCTTTATACAGGGTGGACATAAAGTTCGTGTGCAATTTAAAATAGTTTAAAATAGTCAATTGCACACAAACTTTATGGACATTGTGTCTATCAAGAGTTGCATTTTGGAGGTCTGAGAACATCATGTTCTGGGTAGATATCAGAGGCTGTGGAAGGATACGGAAAATGATGATGTAAGGAGAGATTTCCACCACAGAGCTGAGAGAATGGGTTCTGCTCTTACCTGGGAGGGAGCTTGAGGGATTGAAGGTTATCTGGACCCCTAAAATTGTCCCTGGCTTGATGAGATGGGGGAGAGGGAAGAGGAACCCTGGGCACAAGAGCAGTGGAGCGTGTCCAGGCAGAGAAGGAAAAGCCTCCCAGCTCTCCTTTGACCCACATGGGGCAATGGTATTCCACAGGTCCTCACAGAATTTTCTAGAATTAAGAAGCAAAATGCATGACAGACAGGAAGTGCGCCTTTGGGGGAAGATGTGAGTCAGCTCCTGCTAGCACTCACAGTGTGATGCAGAAGTTAAGAAAGGAGGTAAGCCCTGACATCAGTGGGACATTCCCTGGTACTAAGGCAGGAGCCCAAACACCAAGTCAGACTAGACACCTGCAAGGAGGCCAGCAAAGGCTGAAGGCCAGGTATCCACTTTTCAATATGCATGTGCGCTTTTTTTTTTTTTGAGACTGACTTTCATGATGTCACCCTCAGTAGAGTGCTGTGGTGTCACAGCTCACAGCAACCTCAACATCTTGGACTTAAGCAATTCTTTTTCCTCAGCCTCCTGAGGAGCAGACTAGGGCTGCCCAGAACACCTGGCTATTTTTCTGGCTGCAGTTAGTTGCCATTGTTGTTTAGCAGGTTGGGGCGGGTTTGAACCCCCAGTGTATGTGGCTGGCGCTGTAACCGCTGAGCTATGGGCACTGAGCCACGCAGGAGCTCGTGTCATCCTTCTGCCCTCAGACAGATCCTAGGAAAGGGGAGGAGGGAAGTGTCTGTCACACTGCGAATCAGGCCAGAGACAAATGTAAATGCCTCATTGTGAGAAAGTGAAATATTCAATCTGTTAAAATGTTTACCTAAGAGAGTCTGAATTTTAGACCAGAAGGGGCTGAGTTTACCTTAATGTAGCAAGATTGAGGTCTTTTTGACATCAGCACAAGCTAAGCTGTAGGTTGAGTTCAATTAGGGAAAAATTAAAATTTTATGTCTGCATAACTAAATTGTGCCTATAACTCTGATCCAGCTCCAGTGACTGGCTAATATCTGTAATAAAATAAAACAAAAAGATTGCAGCAGATATGTATCTAAACTACTTCATGAAACAGTCCTCATAAACTTATAAACAGCCACTATTCATAATAGTGACTCAGATGTACTATAAGTTTCTGAAATTCTTTCTGAACCATAAAAAAGTCACTTATGTTCATGGAGTTTGCTATGGTAAGTGAATATTTCTGTATTATAATTATTGTAATTGGTGATGCACATATTCTGTGAGGCAGGACATTTAGCTGAATGTAATGCTCAATTTCCCAGCAACTCCAATAGCAGATTTATTTCTATGGAACATTGTTAATTTTTAAAATACTATACTCATTCTTTCTTCATAGTTGTAGTCAATAGACTGACAATTTTTGATGATGCAGGTGTCATAGCTCAAAGCAACCTCAGACTCTTGGGCTCAAGTGATCCTCCTGCCTCAGCCTCCCAAGTAGCTGGGACTATAGGTGCCCCTCACCACGACCGGCTAGTTTTTCTATTTTTAGTAGAGATGGGGTCTCCCTGTTGCTGAGGCTGGTCTTAAACTCCTAAGCTCAAGCAATCCTCCCGCCTCAGCCTCCCAGAGGGCTGGGATTATAGGTGTGAGCCTCGGCAAGCTATAATCTAGTTTTTTCAATATGCTTTCCTCAGCATCTTATAACCCTCTTTTGGACTACTCTTGGTGCTTATATCATATTTATTATGCCATTTTCTTCTCTGTGTCCCATCTGGTAAGCTCCTTGAAGTAGTAACCGTTTTATTCTTTCTAATGTCCGTCTTCTCCTATTACTTATACAGCATAGTTTGTGCTCCTCCAATATGGCTTTTTTTTTTTTTAAAGAATGGAACAATGAAATTAAGTTGCAGTAGTGCCTTTGATTTTAAAAATCTGTGTTTGCTCCATGAAAGAGTACTTTAAGGGAAAAAACAGATTTCCTTGGATTTGCATGGGATTCCTTACATGTCATTTTTTTGCTTTCAAATTTTATTCTAGGTAGGAAAAAAGGAGGGGAAGTATAGAGGGTTGAGGATTCTGTAGTGCTGCCCAGGGACACAGAAAATGAGGGAGTGTGATGGGAAAGGAAGCTCCCAGGCACAGAACAGGCCCAGTGAAGGAGGAAACTGAACTGAAAATACTGAGAACAACTTAAGGCCACAGCCCATGCGAAAAAGGAAGGGTGCAGAGAAAATGGCACAGGCTTTAAGGATACAGTGCAGAAATATAGCGTGTGAAGTTAGCAAGATGAATTTTATCACAGTCAAGGAGGACGTAATTAGTTTCTCTGATAAAGAGCATTGCTATTGAACACTGAGCTGGGCTGGATGTAGGGCGGGAATCATTCGTGTTGTTAAATATATGCTGTAGACACGAGGGAGTTAGAAGTCACGCAGATCGCTGTGCCAAGTTCACCTGCACAGACCAGTTGTCAGGTTTTATATATGCCTGCCGCGGGTGCTCATTTCCTCGCCTGGGAGAGAGCTAATCAATGGGTAAATTGGTACAAGAAACTAACACTATTTAGATACGGAATCTTGGGAAATCACCTGAAGTGATGAACTCAAAGGAGCTTCTACAGACTTGAGGCAGGCAACTTAGAAACTGTGAAGATCGGGAACACCACCACAAAGGGCCATTCCTTGTTCCAGAAAAAAGTAGGATCTTGGAGGATTTTTTCAGGTAGGGAAACTTACTAGAATAGAATGAAGCCTTGCGAGGTTGCTCTTCATGTGGGAAGCGCAAGGCCATGAGCAGACAGAACCAGGGAAGCCGTTGCAGGGAGACCCCTCTTGTTGGAGCTGAACGGCCCCCAGTCCCGAGGCTCCCACTTACCCTGCACAAGTGGGCTTGGCCCTGGGTCCCCACGAGGCTGTTCCTGCTCACCCTGTGTTTATTTTAAAGAATGATTTAGATCAGTGGTTCTCAACCTTCCTAATACCTCAGCCCTTTAACACATTTCCTGTGGCTTGTCACCCATAGGTTGAGAACCCCTGATTTAGATTGTGAGAATGTATTTTGTTTGTAAATTAAATTTTAAAAGGCAAGTTTTTCTTTGTTTTTTAAATCAACTTTCAGTCTAATCAATGGGACCCAGAATTTTTTCACTAAGAGTATTAGTAATCAGCTCATCTTTTCTCAAACAATAGTTTGAACAGCTGGGGGACCTTTCTTAACCCTCTGAACATCTGTTTGGAATGGACTTCCTCATTTCAACTACCCTTTAAGAAACAAAACTGAGCAAAACAACATTGGGCCCTGGGAAGGACACGTGATTGCCAGTGATGAATTGTGAGTTATTTCCTTCTACGGGGGCAGTGGGTGTTTCTTATTTGTGTATTTGTTTTTCTGTCATTGCCTTCAAAGTCATTCTACTACAGTTCTCTTTTCTGTCATGACAGGCATCCTAATTGTCCCCTTAAAATTTTTTTGCTATCCTGTACAGGCAGTGCCTTTCTGTATGACCCCTTGGTGATCTCTCTCTACTCTTGCACTAAAGGTCCTGGGACCTGGCAGGCCACCCTTGTGAGTGAGATGACCCAGCCTGGCTGCAGACTCTGCTTGGCTCACAGGGACCCTGGTCTTGCTGTTGGGAACAGTCCTGCTTGCCACTCCCGTCCCTCCTCCACCTTAGTACTCTGTGGTCTAGACTCAGTCACTCGTTACTCCTTCATAGAAGACCTGAAACTCTGGGGAATGCAGCCAGGCTCTCTAGTGCTCTGTGTACAAGTGCATGGAGCACGTCCGTGAGTCTCCACAGCTCAGCGCCCAAGCCCTGAGTCAGACTGAGTCTTTTCTCATGTGTGCAACCCCAGTCTCCAACAGAAGGCTTGAATTTTTTTTTTTTTATCGAATGGTAACTATGTACATTAATGCACTTCTGGGGTACAGTGTGGGGTTTTCACATGCAATCCAAAATACTTCCATCAAACTGGTCAACACAGCCTTCATGTCATTTTCTCAGAGAAGGCTTGAATTTGTGGGAAGCAAGGGGGGTGACTGAAGCTGCCACGGAACTTCTACTCTTTGAATTCCACCCTGAGAAATCTCTCTTTCGATGGCTCTTCTTTCAGAAATATTTCCCAGCCCTTTTATGGACTGGAGGTAGGTGATTTGTATCAATAGAGAATTTTGGGTCACCTCTGGCTAAGTGCTGCTCAGAAGATGTGGTCACTTTTCTTCTCTACAGTCATCAACTGAGAGGACCTCGGCAAAACTTTGAGATGAAGAAAAAAGTTCCACTTGACATTCTCTGACTTAAGGTTCCAAGGCATTCTGACAATTTTTTTTTTTTTTTTGAGACAGAGCCTCAAGCTGTCCCCCTGGGTAGAGTGC
>NW_003852456.1:144609-168380 GCF_000181295.1 Otolemur garnettii | reverse complement strand
GGTCACTGATACTCCCTGTTATCTTAGACAATGTCTAGCATGTGGCACTTTTGAGTTAATGATGGGATGAGCTAATGACTAGAAAAGAAGAGATTTAGGTTTTTAAAAAATACATATTTACTCCTCTTTTATTGAAGAAATTCTTGCATATTGCATATAAGTAAGGGTTGTCTTTTGATGAATTAAAATGCAAACATCAAATAACATATCACTTTTATTATAATTCTAAAAGCTCTTTATACTCATTAATGAGGAATAAATAAAATACACATTCATTCACTCAGCAAAATCTGTGATGACTCAGAATTATGGAAGTGGGAAAGCAGTTGATTCCTCTCAGGCCTGTGTGGATGAAGTGGGCAGCCAGTCACAGTGAGATGGGACCTAGTAGAACAAAGCTGTGTGTTTTCCTTGTGAATACGTAAGTGGATTTGGGGGATGCTTAATGATGTTCCAAGCCCTTTACTCATGTATAATTTATTACTTGATTTTTCACAACTGCCGTCTGAGTTCTGCTTTATTCATCCCTTTCTTTTCCAATGAGAAAACTGAGGCTCACTGAATTTAAACCTCCTGAAAAATTGGTACATTCTTTGTGGTTAAGTCTATCTGGTTTCAAAGCCAACATTTTTTTTTTTTTAATGGCACATACTGAATAACAGAGCTTAACCTTCTGTGGGTGGAGAACATCCCAAATTGATTAAGTTAGATAAGCGAGAACAGTAACATTAATAATGATAATTATATGTATTGTGTATTGGGCACTTTTATGCTGGGTCAAGCATTGTGTTTGTTTTTTTATCCCAAAAACCACCTTCATTTTACCCCCCAAATAACTCTACAATATTGGCACGAACAATCCTATTTCATATAAGGGGACACCGAGGATCATCAAGTTTCATTAATTTGACCAAGTCATGTGGGCAGTGCCAGGACTTGAAATTGTGATGAGGATAATAAATCTATATTCTTAACATTCTTTAAAGTGGTTCTTCCAGAAACTTTTTTGGCATTAACATGGGCCAGAAGAATATGACCTGTCTGATGACAGTAGACAGTGGCCTTCAGGAATTTCAAACCATACTGCCTTTTCATGGTGAAGTTTAAAAACTTTTCTTTTTTTCCTGGCTCTGTATAGACTCTTGGGCTTTCCATGTCCCTGAAAGTCTGTGTTATACTTTACACTTTGTCACAGTAATTCAGAGAATACTTACCAGTGATCAACTGGTGTGGAAGAGTCCAAGCACTGCCCATGGGGGTCTGTGGAATATTGGTTAGTATGAATGTTATCAGCAAGCACCTTCAAGGCCTCTCATGCTCTGGCTTCTTCAACCAAAATTCATTCATCCGTGGACCAATCTGCTCCTAAATTTGTAAACAGCTGTCCAGTCATAAACTCACTAAAATGAATAATATTTTCAAGCAGTTGCCTGCAGTTTCACAAATGCTCCTATTGTCAACCTTCCCGTCTCATTGACGTTTATGAGCTGTTAAGGCAACACAGTGGAGAAGAGCACTTTTTATAAATGTAAACATGGTGACTTATGACTCAAGGTTCAGATCACCCCTTGAGCTCTTAAAACAGCTATTTGTCTTTCTGATTTAGATTGTATGTCTCTTGAGCCCCAGGCACATATTCTTTCTGCCTGGTACAATGCCAGATTCATCAGTGCTACACAAATAATTAATCTTCATAACAATCGTTTGCAGAGGTAGACCTGCATTTAGGGAAGGGCACCTTGACATCTCAGGGAAGTCTGCTGTGAAAAAATATGTGTGTGTACGGGACAGACAACAACTGCATGTTAAGGTCAATCATTCCATGTTTTAGGTCCTCAATTCTTGGTCTAGAAAGGAAGGAGGGGCTGGGCGCCATGACTCATGCTTGTAATCCTACCACTCTGGGAGGCTGAGGCAGGTGGCGACACGCTGTCTCTACTAAAAATAGAAAATCTGAGGCAAGAGGATCCGATAGCTTGAGCCCGAGTTGGAGGTTGCTGTGAGCTATGACGTCACAGCACTCTCCTCAGGGCAACAGCTTGAGATTCTGTCTCAAAAAAAAAGAAAAGAAAGGAAGGATGTTGGAGTAGGTGCTTACATGCTGAATGTGAAAAATTCAGGAAGCTAATCCATACATAGTCTTTTATAATCTAAAAATTCTTTTGGCCGGGTGAGGTGGCTTTATCACTTGAGCTTAGGAGTTTGAGACCAGCCTGAGCAAGAGTGAGACCCCATCTCTACTAAAAATAGAAGAATTAGCCAGGTGTTGTGGTGAGCACCTATAATCTCAGCTACTCAGGAGGCTGAGGGAGAAGGATCATTTGAGCATAAGACTTTGAGGTTGCTGTGAGCTATGACACCATAGCACTCCACCCAGGGAGTATACTTGAATTCAAGTATACTTGAATGCCATACTCTGGAATCTGCCTAAATTCCTATAATGATAGTTGATGTATTCATGTTTCCTCCTATTTTAGTGGACTAGGAGAAGGGCAAATATTCTTCCCCATGAATCATACGTAACATTGGCCTAATACTCAGGGTAGCAAGAGTCCAGCACAGGTGTCTGTCTCTAGCTACCTGACGTGCACATAGGCATCGTTTGTGTATTGCAGAGTCTCTGATGGAATGACAAGGGGTGTGAGGTTCCAGTCTGGCCATCACTGTGTACACGGTGCAGACAGCACATCTGTTCAATGGGCAGATTACAGTGGAGAGTGCACACATGAGCCTGTCCAGTGAGCTTTGGGGAAACACTTAGCCTCTCCAAGTTCAATTTTTTGATTTACATAATAAAAATACTAATAGTTACCTCTAGGATCTTATAATAATCAATACGTATAATTGTCTGATTATATTCAAATGCCTGTTCTCTTTGTGTCTGTTCTCTTTCATTCCAGCAGCCTCCTTTAGTCTGAACATATTTTCATATTTAAAACAAACCTCCACAGACAAGGCATGATCAAGAACTATGTTGTCATAAACCTGGGAGTAGTAGGGTTCAAGTGTTTAAATATGAAGTTGGACAATTAAGTTCACAGGTTCATCCTAGACAAAGTGTTGCCTACCCGGTGGCTGAACATCACTATGGTCACCTTCAAAGTATTCCTCTTTGCCATCTGGTGAACACAGGGCTATTCAGCCACAAGGTATGTAGCAAGTTTTTCTAGGATGAGTTTGCAAACTTAATTTTCAGACCTCATGCGACAACAGTTCTGATGGTCATTCCAGAGAAAGAGTTCCAAAATTGTTTTGGAGGGTGGACTAGGCACTGGTGTCAGTGCAGGGAGGACATCAAAGGTGCCTATAGTGATTTTCAACAATGCGGTCTGAGTGAGTTTTTAGGATGGGTTGGAGAACTTAGTTGTCTGAGCTGGTAGACAAAGAAACCCCGACTTTGCAGAAGTGTTTTCTACCTCACCCTTAGGTGCTGCAATTACTAGCCTACCCCTCTGCATGGAGTTACCTTGGGATAAAGGTATTTAGCACCCTTGATGAAATGCAGTGGTGATACCAGGAGTGGGGAGGCCACTCAGAAGAGGTGAGTTAGAGTCACTCTTTTTGGAGAAATATGCAGCTGGGAGAAGAAAGTGTTTTCAAATTTCATACTTGCTTCTGGGTTTGCTGACATAATCCTGTTGAGAAATGCGGTCAGATTAGGCCATCATTACTTAAAATGTGCCTTATTGTTTAGTAGTGCTGGAGGATGGAGAAAAAAAGAAAGAGTAACATTATAATAAGGCATAATTACAACAACTCCCCCGGCCCAAATTTCCTTACAAGACAGCAGTATGTCCGGATTTCACTGAATCCGCACCTAAGTGTGCCTACTGTGTCTGAGGCACTGAACGCTACTCCATACTCAGGGCTAATTCAGCATAAATAGCACTCAAGGAGGCAGAACGAAGGGGAGAGATTCTGGGGCACTTGGTGGAAAGCACTTGGTGGGGGCTGTTTTTGCAATGGTCAGCCTCTTCAGCCAGGGCCAACACAAGGACATACAATTCTGTAAGGCAGGTAGAATCTGAAACTGAAGGGAACAGAGGTCTTACAGGTGCAGACAGAGTAAGGGTGAAGGGAAGGGAAGCATCACTACTTCACAGCAGCATTCAGGCCGACTCCAGTGCAGATTTATGGTGAGTGCAGTCCTCCTTTAGAAATAGGCTGTATGATGTTGTGGTGGAAAGACCAGAAGTAAAGCAATCCCTGATGATCTTACCTCAATCAGTTTTAATTTGTAGCCTTATACAATGCCTTCATCTGAGTATTCGTTTTCTTAGTTGTAAAACGGAGTTAATAATTCTTGTTCTGCTCCATGAAGGAGCCAATTGTGATAATAAAGAAGTCTAAACTAAAATGTTTTGAAAATGGAGGATTCTTTAAATATCAGCCATTATTACAGATGTTCTTAAGGGTAATATCAAAAGGATCTCCCTGGAATCCCACAGGTAGTCAAAAATTAAGAGATTTTTTTTCCTCTTTAATGATATGATAAAGGATTGATGGATATGATAAAGGATTATTTTAAGTTTCGTTTTTATCAGGTATTTAGTCACATGTGTTTGAGCATCGTAGAGACAAAGGAAGGGTAAGATGTTGGTAAAATACAGATATGATTTTCTGTATTACTGAATACTGGAAATAATTATTGATGATTTTTTTTTTTGAGATAGAGTCTCACTATGTCCCCTTGGTAGAGTGTGTGGCATCACAGCTCACCGCAACCTCAAACTCTTGGGCTTAAGTGATTCTCTTACCTCAGCCTCCCAAGTAGCTGGGACTACAAGTGCTGGCCACAATGCCTGGCTATTTTTTTTTTTTTTTTTGCAGTTGTCATTGTTGTTTAGCTGGCCTGGGCCAGGTTCAAATGTGCCAGTGTTGGTGTACGTGGCCGGCACCCTAACACTGAGCTACGGGCACAGAGACAACTGATGAAATTTTAAAATAACTTGAACTCGGTAGAAGAGAGATTAGCAGAGGAAAACGCCTTTGGCTTTTTCATCAGCGAAACATGTACCCTTTATGACTTGATCTGAATCAATATTTTGTGCACTGAACGCAGACCCTAAATATGTTTATTGGGACTTTGTTGTGCAAACTTTATTGCCTTTGGCACTACGTGAAAGAGAAAGAGAAAAAGGGTGTTGTAGGAAAAGAGGACATTTAGGAGCTTTCCAGAGTTTCAGTTAAGCCTATTAGAATTCCAAACAATATATTTACTATATTATCTTAGGTTCTGGGAGAAGCTTTCCTCCATAAGGATAGCTGTCATCCTGTTATTTTTAAAATTATTTAAATACCTTTCTTCTTCTTCTTCTTCTTCTTTTCTTTTTTTTTTTTTGAGACAGAGTCTCACTCTTGTCGTCCTGGGTAGAGTGCTGTGGTGTCATAGCTCACAGCATCCTCAAACTCAGGCTCAAGTGATCCTCTTGTCTCAGCCCCCTGAGTAGCTGAGACTATATATACCCACCATCACACCTGACTAATTTTTCTATTTTTAGTAGAGATGGGGTCTCGCTTTTTCTTAGGCTAGTTTCAAGCTCCTGAGCACAAGCAATCCACCTGCCTCTGCCTCCCAGAGTGCTGGGATGACAGGCATGGGCCAACTTACTCAGACAGTTGCCATCGTAATTGTGTTAAGATGTCATTGAAATAGCTTCTTAAATAATTATACATTGTACACCATAATTGCATTAATGTACAAAGCTATGATTTAATAAAAAAAGAAGTAATAATCCTTAAATCAAGGTCATTTCTGTCAGTAACCCCGGTGAGGAGTCAAGGATTCCACTGCCTCTTACGACTGCCTTTGCAGTATCCCTCAGGTTCTGATAATTTGTGTCTGCATTATTATTTTCTTCCAAAATTTGGCGATTTCCTTCTTAATCTCATCTATGACCCAGCTATGATTCAGCATAAGGTTATTTAGTTTCCATGTCTTTGAATGAGTATGCAGATTTCTGTGATTGGTCAGTTCAACTTTTATTGCGTGATGATCCAAGAAAGTACAAGGAATAATTTCTATACTTTTAAATTTCCTGAGGTTAGACTTATGACCTAAGATGTGATCAATTTTGGAGGATGTTCCATGGGCTGATGAGAAGAATGTGTATTCAGTTTTGTTAGGATGAAATGTTCTGTGGATGTCTATTAAATTCAATTGTTCTATGATGAAGTTTAGTGCAAAATTTTTTTATTTAGTTTCTTATTGGAGGATCTATCCAGCACTGCCAAAGGAGTGTTAAAATCTCCAGCTAGAAAAGAATCCAGACACTTATCATCATTTGATCTTTGATAAGCCTATCAAAAATATAAATTAGGAAAAAGATTCCCTGTTTAACAAATGGTGCTGGGAGAACTGGCTGGCTACATGGAGAAGACTGAAACTGGACCCACACCTTTCACCATTAACAAAATTGACTCTCACTGGATAAAAGATTTAAACTTAAGACATGAAACTATAAAGATTCTTGGAGAGAGTGCAGGGGAAACACTTGAATAAATTGGGCTGGGAGAATACTTTATGAGGAGGAGCCCCCCGGGCAATTGAAACAACACCAAAAATACATTACTGGGATGTGATCAAACTAAAAAGCTTCTGCACAGCCAAGAACACAGTAAGTAAAGCAAATAGACAGCCCTCAGAGTAGGAGAGGATATTTGCAGGTTATGTTTCTGACAAAGGTTTGATAACCAGAATTCACAGAGAACTCAAATGTATTAGCATGAAAAGAACAAGTAATCCCATCTCAGTGTGGGCAAAGGACTTGAAAAGAACCTTCTCTGAAGAAGATAGGCACATTGCCTACAGACACATGAAAAAGTGTTCATCATTTTTAATCATCAGAGAAATGAAAATCAGAACTACTTTGAGATATCATCTAACTCCAGTAAGAGTGGCTCACATAACAAAATCCCAAAACTATAGATACTGGCGTGGATGTGGAGAAATAGGAACACTTCTGCACTGCTGGCGGGAATGCAAACTAATATGTCCCCTTTGGAAAGAAGTTTGGAGAATGCTCAGGGGTCTACAGGTAGACCTGCCAGTTGATCCTGCAATTCCTCTACTAGGTGTATGTCCAAAAGACCAAAAATCACTTTGTAACAAAGACATTTGCACCAGATTGTTCATTGCAGCTCAATTCATAATAGCCAAGGCATGGAAGAAGCCAAGTGCCCATTGACCCATGAATGGATTAATAAATTGATATATGTATACCATGGAATATTATGTAGCCTTAAAAAAGATGGAGACTTTACCTCTTTTATATTTATATGGATGGAGCTGGAACATATCCTACATAGTGCAGTATCTCAAGAATGGAGGAAAAATTATCCAATGTACTCAGTACTATTACGAAACCAATTTATAATCACTCACACTTTCATATGAAGAATAGATCACAGCTAAGGTCCAGAATGAAGGCAGGAAGGGGGAGGTCAGATGGAGGGAGGGTGAATGGTGGGATCACACCTATGGTGCATATTGCAAGGGTATATGTTGGATCTATTAAGTATAGAGTATAAACGTCTTCGCACAATAATTAAGTAAATGAGGTAAGGGATAAATTAACCAGTATGAGATAAGCATTCCAAATTGTATATGAAATGAGCACATTGTACCCCAGAAATGAATTAATATATACATGATCTACCTGTTTGTGATTTAATAAAAAAAAAAAAAAAAGGAAAAACAAAAGTACTCCACTGCCTTGGTAAGAGCAAGATGTCAGGGAAGCTGAATCATCTTTCTTGCAAGGAGAGTAAGGGGAGAATATGTATGTTTGCCTACCCCGGGATAAATATTCTAATTTATTTTTCCGTTTTCTTGTTGATGACTGGACATAATTGAAAATTCTTTCTATGGGCAAAAGATGTGGCCGGGGTAGAAGGAAGTACAGAAGTAGGTGGCAGGAACCTGGGTCAGAACTTGCCTTCCTTAAAAAAGCAGCGTAAAATTTGAAATATTCTTCCTATCTCACAATCTGAGTGGATCGTTCAAAAATAACGGAGTCTAGGATCTGATGTTAAAATTGTATTAGATGGTTCTGTCATTCTGGCCCCCTCCTGCTCAGAGAAAATTTTCCCTGAGTCCTCACTCACTTTCTAAAAGCATTAAACAGTTTTTTTTTTTTTTTTAAAAAATATAGATGTGAACAAAATGAAGGAATTGCTGAGTAGAAACTACACAAGTAGGAGTTGTCGCTGTGGGTGGATGACTAACTTACTATGTTTCTTTGGGCTACATGGTATCATGGCACAATTATAAAAATCAATAACAATATAACATAAAAGAAATAGAGATGCAACAATTTAAAGCTATTGCAAGAATATCACTTTTGTTTCTATATCATATTGATGGTTTTATGTGTATATATAATGTAATATTTACAGAAATGTGATAGATAATTCTCTGATAGACATTATGGATTCCAAGTTATTGCAGCAATAAATGGTATTTGGACTAATCTATAATTTTAGAAGCATTAACATATCCTTTTATTTGCATCTCTTACCTTAACAAATAGAATGATTATCAATCTCTTCTGTGCAATTAGCATTTTGGGGATGAGTTTGAGCCTTTATAACGAGTTCGTATACTCATTTTAAAAAAGAAAAAGTATTTTTATGATACAGAAAGATGTCTGTTGGGAAAACAAATCTCCTGTAGGCACAATTTTAATTTCAAATTACTAAAATAGTCAGACCACAATCCTACTAGTTTTAAGAAAAATCTCATCATACAAGGAATTATCAGTAACATTTCCAAGGCAAGAGCAGCTGCTGAGGAGGCGTCGTGGAAAGGGATGGCTGATGTCAAAGGAATTTTCTACTTCAAGTACAGGACAGAGCACAGAGCAAGATTGATTGTCATGTTTTATGTGTACTCGGGGGAGGGAGGGTTGGGGGGACCATGAAAGGGCTTTTCAAGAGGGGAAGGAAAGACCTCAAAACAGAAACCAGTGGAGATTAGAGCTTTTGCCTCACAGCAGCACTTGTTTTCACTTATTCACAGTCGTGATTCCTACAAATGACAGCGTTATTTAGTGACACGGAAGTGCTAGTTTTCTTGTTAGTTGCAAATACTGTTAAGTGTGCCAAATATAAAAATAGTCACTGCTCGACTCTCTTTTGATTTGCTCTACTAATGTGTAAAGCTTGCTTTAAAAAAAAAAAAAAAAAACTTTAATTGTCAATGTGAGCACTAGCATCTAGACACACGTCTGCTCTGTTAAACTGTTATTTTAATTAATTCATTCAGCACATATTCATTGAGTACCCCTCATATCAGATACTAGGATATTTGTTATTGATACAACAGTGAAACAGCACATAAATGATTCCTCTTGATGCTTATACATTTGCAAGGAAGACCAAAAAAATTAAGTCATCCAGGGAGGAGTGATGAGCCCCAACTTGTTATTGGAAGATACAGAAGAGATTTCTAATGTTCCTGGAATCAGGGCAACCCTTTCTGAGTTGGAAGTATAAATCAAAGTTAGGTGAAGTGGGAGTGGAAGGGAGGGAATGTAATGTACTTGTTACAAGATACTGTATCAAACAGTGCAGTAGATACAGAGAGAATTCTGCTTACCATTTTGTAATAAAGATAATATTATATAAATTTACTGAGCGCTCTTTGTGTGCTGGGTGTTACCTGAGTATCTTTTTGTGTGTCAATTCCTTTAATCCCAATAACAAGTTTTTGAAGGAGTTACTGTTACTTATCATTCATAGTTGAGAGAAGAGAGAAGCAGAGATGTTAAATAATTTGCACAGATCTTGCTGGTCAGTGAAAGGCCTGAGATAGTAACGGAGTTGTCTGCCTGTAAAGCCTGCAGTCATAAGAAGCATGTCATTCTCAGAACAGGTTGACATAGAATTGCAAATTTGTAAGTAACTGCAATGCAAGAAATTACAACTGTTATAATAACTATAATATGTTATAGAGGGGCTCCGCAGAATATTTGGGGGTTTGTGTGGTTTTTCCTTTTGAACCACTCTCTCCCATGGACATCTAAAACCTAAAACTTTTTTTTTTTGGTAGGGACAGAGTCTCACTTTATGATCCTCAGTAGAGTGCTATGACATCACAGCTCACAGCAACCTCCAGCTCTTGGGCTTAGGCAATTCTCTTGCCTCAGCCTCCTGAGTAGCTGGGACTATAGGTGCCTGCCACAATGCCCACCTATTTTTTTTTGTTGCTGTTTGGCCCGAGCTGGGTTTGAACCCGCCACTCTCGGTATATGGGGCCAGCACCCTACCCACTGAGCAACAGGCACAGTCTGACATCTAAAACTTTTTAAAATTTTTCATTTTTATGGACACATAGTAGTTGTACGTATTTACAGGGTACATGTGATATTTTGATGCCAGCATGCAATGTGTAATAATTAAATCTTGACAATTGATATATCATCACCTCACATATTTATCCCTTCTTTGTGTTCTGATAATTCCAAATTAACTCTCCTAGCTATTTTGAAATATAGAAGTTATTGTTAGCTGTAGTTGCTCTAGATCATATTCCTTCCATCAAACTGCATTTTTGTACCCATTAATCAGCCCTTCTTTAGCGCTACCTTACCCATGACTCTTCTTAGCTTTTGGTAATCATTATTCTACTCTCTACCTCCATCAATTTCTTCAGCTTCCACTTATGAGGGAGAATATGTGATATTTATCTTTCTGTGTCTGACTTATTTCACTTAATATAATGGCCTCCAGTTTGATCCATGTTGTTGCAATGACAAGATTTTGTTCTTTTTATGGCAGAGTAATATTTCATTGTGTGTGTGTATATACACATGCAATATTTTCTTTATTCTTTTGTTAATGGAGATTTAGGTTTATTGCATACCTTGGATATTGTGAATAGTGCTGCAGTAAACATGGGAGTGCAGATATTTTTGATACACTCATTTCCTTCTTCTGGGTATATAGCCAACAGTGAGATTGCTAGATAGGACACTAGTTTGATTTTTAGATTTTTTTGAGGAACTTCCTTACTGTTTTCCACAATGGCTGCACTAATTTACTTTTCTACCAAACAATATAGAAGATTCCTCTTTCTCCACATCTTTGCCACCAGTTGTTATTTTCTGTCTTTTTGATAATACCTATTTTAACGGGGTAAGGTGATATCTCATTGTGATTTTTTGTCTGCATTTCATTGCATTCCATTTGATTACTGATGTTGAGCAGTTTTTCATATATCTATTGGCCATTTGTAAGTCTTCTTTTGAGATGTGTCTATTCAGCTCCTTTGCTCATTTAAAAAATCAGATTATTTGTCTTTTTATTATTTAGTTGTTTGATTTAACTATATATATACACATTCTGGCAATTAATCTTTATCAGTTGAAGCTTATTAATATTTTTTCCCATTCTTTAAGTTGGCTGTTTACTTTGTTGATTGTTTCCTTTGCTGTGAAGAAGTATTTTGGTTCGATATGGTCCCATTTGTCAATTTCTTTCTTTCTTTTTCTTTTTTTTGAGACAGAGTCTCATTGTGTAGCCCTCGATAGAGTGCCATGGCATCACAGCTCATAGCAACCTTAAAGTCTTGGGTTTAAGAGATTCTCTTGCCTCAGTCTCCCAAGTAGCTGGGACTACAGGTGCCTGCCACAATGCCTGGCTATTTTGTTGTTGTTGTTGCAGTTGTCATTGTTGTTTAACTGGCTGGAGCTGGTTTCAAACCCACCAGCCTCAGTGTATGTGGCTGGTGCCCTAACCTCTGAGCTATAGCACTGAGCCTGTCAATTTTTTCTTTGGCTGCCTATCCCATTTTCCCAGTACTATTTATTGAAGAAACTGTCCTTTCCTCCATGTATGCTCTTTGTGCCTTTTTATTGACTATAAATGTGCAGATTTACTTCTGGGTTCACTAAGCTGTCCCATTGATCTATTTGTCTCTTTTGATGCCAATACTATTCTGTTTTGGCTTTGTTCTTTTTGCTGAGAATGGCTTTGGCTCTTTGGAGTCTTTTGTGGTTCCATATGAATTTCAGGACTGTTCTTCTGCTTTTGTGACGAATGTCATTGTTATTTTGATAGTGATTGCATTGAATCTGTAGATTGCTTTGCATTGTATGGACAGATTAACAATGCTGATTCTTCCAATCCATGAACATAGTGGACTTCTTTTTGTTATTTCAGATTAATATGAACTATTAATCAACAAACTATTCAGTTACAGTGTTTGCATTTGTTAGGTAACATCCCTGTGGTAGTTGGGTCCCGCACCCAGAAGGTGTGCCATACACCCTTCCATTGTGCCCATTAGGTGGGAGCTCACCAATCCCCTCATTCCATGGACTTCTGATAGATGTGCGAGCTAAACCAGTCTTCTCTGGATGCAAGGAATCTGTTGGATTGAAAGAAGACCCGTGATCTCTAGATTTTGCCCATGTTGTCTGCTAATATGAAGGCTAGTAAAGAAAGTTAAAAGCTCATATTTTTCTGAGTAGAAGTTCATTCCTATTTCTGCACAACATGGGCTGCAGGGAGTTCTGCTGGCTGACCAAACCTATTCTCAGAAAGCAGTTCTACACCCGTGGAGAAGCTGGAATATTGCTGGTTCACATCTGAAAGTAATGCTGCATAAATCAGGAAGATATTCCCTTCATCTGAGCGTTTCTATGGTTACAGTCTGTCTGTCTCCTCAGTGATGCTGACTTCGTCTGAGTGCTGTACTCTCAAAGTTTAGGCAGACTTGCATCACAGTGACTCAACAGTTTGACTTTGACTGCAAAGGCCAATGGTGGGATTTCCTATTAGAATTTTTCAATTATGTTGAAATGTTTCTCTAATCACTGTCCTTAAACACTATGTATGTCTAGAAATACAGGTTATTTGGTGAAACTTAATCTTATTGGAACTCTTCAATGATCTATACCAAATTAAAACCAATTATCATCTGTGCTACAAATTAATATTAAGCAATCACATTAAATAGAAGCACTGTGAATATGTTAATCATTTTCATAAAAACTGATTTCTTGGTGGGCATGGTAGCTCATGCCTATAATACTAGCACTTAGGAGGCTGAGGCAGGTGTATTGCCTGAGTTAAAAAGTTCAAGACCAGCCTGAGGTAGAGTGAGACCTCGTCTTAAAAAATAGCCAGGTGTTGTGGCAGGTGGCTATAGTCCCAGCTACTTGAGAGGCTGAGGCAAGAGAATCACCTAAGCCCAAGAGCTGGAGGTTGCTCTTAGGCTTATGAGCTGGAGGTTGCACATAGCAAGGGTGCACATAGGTTGCACATAGGTTGCACATACCAAGGGTGACAAAGTGAGACTCTGTCTCAAAACAAAACAAAATAAACAAACAAAAAATTGATTTCTTGAATTACTTTCTAAGCAAATATTCTTTACTAAACTAAGTATATACAATTTTTTTTATTAAATCATACCTGTTTACACTAATGCAATCATGCAGTATTCAAATCCAATAGGTAATGAGGATGTCAATTTACCCTGAATACACATTTTTAAAAAATCTGACTTACATTGCACGTTTAAAATGTATTTACAAAATCCAGGACTGAGTATGATTTTAGAAGACTGTTTTGATTTGAATGGTGTTACACATTTTTTTTTAGGTGAAAACTGTATCTCTTATTTTTTGTTCTTTATTAGCTCAAGGTTTCTGAGGATACCACTTTCTATCTTTCAAAGAAAAGGTCTCCCTCATCTCATCAGTGGTGACTACTCTGCAGGTCTCTGTGGTTTCATTCCTGCTGAGCACTAAGATAGCCCTTCAAGTTCATGGAGAAGGAAGCCTTTGGGGTTATGTAGGTTTTTTCATTACCTCCAGTTTTCTTCTCTCTGTTTCACCTGACAGTTCCATTATTTATTTATTATGCCGTAGAAAAATCAAAATGAGATATGCAAGCAACTCATTGCTGTATAAGCTTTCTGTTTTCTCTTTTTGACCAAATTTCACTACGGTGGATAAACATCACTCTACAGTTTGCAGTTTGAGATTGTAGCCTCCTCTCAGTTTTAGTACAGATGGAAGTTTAGCTGTTGGCATTTGTACATTTAAATAGATTTCCATAAATTTTATGAGTATTTGTTTACTCTGATACTGTTTTACTATATCCTTTCCTTGTAGAGTATATATTTGATGTGTGTGTTTTAATACTAAGAGCACAGTTTTATTTAAAAACAGACTTTTTATGCCCTACCCCATCATTTTTTTTCTAGGAGCAGGCAAAGCCACAGGTGCAATAGGCATTTAGATGTCCCACTTTGATTAAAGCAGAATAAAAACAAAATAAATTTATACAAATAAAACATAGGACTCAAAAAAGATGGCACCCAAATGTATAAAATTTCTTTTAACAACTTCAGTGCATTTATCCCAATTTCTAATTTTTCTAAAAACCCAAGTCCCTTTCAGATACTCAGATCCAATTGAGAAATTTCTCATTGCTTGAATTTCTAACAATTGCTTGAATTTGGGGTAAAACAAATATGAAATTCAAATTTACTTCACTTCCTTACTCCTCCAATTTTTTTATGACAACTGATTGAAAAAGGTCAAAATACACAGGCATTTTTGAGACCTTTGAGTAAATTGCAAATGATGTTGTCAATACTTTATCAAGAAGGACAATGCTCTTTCTTAACCAATGAATTGATCTTGTATTCCATGATCTCACTGGGAACCATGAGATACTTATCATAGATACTTATAATAGAACTTTTTTGGTCTCAGGGGTACAGGGGTATCTAACCTTTTTTCTTTTCTGCCACACATTGGATGAATCAGAATTGTTTTGGGTAATCTGCATGATCCACGGGCTGCAGGTTGGACCCTCTTGGTAGAATAAAGACTTTAAAAACTTCAAATTATAGTGCTTGTGATATTTTGATAAATATAATTGTTAGACACATTTTTGAGGGATTTAGGTCTTATTGAACCAGAATAAAAAAGCAATCCACCAAGTATCCAATGTACTCAATACTAGTATGAAATCAATATAGAATCACCTACACACTCATACGAATGGCAAAACATAACTATAATCCAGAAAGTAGAAGGGAAACGGAGAGAGAGGAAGGGAGGGGGGATATGAAAAGAGGGAGGGTACTTGGGGGGACCTCACCTAATGTGCATGATGCAATGGTCCATTTCAAAACTATTTAGAAATGAGTATAATTGTGATGGATGTGTTACTTAGTTCAATGTAAGCATTTCACATTGTATATCGAAGCAGTACCCAGAACCCCATAAATGCATCAATGTACAAAGTTATGATTTAATAAAAAATAATTTTAAAAAAGTGATTCTAGCCAGTTACTTTGAATATCAGCCTTTGGTTAAAAAAGTTCTGAACACTTAGCACTGAGCCATCTGTCTGTAACTGATGCACTGTCCATGTGGCCCGGGGGGAATTCAAGTGATGTTCCTAAACAAGTTTCTACTTACAACAGAGGCACATGCCAAGGGCAAGGATTTCCCATTCAGTCGGAGCACAGAAGGAGAAAATTCACTTACATAATGGAAATGATAACCTTGAAATACTTGAGCACTCATCTTTGAGAGAAGCAGGAAGATTCAAATCCTATAACTTGCTGAACCCGTGAAACCTACAATCACAGGGTCACCTTAATTTCATGGAATCTAGCAGAAGAGGATCTGGTTGGTCGCCCCAAGTTCTAAGTAGCCATTAATCATCCCAATTTCATGTTTAAATTTATGCAATAGGCATCCATTACATGAGTAGATTTTAAATATAGGTAATTTTTAGGCACAGCTCTTTACACAATATTTAAACACAACTTCTGAAATTATTCAAGATCTGATCTTATTGCACAATTAGATTTCATTTCAGTTGCATAATACATGCCAAGTTGAAAGGTGTGAAATTATTTTTTTGAGTTGGTGCTATAAATTATATGCCAGAAATATAGGGTCACTTTCCCTAGTCATAGCAAATGTTCAGGTTCTGAGTTAACTTTTTGAAAACACTTTTAGGGGCTACATGGAAATCAACTGTCACACTGCAGGAGGATTCAGGAGGCCTAAAATATGGATACATTCTGGTATATTCAGTTATTTCCACATCGCCTGGGCAGGGACATGCAATGGAAAACAGGCTGCACGTGGAGTCAGACCAGGTCTGAGCTCAGGTTTGTTAATTTAATTTTTTTAAAGTTTGGGTAATATTCAGTGTACTTGAACTTTACTTTCTTACCTGCAGCACTAATATAGTAATATACAAAGGGTGGCAAAAAATGTCTAAAGTTGGACAATTAAGTTCATGAACTCATCCTAGAAAAAGTGCTCCATGCCTTGGTACAGGGCTTCCCCACTTAAGGCTGGACAGGGGACCCCAGTTTTCCTAGGCCTGGACAATTTCATGAAGGGAGCGCCCTGACTTTTCGCCCCTAGCTGAAGGGACTGTATTCATTGGTTCTAATGCTCATTACTGTTGAAAACACATTTCCATTTGCCAAGTCCTGGCCTTAATTCTCAAAACTGTATACCCCTAGGCAAAGAGCCCACGTAGAGTCTTCCCACTTGGGTCTCTCCCTCTGCCAGAAGCTCTGGTGCCTTTTACTTCTTCTTTATTCTTTTCTAACAAAATCCTATCTCACCACTGATCATGTGGTCTGTGAGTTCGTTCCTTGAATCTCTGAGACTGAGGACCTATTGAAGAGAGAAATTACAGTAAGAACCTCATTGCTGAATATTACTACGGTCACCTTCGAGGTCCTCCCCTTGGGAAGCTGTGCACCTATGCCAGCCTTCAAAGCAATTTTAGAACTCTTTTTCTGGAATGGCCATCAGAACTCTTGTCAGACTCCATCCAACAATTAATTTTGAGAACTCATCCTAGAGAAAGTGCTTTTGTAATGCTCAATATTCTGATAACCTTTGTTATCTTGTCTATCGCATCTTGTATCTTCTGTAGTTGCAAAAGTCAAATGTGACTTGAGTATTAGAATTGTAATACTTTTTTTCCTTTCTTAAAATGTCTATACATTTTTTGGCACCCTATGTATATTGGATATCAAAAACTGTACCCAAAGAGAACATGTGCGGAGATGGTGGGTTTTATAGATAACTCGACAGTGGGCAAGATACTCCTCTTCCCATTCTCATCAGCTTTGATCAGGTTGAGGACATAGATCGGATTACACTTGCTAATGAGTAACTTTGTGCTAAAAGGTCTTTACATAGGTGTGACCTTCTCCTATCCCCACAGTGCAGGACAAAAGCCAGGCCATCTGTGTTTTTTTTTTTTTTTTTTAGACAGAGTCTCACTTTGTCACCCTGAGGAGGGTGCTGTGGTGTCATAGCTCACAGCAACCTCAAACTCTTGGCTTACGTGATCCTCCTGCCTCAGCCTCCTAAGTAGTTGAGATTACAGGCACCTGCCACCACCCCCAGCTAGTTTTTTTATTTTTAGTAGACACGGGGTCCCACTCTTGCTCAGGCTGGTCTTGGATTCCTGAGCTCAAGGGATCCACCTGCCTTGGCCTCCCAGAGTGCTGGGATTATAGAGATGAGTCACTGTGCCCAGTTTTTGTCAGGGTGGCTTTGGCTTTGCCATGACTCAGCCCAGATGTTACTGGGGGCATCATGAGGCTCAAATGTGCTCCCTTTAATTAGAAGATCAGCATTCTTGATGTGAAGCCTGTGTATGCTTGAATCACTCTTTTTTTTATTTGAAAATAATTTAGACTTAAGGAATTTAGAGTAAAAGACCAGCCCATTTTATTCAAGTATTTTTTCGTGGCAGCTGACTGCCCAAGTTCAGCTAACAATAACTTGTTTCTTTGGATCCATTAAGAACTTTCTGCTGTCCTCTGCACATAAATATGGCTTGGACTCCTTATAGAAAGAGGTGACTACAGCCTGGAGCGAGAGTAGGTATGCCCGGATGTTCTGGCTAAATGCCATATTATTACATTAATTAAAGTCCTAATTCTTTATTAACACCAAGAACACGTGATGATGTGCTGCTCTTATGTATTTCTGGTAGTCATTATTAATGTTGTTTATTATTAATATGATCATCTTATTCTTAATATCCCGGTACGCTAAAGAAAAATATTATCCAATTAACTTACTGCTAAACCATATTAGATTCGGCTCTCAGAAGGCCTTTGCCTGCTCCCCGAGAGTCGAGGCCCTCAGTCCTCCTTCCAGGTCTTGTCTTTTCACTTCCCGGCATAATTTCATCTGCTTTTATGACATTAATTATCTCCACACTGATTACTCCCAAATTTATATCTCCAAGCTTAACCTCTTCTTTGAGATTCAGTGCTATATTGATGTAGCTAGTGGATTTTCCTACGGGCATCTTAATATGGTTTGAAACATTAGAATTTTTTTATTACAATCTGCATTGATTTTACTTCCTGTGTTAATGAAGTCAGTGAACAGGATCATCACCTTCCCAGCCGCGCTCTCCATCCCACATCGCTGTGCCGTGGAGTTCTATCCCATTCTGTTCTGTTCTCTTGTTTGCTTACACATCCACCCAGTTGCCGGATTTCAGGCTATTCTGTGTCAGGCTGGTTCGGACCTGAGCACTGCTCTGTGCCACGGTCACCCCCCACACTGGATTCTCCGGCGGGAAGCTCCTCCCCACCTCCAGCCTCATCCCTTTCTAATTTGTCTCCGCTTTGCTCTCTATTTACTTCCCTAGAGCAGAAAGCAAGAACGTTAATCTCATCCCTAACTTGCTTCTACTTGCTTCCCTTCTACTCAATAAAGCCACTTTCCGTGTCGTCTGACACCTGGTTTTCAGCTGTCTGCTGCCTACCTAGCCCTCCCATCTCACGTCTCCAACATTCATCTCATTCTCCAGAACATTCTGCTCCCAAGGCCAGTACATTGTCTCAGACGATCCCCTCGTCTGGGCCTTTCCCTTCCTCCTCCAGCAATGTCTATTCACTATTTAGGGATCAGCTTAACTGACTCCCTGTTTGTCGTCATCCCAGGTCAGGCTGTCCCTCCCCAGACTCCAGACTGGCGTCATTTGCCAGCATGCGGCCCAGTGTGTCTCATTTGGGGCTTTAGTCAAGTCTGGGTCTCCGATTATGTTCACAGAGTTTGCTACACAGATAAAGGAATACCTATCTGTTGGTTAATCAGCCAAGGAGCAAGGAACTTTGCCCGTTCTCTTTTTACATAAACAATTTTGTTTTTATTTTAATTTTTTTTCTATTTATTTATTTATTTTTGCGGTTTTTGGCCAGGGCTGGGTTTGAACCCGCCACCTCCGGCATATGGGGCCGGCACCCTACTCCTTTGAGCCATAGGCCCCGCCCTACATAAGCAATTTTAAAATCCTTTCTCTCACCCTCAATGCCCTACCTTCCAGCACCCATCTCAGCCCCTCCAGCTCCACTGCAGATGCAATTCTCTCTAAGACAACCGTTTCGTAAGGTAATAATCATGCATAGATCTACTTTAAACACTGCAAATAAAAATGAACAGCTGTTTGAAATGAATGAAACTAATTCAGGAGAATGTATGAGGCCTGACAATTAAGTTCACAAACTTCCCACTGTGGCTTACATTGGTAGTACTGTACAAACACCTTGGTGAGGCTTCATAACCTTGGTATATCAGCACCTTGCAGCTATGTCCACGTTGACAGGTGGTGTCTTGCAAAGTGACGTTCATTATTATTGTTGCATGTTTTTGTATGCCATCAAGAGAATGTCAGAGCTTGAATTAGAGCAATAAACAAACATTAGTAAATTTCTTGTTAAACTTGGCAAGATTGTACATGAACTCAAGGACATGTCAGTCCAAGTTTATGGGGATAATACCATGAAGAAAATTGTAATGTACAAATGGATTAAATGTTTTTCTTTTATTTTTTTTGAGACAGACTCTCAAGCTGTCACCCTGGGTAGAGTGCTGTGGCGTCACAGCTTATAGAAACCTCCTGATTCTTTTGCCTCAGCTTCCCAAGTAGCTGGGACTATAGTCACCTGCTACCATGCCCTGCTATTTTTTGGTTGTAGTTGTCATTGTTGTTGGGTGGCCCCATGCAGCTCCAGTGTATGTGGCTGGCCCCCTAGCTGCTTGAGCTACAGGTACTGAGCTGGATTAAATGTTTTTCTGAGAGGAGAGAAAGTGTCACTGATGAAGAGAGGTCAGGGTGGCCAGTAACAAGCAGATCTAACGAAAATGTTGCAAAAAATTGTTGAATTGTGCATCAAAATCATTGGCTGTGCTCAGCACCTGTAGCTCAGTGGTTAGGGTGCCAGCCACATACACTGGGGCTGGCGGTTTTGAACCCAACCCAGGCCTGCTAAACAACAATGATAGCTACAACAAAAAATAGCTGGGCCTTGTAGCCAGCACTTGTAGTCTCAGCTACTTGGGAGGCTGAGGCAAGAGAATCACTTAAGCCCACAAATTTGAGGTTGTTGTAAGCTGTGATGCCACAGCACTCTACCAAGGGCAACATAGTGAGACTCTGTTTCCAAAAAAAAAAAAATCATTGGCTGACTATGAGGAGCATAGCAGACCAAGTAAATATTGATAGATAAATGGTTAGGGAAATCTTAAGTGAAAATCTTGGCCAAAAGCTCACAGCTCTTGTCCCATAATAATGTACCACTCATTTGTAGATGAAAGAAATATTGAAAAGATTTTTATAACATTCAGGACATCAGGGGCAATACAATGACAGCCATGTTTATGAAGTGACTCTGTAGTAAGTATCACTTATACATAATATTTATAAGAAGCCATTAATTCTATATCTGAGTGGTGCATGCCTGTAATCCCAGTACTCTGGGAGGCTGAGGTGGGCAGATTGCTTGAGCTCACAAGTTCAAAACCAGCCTAAACAAGAGCAAGACCCTGTCTCTAATAAAAATGAAAAACTGAGGCAAGAGGATAACTTGAGCCCAAGAGTTAGAGGTTGCTGTGAGTCGATGCTATAGCACTCTACTGAGGGTGACAAAGTGAGACTGTATCTCAGAAAACAAAACAAAACAACAACAAAAAAACCTGGCATTTTTAAATTCCATACTCTGTTAGTGTTTTTCCATAATTAAGAATCTACTTTTACCATTTTATTACAAAATATTGCTGAGTAACATTTAATGTAGATTTAAATCTGGAGACAATAAATTTACTGCAGTGTAAATTGGTGTTCTTATAGAATTGTCTCCAAAACTGTTTAATAACAGGGGAGTTGAAATGACACAAAGTACTCAACGACTATTTTTAATATATGTGTGAATGATTGAATAAATAAGTGGGCAGCTGCTTTCTAGGCATTGTTGTGGGAGAATAAAGATTAAGGGAAACTAAATTGAATTTCCTTATTTTGGCAAAAGCTATTCCTTAAATAACTGGTGTATTGTCAGAAAGTGATTTAAACCATGTTTATACAGCAACAAGCATCTATTTTGTAAATAACCAAAACATTTTGTTCAGATGGCAAAGTGTAAAACTGACCAGCCTTTGGTGAAATGCTTCTAATTAATCTAATTGATTCATTAAATCTATGCTCAAGGGATAGTTTTCAACCAAATCCTACTAATTGTTTATCAATGAGTGTGATTCACATTCTACTTTATCTGTGAGTTCCTTCTTGGGCTCTTTAAAGATAGCCGGAGAGAGGGGGAAAGTGTTTTAAAAACCTGCTTCATATTGAGCGGACTTTAATCAATGAGTGGAAAAGCAGCTGGCCCTTGACTGTGGCCGGAGCACAGCGCCTCATCCCTATGCAGTTAACAAAGGCCCCCCCACCCCCGCCCTCACATTCTCCCTCCTCTTTCTCTCTAGATTTCATTCATTCTCTTTAAAATCCTCGAAAAATAAGCCAGGAGCAGTGGCTCACTCTGGGAGACTGAGGCAAGTGGATCGTCTGAGTTCAGCAGTTCAGAGACCAGCCTAAGCAAGAGAAAGAAAGAGCTGTCTCTAAAAAACAAACAAACAAAC
This sequence comes from Otolemur garnettii, assembly GCF_000181295.1. Classification (NCBI taxonomy): domain Eukaryota; kingdom Metazoa; phylum Chordata; class Mammalia; order Primates; family Galagidae; genus Otolemur; species Otolemur garnettii. The sequence goes on along the minus strand of NW_003852456.1, from coordinate 146,442 downwards.
ATACAAAAAACTAGCTAGACATGGCGGCACATGCCTGTAGTCCCAGCTACTCAGGAGGCTGAGGCAGGAGGATCTCTGGAGCATGAGCGTTTGTGGTCACTGTGAGCTATGATGCCGGTGAATTCTACCCACTATTAGCCCACTCTTACTCTAGGGTGACTAAGACTGTCTCAAAAAAAAAAAAAAAAAAAGAGCAAAAAAGAAATCCTCAAAAATACCTTCTCTGCCCTTGCTGTATTCTCTTTATGTATTTTCCCAATCAGCAATTTATGTTTTTGATATTGAAAATAAGAAGCAGTAGATAAATAGTATACTACTTTAGAATAAATGCACTCGGGCATACCCTAACTTGTGCTTACTGGACTTTTCTTGGCAAGTAGAAAGCAAGGTGACTATGAATAGGGGTGTACTTGATATATGTGATTAATCATGAAAGTTTTGAGATACACAAAAATCAAGAAATATAAAATCCACATGGATGAGAATAATTGATGCCCTCTGGAGCAAGCTGAAACTTGAACAGGTGATTCAGAAAGATGCTGTTGACTGTGTTTCTTGGAAGTGAAATAATGGACCATACCACACTCTGCCCATAGTGACCCACATATCATTATAGAGAATAATTTCATCGTTTGTAATTAGCCCAACATAGACTTCAGCCCTTTGAATGTAACAGATGGTTCCATCAATCTGCTTAGTTTGAGAATCAAAGCACAGCAGGGTAGGACCAGTAGAGACTCCAGAGTGGATTTGTTTTTAATTCATTGGGCTTATCAAGATTGTCAGTAAATATAGTGTTTTTATTTTAAAGTTGCTATTTACCTTGTTAGGATATTTCTTGTACCTGAATTAGAATCGATATGTCTACTTTAATTAACTGGTGAAAAGAGTTCGATTGGTAGCGGGAGCGGAGAGCGGACCCCAGAGAGCCCTGAGCAGCCCCACCGCCGCCGCCGGCCTAGTTACCATCACATATCGGGAGGAGCCGTAGCTGCCGCAGGCGGCCCCAGTCACCATCACCGCAACCATGAGCAGCCAGGCGGAGACCCAACAGCCGCCCGCCGCCCCCCGCCCTCAGCGCTGCTGACACCAAGCCCGGCACTACGGGGCAGCGGCGCAGGGAGCGGTGGCCTGGGCGGCCTCACATCCGCGGCGCCTGCCGGCGGGGACAAGAAGGTCATCGCAACGAAGGTTTTGGGAACAGTAAAATGGTTCAGTGTAAGAAACGGATATGGTTTCATCAACAGGAATGACACCAAGGAAGATGTATTTGTACACCGGACTGCCATAAAGAAGAATAACCCCAGGAAGTCCCTTCGCAGTGTAGGAGATGGAGAGACGGTGGAGTTTGATGTTGTTGAAGGAGAAAAGGGTGCGGAGGCAGCAAATGTCACAGGCCCTGGTGGAATTACAGTTCAAGGCAGTAAATATGCAGCAGACCGTAACCATTATAGGTGCTATCCACGTCGCAGGGGTCCTCCACGCAATTACCAGCAGAATTACCAGAATAGTGAGAGCGGGGAAAAGAACGAGGGATCGGAGAGTGCTCCTGAAGGCCAGGCCCAACACCCCCGGCCCTGCCGCAGGCAAAGGTTCCCACCTTACTACATGAGGAGACCCTATGGGCGGCGACCACAGTATTCCAACCCTCCTGTGCAGGGAGAAGTGATGGAGGGTGCTGACAACCAGGGTGCAGGAGAACAAGGTAGGCCAATAAGACAAGAATATGTATGGGGGTTATAGACCACGATTCCGCAGGGGCCCTCCTCGCCAAAGACCGCCCAGAGAGGACGGCAATGAAGAGGATAGAGAGAATCAAGGAGATGAGACCCA
>NW_003852456.1:111773-144400 GCF_000181295.1 Otolemur garnettii | reverse complement strand
TTAGTCATCCAACAAGAAGAAATGAATATGAAATTCCAGCAATAAGAAATGAACAAAAGATTGGAGCTGAAGACCTTAAGTGCTTGCTTTTTGCCTATTGACCAGATAACTAGAACTATCTGCATTATCTATGCAGCATGGGGTTTTTATTATTTTTACCTAAAGAAGTCTTCTTTGGTAATAACAAACGTGTTTTGTAAAAAAGCCTGGTTTTTCTCAATACGCCTTTAAAGGTTTTTAAATTGTTTCATATCTGGTCAAGTTGAGACTTTTAAGAACTTAATTTTTAATTTGTAATAAAAGTTTACAACTTGATTTTTTCAAAAAAGTCAACAAACTGCAAACACCTGTTAATAAAGGTCTTAAATAATTAAAAAAAAATTAACTGGTGAAAAAAAGTCACCTAGGTTTGTTCTTAAAACCTGTATTTAATGTGTTAGTATAACTGAGTGCCCAGCCCTGCATGAGTTATGGAAGATACTAAAGTATCTTTGTCCTGATGGAGATTGAAATAGAATTGAGAAGAAAATATATATGCTCAGCACAATGAGAAATAAATTCCAAAGTGTGTATTTGCCGTCTGGTTTATATTTCAGGAATCACATGCCAAGCCTGATCTCTAAATCATGGTCCAGACCTTGATCTGTCTGACTGACTACAGGTGACTTACATTTCATATTAGCATTCCATGGCTGCCGTCCCCAAACTGAACAAATAACCTCCTATCCTCCCTAAAAATTTCCTTAACAATTCCCTTTCCATCAAAAATAATAAACAATTTCATTCAGGTGATTAAACATAAGCCTTTGCTTTAACTCATACTTCCCTCTGCCACCAATCCTGATGTTCCTTACTTGGGAAAAACTCTCTTAGCATGTTTTAAGTTAATTGCACCCAACTCCATACCTACCAAACTCAGGTGTATGTTCTAAGTGAGTTAATGTATAATGTATAACATGCAAAGGTATTTTTGGTTATCATTATTTTTATCATCTTCATCATTACTACATACTACACCATATTATTATGGTTATTTCTCTACAAATCAAACGTGTATAAATCACATCTTTCCATTGTCCTGTGTGTGTGTTTAATGCAGATTCAGTTTTTACTCTTAAACTTATCATACTTCTTTTTTTCACTCTCTGCATTGAATCGCTGTTCATTTCCTGCCATCCTCTGCCAAATCTCTTGCGTTCATTTTCTCTTCTCCAAGTAGACCACATTTACATCACATTTAGACATTCATTTCATTTCATGGTGATTCTGCTGTAGACTCCACTTTCTCTCTGGACTATAATTCATCTTATCTGTGGTGATCAGCTCATTTTTAAAGAATAATTCCATTTATGTTTCCTCTTGGAACTTTTCAACAACTCCATGTTTGCCTACCAGATAAAGTTCACAGCCCTTCACCAGACATTGAAGACCCTGAATCTTCTGCTCTCTGATGGTGTCTCTGACCTCCCCACTCTTTGTTTCCTTCCTGCCTCTAGACTGCAACTAATCTGTCTGGTATTTAGTGCTCATTCATTCAAAGAGTACACAGTGTGGACAAAGCAGATACACACCTCTCCATGGTGAGGGTCACTCACTGCCTCGGCTTCCTTCTTCAAGATATTTTGGTTTTCATGTAGCCTCATCTGATTTAGCTGATGTGAAATGGGTAATACACTTTCTTTTCCTTTTTTGAGACTGAGGCTCACTCTGTCCCCCTGACTAGAGTGCTGTGGCCTCATCTTAACTGACCATAACCTCAAACTCCTGGGCTCAACTGATCCTCGTGCCTCAGCCTCCCCAGAAGCTGGGACTATAGGTGCCCACCACCATACTTGTCTGGTTTTTCTGTTTTTTAGTAGAAATGAGGTCTCACTCTTGCTTAGGCTAGTCTTGAACTCTTGAGCTCAAGGGATCCTTCTGTCTTAGCTTCCCAGAGTGCTGAGATTACAGACAGAGCCACTGTGCCCAGACTAATAATACACTTTTCTTATTTAAGAAGCATTCAGGTCATTCTAGCTGAAGGTCATCTTTTTTTCATAATTCCCATGGTATTGGTTTACAGCCTTTGCACTGCACACAGGCTTTGCGCTCAGTCTGCTTTGTGCCCAGTATTACAGGAGCACAAGAGATTCCCTGAACTCTGAGCAAGGAACCCTGAAGCTGGGAATAGTCTTTCCAAACTTGGAGGCTGCTTCCTTTAGCCACATGTGCATTCAACAAATTTTCAATTTCTATGCTGAACCAGCCACTGCTGTGTGTACTGGTACAAAAACATACTGCTGTGAGGTTAAACACAGAAATGCATTTAAGTTGGACGCAATAGCAGAGGCAGGGTAGTATAAGTGGACCTTCCCCACCATTATATTTTTTCTATGAGTTCTGAATTTTGTACTCACTTTTACATTTCTTCAGGTAGAAGACTTGCGAAGGGGCGTACAGCAGAGGTGAAGATCTGCAAATGCCACAGATTTCAAAGCAAGAGGAATATATTGGTGGAAATAGCCGTAGGATTGAAGGGAAAGTGGCATTTTTGCTTGAATTATCTGTGTAATAGACTCTACTGTCCACTTTGTGGAATAGGTGCAGACACAGCGGATGGTGTGACCCTGTCTTAAAAACTCATCCTTTAAAAAAAATAACTTCAGCATCACAAATGTGCTTTTTCTTTATTTCTTCTCATATCATTTTACCACTTAGCTAGCAATTTGCTGAAAAAGCAATTTCACAAGAATTCCAACTCGCAGAGCACAGGTTTCCTCAGCTCGAGGTTGGATACGTTCTGAAGTGGAAATAAAGTCCCTGGAAATGATTGAACACAGTGCAGCTTAGTTTACTATTTTAGGGGGAATTTTAACAGCTGCTTCTTGGTGGACATGGACCATCTCCTTTTGACTGGGTTTAAATGTGATCGGGCAAGGAGGTGAGAGGCTCATGCCTCATCTTCCTCTTCCATGTTCAGAGTTCCTTAAAGCAAAAGCAAACCAAAGAGGCAGTGGGACACTGTCATTGGAAAATTCTGTCAGCTGATGTTGTTAGTTTTGAAATTATTTATCGAAATTTCTTTGGAATGGTCTATGCCAAGAATATTTTCTTATTACAAAGGTTATCAATAATAAGATGAGCCAATTTTAATAGTCAATTATACATATATATATATTTTTTCTTTTTTTTTTTGAGACAGAGTCTCACTCCTGGGTAAAGTGCTACGGTGTCATAGCTCATAGCAGCCTCCAACTTTTGGACTCAAGTCGTCCTCTTGCCTCAGCCTCCTAAGTACTGGGACTACAGGTGCCTGCTACCACAACTGGCTAATTTTTCTTTTTTTAGTAGAGATGGGCTCTCACTATTGCTTAGGCTGGTTTCAAACTTCTGAGCTCAGTGGCTCCTCCTGCCTCAGCCTCCCAGAGTGCTAGGATAACAAGCATGAGCCACCTCTCCTGGTGGTCAATTTAATTTAAAATTAATCGATAATTACTTTTCAACAAACTTCACTCATTTAGGGTAGTATCATATCTCTAGTGGTCAACTGTGCAGTCTGGGAAGACAGACAGTGGATGCGAATTCAGTCTCTAAGAGACTGTACTTGGGTGACCTTGGGCGGTTCATTAACTAACCCTTTGTCTAAGCCTTGACTTCCTTTTAAGTAAAATAGGGGCAATAATTCTACTTCCCTCAGAGTTAATACTGTATAAACTTCAGCTCTTTTTATTTATCGGCAGGAAGGTATTTGACATTTTGAAGGAAATGTTCATATCCTTCAACATTCTTTGTGACCTTTATAGATATCTACCGATGTCATGAACCTTTTTGAATGAAAATATATGAAGCATTTTTACCATATTAATTTGAGAGCACCATTTAAATATGCAGCCAGTGTTTCTTCTCTGAGGTAATAAATAAAAGATGGTAATTAGCCAACAATTAGAAGATATAACTGATTATCTGGCCTGAGGTTTGACTTTGCCAGAGCATTGTGAGGATATTTTAAAATATACTTTATGTTATGCTTATAGTCAAGTGAACGGAAAGTGCCAAACTCCACATGAAAGAATTTTTGTTTATTTTTACATATTATGTGTTTACTAGGTTTCCACTTTTTCCCTTCACAAAATCAAAAAGGCTTAAAATTTAACAACAATAACAATGTTTAAGATAAGGACTAGAAACAAAAATATCCAATACATGTATATGAAATATGTTCAATACATTTTGAGGATATCCAATATATCCTCTGCCCAACTCCCCCTCTAGAGGCATTTTTACTGAAAATTTAGTTATAAATTGGGGATTGCTTGCTTTTACACAATCTGCCATATATTCTTCTTTTGTAATGTTTAAGTTAATAGATGTTATCATCTATGTCCTTGTTAAAAACTTAGGAAGAATTACATTACTAAACTTGAGAAATAGATTTCAGAGTATTTGTACTTCAGGGCCATAAGAGATATTCATCAAATCCAAAGAAAATCTAATTCATTAAAAAAGTAGTTCTTAATCTCTGTGTGCATTGCTGATACTCTGTTTATCAGTGTACTTGTGAAAATAAAACCAAAAATTTTACATCAGATGATATATAATCTATAGATTCTTGAATACATCAGAATATAAAATGTGACTGGCTATAAAGTAACTCATTTTTCTTGGAAAAGGGGATCAGCATGTAGGATGTATCTGAGTTTGGAGTAAGGTGCACTGTGGGTGAGAAAGGAAATACACTATTGGACTGTGCCAACACACCACACAGCAACACCCAAAAGCATTCTCAGTTAACCAAAGACACTCTTCAGTTCTGTCAGACATTCCTTCCGGAACAAGTTGTTGCCTTTTACATCATCAGTGGCTGCTGTAGCGTTAGTGAGACCAAAAGAATTAAAACCCAAACCCAGTACTTGATACAGGTCTGTCCAACATTTCTAATTCTTTCTGGGTAAGTCTAGGAAGGTAGCGTGCTTCCAAGTATTGGTCAATTTCTTCTTTCAGATTTTTGTATTTCTGAGAATAGAGTTTTTTGTAGTATTCATTAAGAATTTCTTGACTGTCTGAGGTGTCTGTTATTTCACCTTTGTCATTTCTAACTGATGACATTAGGGGTTTTCATTTTCTATTTCTTGTTAGGCTAGCTAAGGGTTTATCTATTTTGTTAAACGTATTAGTAAGAAAAGAACAAGTAATGCCATCTCAGTGAGGCCAAGGACTTGAATAGAAAATTCTCTGAAGAAGACAGGCACACGGCCCACCGACACATGAAAAAATGCTCATCATCCTTAATCATCAGAGAAATGCAAATCAAAACCACTTTGAGATATCATCTAACTCCACGTCACAAAATCCCATAACCATAAATGTTGACGTGGATGTGGATGTGCACTGCTGGTGGGAATGCAAACTAATATGTTCCTTTTGGAAAGAAGTTTGGAGATCACTTAGGGATCTAAAAATAGACCTGCCATTCGATCCTGCAATTCCTCTACTAGTGACCCCAAATCACTTTATAACAGATATTTGCACCAATGTTTATTGAAGCCCAATTCACAATTGCTAAGTCATGGAAGAAGCCCAAGTACCCACTGACCCATGAATGGATTAAACATTGTGGTATATGTACACCATGGAATATTATGCAGCCTTAAAAAAGATGGAGACTTTACCTCTTTTACATTTACATGGATGGAGCTGGAACATATTCCTCTTAGCAAAGTATCTCAAGAAGGAAGAAAAAGTATCCAATGTACTCAATCCTACTATGATACCCATTTATAAACACCCACACTTCCATATGAAAGCTATAACCAAACTACCACCCAAGATGAAGGGGAAAGAGTAGCGGGAGGGGAGAGGAGGGGGGAGAATGGGTAGAGGGAGGGTAATTGGTGGGACCACACCTATGGTGTATTTTACAAGGGTACATGTTAAATCTACTAAGGGTGGAATATAAATGTCTTAGCACAATAACTAATAAAATGAAGTGAAGACTATGTTAACCAGTTTAATTAAAGTATTTCAAAATGTATATAAAACTAGCACATTATACCCCATAATTGCATTAGTGTACATAGCTATGATTTAATAAAAAAATAAAAAATTAAAAAAAAAAAAAGCCCAAACCCAGCCATTCCTTCTCACTTCTGAAAACCCAGCTCAGTTTCCGGTTCCGTGCTCTGTGACAGATGCCACCATCTTTTCCTTTGGGGCTCTGCTGACTGACTAGTGTGGCCAGTCACTAAGCCCAGGTGTAGCCCCCATGCAACAGTTTCTGACGTAATTTCAGCAGCACCATGTTTTGGGAAATTCAGCACTCAAGCTCTCACAAAACTTGGCCTGGATCCGTCAGTGGATAGAAAGATGGATTTCATATTTAGAACCAGAATAACCATGGATTACAAAAATTCTCCAGAGTGAGACTTACTGTTTTAAAAAACATTTGGGAATTACCAACTAGAGATCTTTAATTGCTTGCTTTCCCTTTTTTTTCTTTGTGTCAGGGGGACTATGCATGTTTTAAAAAATATATTTAACTATCTAATTTTATGATTGACATTCCCCAAATTATGATCTGTATGACTTTAGCTTTTGCAAATTGTGATTTTTGTGTGTGTGATTCTCTGATGCATGGTTGTCTCATGTGTGTGTATTTGCACACACAGATGTTCTTTGAGAAAATAATTTTATTCTGTCTTTTCTGAGACAATGTCACACACACACAACTTGTAGTTGTATACTCTTAATGTAAAACAAGCAGGATTTCTAGGCGAAGTGAGAAAGAAACTATTCTTTTCTCCAACCCCACTATTTCCTTAAATCTCTGCAGTCAGTCATTTCTCTGCTACCTCTTGGATGAAAATTCACAGGACTTTTGTGATTTTTCACACACAGCAAAAAATTGCCCCAGCTCCTTTTCTTTTTTTACTATTTGAGACAGGGTCACCTTGCCCTGGAGTGCAGTGATGTCATCATATCTCGGCAACCTCAAACACCCGGGCTTAAGTGATTCCCTTGCCGCAGCTTCCTAAATTGCTGGGACTATGCTGGGTTATTTTATTTTATTTTTTGTAAAGATGGGGGTCTTGCTATGTTGCTGGGCCTTGTCTGGAACTCCTGACTTCAAGCAATTCTCTTACCTTAGTCTCCCAAAGTGCTGAGCTCACAGACATGAGCCTCCATGGCTGGCCCTAGTCCCTTTTAGATAGAAAGTCTTCTTTCACTAACTATGGGATTCAGTTTAATGTTAAAATTCACGCTGCACATTCCCCCTACTTGGAAGTTTCTCACTTCTCCCAGCTGTGATACCTGAGACCTGAAGCCGCAGTGAGAAGAGAAAGGCACATCTTCTCGGTCATTTTACCAGCCAGTCCTTCCACACTCTGACTCCCAGCTAAGCTGAGCTGGAGGCCACGGAGCCGAGAGCAGTGTGGTGGTAAAGACCCGTCTTCCACAGCCGTTTGCAGGGGTCTCCTGCCCGCTCCTCTGTGGCCATCTGGCCTGGGCAGTCTGTCTGCTGCTCAGTGCTCCTGCACTGCCGTTTGGTTCAGGGACAGAAGGCTCGTGGTTCACCCCCTGCTGAGCACTCTCCTTTTGGCAGAGCGCCTTTGGGGAGGGTCTCTTAACCACCGAGCTCCTGTACCTAGCGGGTCCCACACCTGGGTGCTGGAGGGCAGACCCTTCTCCAGCTTTCCTCCACAAGCCTCTGCCGCTCGCCTCCTGCTTGTAGACGGTCGTTTAAATATAAGGCACCGGTTCTCAATGTCACACACGGGAGCTTCAGTGGACATATCATATGTTCCCCAAAAGGGCTCACTTAAACTAAAGATGAGAGGAAACCAGCCCTAGCAACTTCTCCTAAGAATTGTTCTACTTTCCAACGCATAAAATAACTCTTTCAACTTTCACTTTCACTTGTAAGAACAGATTGTAAGACAGGTTGCAACGCGGGCTCACTTGTCACGCGCCGGGTGGATGGTTTGGCACTTTGCATTGGACTGCGGGGACCGCCTGCTCTTATTACCTGGGGGCCTCGGTGGAAACTGAGGCAGAAAAGGTCCCATGTGCATATCCTGTTCCAATGGTGTCCTTCACTCTCGTTACAGACCTTCCAATTCTTTCTTAATCTCTAAGTGAGTGAACCTTTGACTTTGCGCGTGTTGTTTTCTTGTGCTTTATGTATTTCGGGGTTGTATTGTCCATGAAATACCTACTGTTTACGATAATCATACGCGCTTGGCGTAGTTTGACTTTTTGACAAGCATTTCTTTTTCGACATTTTAGATTCTCATCCCATAATTCCGTTTGGACCGATATTCATTCATATGGCTCCATGTGCTTCCCTGGAGTTAAAAAAGGTATTTCTTTTCACTGTGGTTTCTTTATTTTTTCTCCCCCCCCTTCTTCTATTTTTGTGGGATTCATCTTATTTACATTATTCTCTTTCTTTCCTTCAATGTTTTAAAAATTATAAATTGTATTTCAATGTTGTAGCAGTTTTCATTAAATATTTAAAACATACGTTATGCTTATATATTTTCATCCACGTTCAGTGCTAATCAGCATCTATATCTGAAATAAACACTATCAAAACAAAATGAAAACACTATCTTTTTTATTTCTTCTCCTTTCCTCCCTTACCACTCGTGTTGTTATAATCACTGTGTCTCCGGTGTCTCTGTCTTCCGACTGTAAACTTTTCTTCTACTGTCTTGCCACCATCATATCACTTTTTCCCTGATATGTTCTTTCAGAATTTCTTTGACTCAGGTGCTCAGCTAACTTGCCCCCCTCCCATAAATTTGTTCACATTGTTCTCCAGTGCTCTTACTGAGTTAAGGTTTTGTTTTTGTTTGTTTTAATTTTCTGTGATCTCTGGCAAACTCCTTTTCATGTATATGTCAAGTCTCCTCCTCCTCGCCTTCCTCTGATTTCACTATCAGCATCCATTTTTCCGCCTGGTTGGTTAATCCTGTCCCCTCGGGTATTAGTCCTTCTCTTTGAGATCTGTGTGTGTCTCTCCGTCTCTCACTTTTCTCCCCCCCTCAAATTGATTATTCTTGTTGTATATTAGAAAAATCATGCTTTGTGCTTATCTCTGTATTTGGCATTTTAAATCAGTCTGCCTGTGTTGGCTTTATCTTTCCCCACAGTTTCCCTCGTTAGAGTGCAAGAGCCATGTGTGATGTGCTACAGGTGTTGACTCTGCCCAGCACAGGGACCCTTGTCCTTTGTGGGTGTGGTCAGCCATCTCAGCTCCACTTTCTGTTAAGCCTGAGTACCTAGCGTGCTTTGGACAAGGTGTCCCCTCAAATCCGCACATCGAAGCCCTAACCCCCAGGGTGACTGTACCTGGAAATAGGGTCTTTAGGAAGCAATCAAGGTTAAATGAGGACACAGGATGGCATCCTAATTTGACAGCACTGACTCCTTACAGGGAGGCAGAGGTGTAGGAAGGAGGGGCGGTCTCTGCTACATAAGGACGTATTGAGTCAGCGGCCCTTTACCAGCTGGAAAGAGGGCCCTCATCAGATATAATCAGGCTGGCTCCCCGCTCTCAGACTTCTGAGGAAATAAATTTTTATTGGTTAGCCACACAGTCTGTAATATTTTGTTACGGCTGACTAATTCAGAGCCACTGTGTTAATTGAGGTTCAGACATCTCGCCTTCCCATTGGTAGCATAAATGACAAATTAGAGACAAGAACTCAGCCACTTTCTGTTGCATCTATAGAAGACGGATCTCAGCCAGTCACACTGTCACGGCACCCGGCAAATGCTGTATCTAAAACCTCTGAACTGGGAGCACCTAAGTTCCCTTTCTTCAACCTAATCTCGTATGTTCTAAATTTATTTTTTTAAATCATCTTTTTCTAAAACAATGTAAGCACATTTCATTTTTTAGCATGATTCCATATTTGCAAGACATTTATTTCTATAACTTGTAGGGATTTGAAGCAAGAGGGAGAGACTGTCCATGGATTGACCTACCATTTTGATTCAACTTCTTCCTGTACATTTGTTTCATACTTGTCATTTAACAATTATGTCAAATTATTTTGTTGGAATTAATTTTATTCTATAACATCCATGGTCACATAATGCCTATAAATTATAACTGTGTATATGGTAATAATTTTTTTAAATAATTCTCTATTGTTATTTATGTATGCTGCTCCTATTTTTTTATTAAAAAATTACCTACTAACACACATTCCTAGGACTGAATTTTAAATTCATATTTATAATTATTACTTGAGTATACATTTCTATGTCTGATGTCGTTCTTTTTCTCAAGTTGAATGCTATGAAAATGAATCTTTATGGTACTCTTCTTCTTCTTCTTTTTTTTTTTTCAGTTAGCCCGGGCACAACCCCAGTATATGGGGCCAGCGCCCTACTACTTGAGCCACAGGCACCACCCGGTATTATTATTCTTTATAGGTTAGATGTAGCTTATCCATTTGTGTTTATTTAGTGCAACATTATCACTAAAGCAATAATGGCAACAACAAAGAGACACAAAAGAAAGAAACTTTTCTAGTCTCTACTTTGCCAGCTCCAAGTAAGAATGTTATGTTCTCTCTTTTTTTTTTTCAAGCTACATTTATTTAATTCCACCAAAGGAAGAAAAGTTAAAGTGAAGATTACAGCAATCAAAGGATGCCTTAGCAAAATTATGCCATTTGAAAAAGAAATTAAGATCCTATTATGAAAGCTATTCAACTCTCAATTTCTTGACAGTCTCATAGAGGTCTCTACCCCTCGTGGTACAAGTTCACCTGCCATCAGTTAGAAAACATCAGTAAGCGTCTCTAAGAACAATATGGAGTCTGAAAAAAAGGGAAACACAGCAACATGAGAAAAGAATACATTTTTCTTGTTTTACTTAATTATGGTAGAATGTTACTGTAGCACTTAAACAGAGACAACGCACATTAAGTAAAGAAAGTTTTAACTTTCACTTTAGGATATTTGTGGAGATAACTTGAGGAGCTATAGTAGTTTTTCTTTGTTTCTGTGTGGTTATTCTCACAACTCTTCGTATTATGTGTCTTTGTATTTTCTCTGTATTTCAAGTATCATCAAAAATGATAATCATATAACTCACATGATAACAATTTCTGGGCATAATCATGGGCTATCACTTTGATGTTGGCTGTTTCAGTGAATGTATCTTATTTTTTAAACTTAATCACAACTTTTTGAACTAGGAACTTTGTCTCGTGTGACGCTTGCTAGATAAATATTTGGAGGGAATACTGTATGCATCATGCTTTCGTGAAACTGTTCTGATATCAAAATCTTATAGCTTCATAGGAAAACATCATCTAGACATTAATACGCTGGAGTTCAACCACAACAGAGCTGGTTGATTAAGTTCAGTTAGCTCTGTGGCGTTAAGCAAGTTACTTACTTTTCAAGACTTTACTTAACTCATTATTATTATTATTATTATTTTGAGACAGAGTCTCACTCTGTCACCCTGGGTAGAGTGCTGTGGCTCACAGCAACCTCAAACTCCTGGGCTCAAATGATCCTCTTGCCTTAGCCTCCAAAGTAGCTGGGACTACAGGCACCTGCCACCACACCTGGTTTTTCTATTTTTTAGTAGAGTTGGAGTCTCACTCTTGCTCAGGCTGTTCTCTAACTACTGAGCGCACGGTATTCTCCCACCTTGGTTTCCTGGAGTGAACCACTATGCCCAGCCCCTTAACTCGCATAAAAAATAGGGTGATTTGGTCAGGTAATGTCTCAAGTATCCCTACTTTTAAAATTGTATAATTTTCAAAAAGAAAGTCTGCTGCAGAAAAGAAAATATAGAAAATACATGTATAACTCAATCTAAATTTGCCCAACAACAAAAGAAAGACTAAATCACTTCCAGTCTTAGTCACAATATCCTTTAATACATCCATTCTATTTTATATGCAAATGTACTTTTCGTATGTTTGAATTTGCTGTGTACATATTAGATTATAAAATGATTAATCTTCAGGACAATTCAATGCCTTTGAATATTTTCTTGGTAATCTGCCTACTGAAACTTGACTCTTAGTAATATATATCAGGTAAATATTTTCATAATATAATCTTAAAATCCCAAGTTACTAACATTAGATGAATACAACCAAGACCCTTAGAAATAAATCACATTTTGACCCCTTTGAAGAAATCTTTTTAAATCAACTCCAGACACGACTCCTTAAAGCCTGGCCACCAAGATAATAAACACCTGATCAAATCTCTGTCTTTGCTATCTTCATGATACATACACTTCTAACAAATTATTGGTCTCTAGCAACACTCTCAAAGAGCTATCAGACAGGCTATTAAAATGCAAACTATGGTGAATGTACTCAGAATATAAAACAAACACAAATAGTCACAGTCCATTTGCATCCATTTGCACAATGCATTTATTTTATTTTATAAATAACTGATAGGTAGATTAGTGGAAAAATACCCAACCTCTTATGATTTAAAGAAAACGAAAGTACAACTTCAATCTTAGAGGAAAATATTTCCCAGAGAGTGTTTGTATCTAATACCTTGTGCTACCAAAGGCATATAATTTTATTTTATATCTTCACTTTGTTAGGCCTAGTGGGCCTAGGCTAAGACAGAAAAGTGTCAGGCCTAAGCTATAATGGAAAAATACCAGTTAACTCCCGACAAATTTCTGGACTGCAAGCTTTCAAAAAAAAAAAAAAAATGAAATAAGTCTAGTTCACTCCCAAGATAGATGGGAAAGTACTAATTTCTTGCTTCTAGTTCACTCCAAGTTTTTTGCTTGGCTAACTCCCTGGGAAACAGACCAGGAGGTACCAACAGTTCCTGGACTGACTTTTAAACAATACTAGGTGGGGAAAGTACTGAAACTAAGATGTATGGGGCAAAAATACTAAAACTAAGATGTATAGGGGAAAATATTAAAACAAAAATATACAGTTAACTAACTGCAAAATTCTGCTTCTGTACAATGCTTGCTTGCTACCCTACCCAGATACACCTCAACAGCCTGCATGCCAACCAGGATACAGACCACGCCTTAAAAACCTGACCCCTTAAGCACTCGGGCTGCTCTTAGAAACCCCATGTTGGGACACTGAGGCAGTCAACGGCCGGCTCTTCAATAAAGAGACTCTGCTATGAATTCAGTTTGTTTGGCAGTGTGGGCTTTGTGGAACTCCTGGGCACAACAACTTGACATTTATTTGAAATTTATTCCAGAATTCTTTGATCAGAACAGTGCCTGCATATTTGGACCTTTACATACATTTTATTTACATCAGAAGCAAGATTTATAGATAATACATCTTGCTTTATACAGAATTGGGATCAGAAAGGTCTTCCCTGAGGCAAAGCAGATTAAGCCAAGGACTGTCCTTGTAGGTGTTGGGGACCTGGATGCCAAGCAGGATGAGATGCTGCAAATGGACTGAAATCAGGCTGGGATGCGAATGGGACCTGTGAAAAATGAGGTGAGAGTCTGGCAGCCTGGGCCTGCAACTGAGTTCTGAGGTGGTGTCAGCAAGGCCAGTGGGTCCCCAGCACCAGCTTTTCTCTCTAGGAATCCAGCGTCCTGGTCCTCTCCCCCTGCCACTGTGCTCAGTCACTGGAGGGAAAAAGCATGTAGAAGGGCTGACCTGGTAGACAGGAAAAGTATGACAGCCAGGGACTGTTGATGCCAGTCCCTGCAGTAGGTTGTCTCAGAAGAAGAGCTAATTGGTCACCTCCATGGATCCAGGAAGCAGAGGGAGAGGTGGTGGTATTTGGTTAGATTTCTAGTATATTTTGAGGTAAGCACCAACAACATTTACTAATTAATAGTGTTACATGTGAGAGGATTTTGTTGTTATCGTTGTTTTTGTTTGTTTGTTTGTTGAGACAGTCTTACTTTTTCACCCTTGGTGGAAGTGCTGTGACATCATCGCTTACAGAAACCTCGAACTACTAGGCCTAATTGATCCTCCTGCCTCAGCCTCCCAAGTAGCTGGGACTACAGGTGTCTACCACAACGCCTGGCTACTTTTTCTGTTTTTAGTAGAGACAGGGTCTTATTCTTGCTCAGTCTGGTTTTAAACTCCTGAGCTCAAACAATCCACCTGCCTTGGCTTCCCAGAGTGTTGGGATTACAGGCATGAACTACTGAGCTTGGCCAAGTATGAGAGATTTTTGACTAGAGATTCTGGGGGAATAGTTATGACAATTCCTGATACAGAAAAGACTAGGAAGGAATGGATCACAAGGTCACATGGTGCAGGGCAGATTGGAAAACTATTCTGGGCAAGGGAAATCTGATGTGGTTATTCAGCAACCAGGTGGGTCTGTTACAGGGGGCAGGTGGCTATGTCTCACCAGACACATGCTGGGCTGTAGACGCCCACATAGGTGGCGCAGAAAGAGTGATGGCTTCCAGACTAACGGCCATATCGAGGCAACAAATACACCTGGGGAGGATAAGAGGAAAGTCTTAAGCCCTGGATACTCTACAGCATCTAGAAATTGGGAAAAGGAAAAGAAATTATTGGGATAGAATTAGGCAGATAGGAGAAATGAGTGTAGTATAATAAATAGTATAAATATGAGTGAGGTTGTGACTCAGAGAACAAGTTATGGAGATTAAAAGGGGAGATAGTTTTGTGAAATATCTACCAAGGATTATCAAGTAAACACAGGGCTTCAAGAAGAAGGGAATGAAATTGATGAGAAGGTAAAAGGTTGGTGACCTCAAAGGGATTCTGGGATTGGATTTAGCATCATGGAAGTCACAAAGATGGTTTCATGGGGCCTGGTGCTTTGGCTCATGCCTGTGATCCCAGCACTCTGGTAGGCTGAGGTGAGAGAATCCCTTAAGCTTGAGAGTTTAAGATCAGCCTGAGCAAGACTGAGACCCCATCTCTACTAAAAATAGAAAAAATTAGCTGGTGTGGTAACATACGCCTGTAGTCGCAGCTACTCAGGAGGCTGAGGCAGGAGGACCCTTTGAGCCAACAAGTCTGGGTTTACTGGGCAACAGAGTGAGAATCTGTTTCAAAAAAGAAAAAAGGGAAAATGGTTTCAATGGAATATTGGATAAAAGGTGTATTGGAGAGAATGTAAAGAAGGAGGCAGTGATGATGGGAAAAATTATTTGCAGAACAGGAAACAAGAAATAGAGAATTGCTATTGCCCTGTCAACAGAAAGTTTTGTTTTATAACAGGGGACATTCCAGTGTGTTTAGATGCTTATGGAAATGAATTCTTAGAGAAGGCAAAGTTATGACCTACAAGAGGAAGGGGAGCTCCAAATGAGAAAATTTTTGAATGAAAGGACAGAAGGGGGTGGGATCCAGCTTGGCCTTTGGTGCAGCACAGGTAGTGTATTTTAATAGGACAGGCAGAGTGTTCAGGCCAGGCACAGTTGAATCATGTCACTTGATCATGGAAGTTTATAGACATTCTGTTCTGATTGTTTTCTAGTTTTTCCGTGAAATAAGGCTCAAGGTCATTTTTAAGAAGAGAGCCGTGGAGTAGGCATTTTGAAGGCTTGAGGAGAAAGGGTGTCAAAGTCACTTAGGAGGGTGGAACATTCAAGGGATTAAATGAATGTAACAGCTGGGCTGGCCCAAGTGACTGGGCAGCCATTTACTGAGTGATTCTTTTCCCAAGATATTCCACTCTATTTCTTTTCTTTTAAAAAATATCCAGGGAATGAGGGCTCAATATAAACTCCCATTAGGTGATATTTGTGGGGACTCCTATGTCTTTTAAGATGGCTCCTCTTGGCTTCTTGTTCAATGGATGTTTAATAAGCAGGCAAAGTGGGAACAAAGAAACAAGCCAACTCAGATATCCTTCTCCAGGTGTTCGGAGCAAGAAACAATTTATTTCCTCTTAAGGGATGGTCTCAGTGTCAACGGCAGGTGTCCACTAGATCCATCTTCTGCATTTCATAATACCACAAATGGGCTTCTCTATAACTGAAGTTAGAGAGATTTATGTCAAGATCTTGCAGTTTTGTCCTTTGGAACAAAAGGCTCTGATATCTTTGGTTGTGGTCTCCATTCAGACTTCAGTTGTCTGTCCCTTACATTCAGCCAGTCAGCGAGACATCTCTTCCTGGGGATCACTCTACAGAGTCAGCAAAGACATCTGTTCCTGGGGATCACTCTACAGAGTCAGAGAGACATCTGTTCCTGAGGATCACTCTACAGATTCAGCAGAGACATCTGTTCCTGAGGATCACTCTACAGAGTCAGCGGAGATATCTGTTCCTGGGGATCACTCTACAGAGTCAGAGAGACATCTGTTCCTGAGGATCACTCTACAGAGTCAGCGGAGACATCTGTTCCTGGGGATCATTCTACAGAGTCAGCAGAGACATCTGTTCCTGGGGATCATTCTACAGAGTCAGGGGAGACATCTGTTCCTGGGGATCACTCTACAGAGTCAGAGAGACATCTGTTCCTGGGGATCACTCTACAGAGTCAGCAGAGACATCTGTTCCTGAGGATCACTCTACAGAGTCAGCAGAGACATCTGTTCCTGGGGATCACTCTACAGAGTCAGCAGAGACATCTGTTCCTGGGGATCACTCTACAGAGTCAGCAGAGACATTTGTTCCCGGGGATCACTCTACAGAGTCAGCAGAGACATCTGTTCCTGGGGATCATTCTACAGAGTCAGGGGAGACATCTGTTCCTGGGGATCACTCTACAGAGTCAGCAGAGACATCTGTTCCTGGGGATCACTCTACAGAGTCAGAGAGACATCTGTTCCTTGGAATCACTTTACAGAGTCAGCGGAGACATCTGTTCCTGGCGATCATTCTACAGAGTCAGCGGAGACATCTGTTCCTGGGGATCACTCTACAGAGTCAGCAGAGACATCTGCTCCTGGGGATCATCATTCTAGGTCAGTGTTTTTCAACCTTTTTGATCTCACAGCCCAACTGAACCTATAGTTAAACTTCTGTGGCACATTTAATTTATGTTGATCAGAAAAAAAAAAAAAAGCAGTAAAAAAAAAACAACTTTGTTTGCTTTGAACATCTTTCTACAATAATTTAATGAATGACCTGTAAAAATTTCTACGGCACACCTAAGATCGTCCCATGGCACACCAGTGTGGTGCGGCACCCCAGTTGAAAACCACTGCTGTGGACTCAGAGGACCTGTCAGAGTCTCCAGCTTCCCTCCCTAGTTTTGCTCCACCCTCTCTCTGAGTTCACTATGATTCTAGATCTTGTGAGTTGTACTATTGCCTCTCCTTTTTCATTTTCCTTACTCTGGTCTCTCTACTTGTGACAACTTGGAATGGTCTAAGCCCTGGATAGAGTCCCATCATGTTATTCAGGGGCAACATTTCTCTGGAACTGTAGATCCAGGACCCCAATCATGGAATAAATGACGCTTCATGTGCTCCTCAGAGAAGGAACTGGATTGATCCAGCTGCATGCGTCTGGAAAGGTAATGCTTCCTGCAATATAATCCTTTAGGCCTTGCACATAAATATCTGTGATAGCAGCCCCTGTTCTCCGGAATGGCCATTTCCTGCAGAGCACTGCTGGTCTGGCCCTACCAGGGCTGGATGAGCCTGCATGCTGACATCTGGACATTGTTTATTCACTTCTAAGACCTGATGTCATAAGTAAGTTGGGGAACTGGACTCCATGGTACTGGTCAAGGACCCAGGCCCTCTGCGCACCCAGTGAAGTGTTGACTAAGGATAAATTTAGTCTAGAGTAAAAAAGGCTTTAAAGATAAAACCACTTTAGGAGGGGAGGATACTGTGTAACCTTGGAATATGTGAGGGGGAATCTGTTTAGTGGATGCTGTGATGAGTAATGACATCACAGATGCATACTCTTGCTGTGAGAGTATAAAGGGAAGAAAAAGAAACAGGGGGGCAGAGCAGATCCCCTGCTGCTCTCTGGAATTCCTGGATTTTCTGTAAATAAAAGTGAAACTGTTGATTTCTCAGTGGTTTCTCTGTTGATTAGCTGAAGTGATGGACAGGCAGAAGGACTCCTTGGGCCAGCCACTATGCTCTTCTGTCATTGTGGAATACAGCCAAGTCTCTACGAATGGCCATTTCCAGATATGCCAAAATGTTCTTTTGCTGGTCCTCTAAAGTATTTCGACCACTGGTTGTGTACAAGAATTTAGCCATTCTATTTTCAAACAACTGTGGTTGGTTAGGTCTAACTATCAATTTAATGGCGCCAATGACCGTCAAAATAAGAAAAATTACACAGTAAGTCTGTCTTTCTTTTATAAAAGGAATCATTTGCATTTCATTGTGGCCCTGAGCAGGGCCTGTTCCCGGCAGCACTTTTATAACCATTGTTCACACAAGAGGGTGAACCAAGGATGTAAAGGGCGTTTTGTTGTCAATATCTTTGCTTCATCTATAGAAACACTTCCTATAACATTGTTTTCACTTTTTTTTTAAACATTTATAGTTCAGAGTAAATCAAGTAAAAATAATAGCTTTCTAGAAAAAGAAAGAACGAGCAAGGCTACTGATGGTGATGAGTGATGTGCACATGAGTACACCAGAGGGGGACACTTTGCTAGGAACTTGTGTCTGCAAGGAGCTTTCATTTGGTGAGTTTCAAAGTGCTTTAGAATAATATTTTCATGGCATAAAGAGAATGGTGGCATGAAAAGAGAATAGTTCACAAAAAGCAAGGAAATAAAAATGTGACTTGATTCAACTGGATATTTTAAGGGGAAATTATCTGATTAAAATGTACCATTGGAAGTTTACGTTAAAATTAATTAGGATGGATGAACATTTTCAAGGCTCTAAATTGCATATTGGAAAAAGACAAAATAAATGTAACAGAAGAAATGAATTGGATCTGTTGTTGTCATTAGCATTAAGTGCCTTTTAATCTAGAAAGAAACTGAACTTGATTAAAAAAAACATTCAGCTGGCTGGGGCAGTGGCTCATGCTTATCATCCCAGGACTCTGCGCCAAGGTGGAAGGATCCCTAGAGCTCAGGAATTTGAGATAAGCCTGAGGAAGAGCAAGACCCCGTCTCTATTAAAAACAGAAAAAGTAGCTGGGTGTAGTGGTGGGCTCCTGTAGTCCCAGCTACTTGGGAGGCTAAGGCAGGAGAATTGCTTGAGCTCAGGAATTTGAGGTTGCTGTGAGCTATGATTCCCCCATGGCACTCTACCCAGGGCAACAGAGACTCTGTCTAAACAATATATATACGTGTATATATATATATACAGCTGTATATATATATATATATATGCACAGCTTTATAAGAAGGTGTTAGAGATGATGAATCTAAAGTTTAGATAGGCAGAATAAAGCTCTTGAACTAAATTATCTTAATAACTATATATGAATGTAACACAATTTTCTAAAATTAATGTGCTTACATGATTTTCTTAGTTCTTACTGTAGTCTGTGCCTGCTCACGTGCCGTGTGTCTGTCTCCATCTAGGTCTGTACGGTACTTCTCTCAAAATGTAGCTGAACTTTCTTCGGTCATCTACGTGTGATAACTAACGTGTCCATTTTATGCCATGCATTAGTTCAGGTAAAATATATGTCACTAGATTTGTCAAAACCTATCGCAAATGATATCTTTTTATAAAGACATCCTTAAATTTTGGTCAGAATCATTATTCCCTGCTGGATGCTTTTCTAAAACTTCATCTATACTTTCATCATCTTATCATATTATACTGTAATTTATAATCTGTGAAAAAATTGCCGGCACCTTCAAAGTGTGAGTTGTGTCTTATGCCTTTGTGTTTATGCTCCAATTGTCACTCAAATAATGGTTTGCTCACCTAATAAGCAAATACATAAATAGACACAAATCTGGTTCCCTTACAATTAAGGAAGTTAATCTTACTCTGGAAAAAATAACAATTACCTCATATTTTTCAGTGTGCCCTTGGAAATTCTTAACTATATTTCCATAAATATAATTATAATACACATTCAAGAATTTACGATGTAACATGTAGTTACCTAAAAATCATACCTATTTTAACAAATAAGCATTATTTTCAAATAAATATTTAGGGAAAAAATTAAATTCTTGAGTCCCTAAATACTACCCTGTTGTTGGGCAGAAAGCACTGATGCCAATAAGTTCAAAGGGTATTAAAGTAACAAAGTAGCTCATCACTTAAGAATATCCACTTCAAATTGTAAAAAGCGTTAACTATGTTATCATTTAAATCTTACAAGTGAGAGTAAAATGATATACGTGAGACACTGAGAATATTTGTGGATAACGTGTAAATAAATAGTCTATGTTTGGTCTCCATATTCTGTTTAAAGTTTTGACTCTGTTCAATACATCTGGCTCTAAAATCCTTTTAAATTCTATGTAGCATGGGAAGAAAATTCAATGTATGTGCAATTGCATTTTCCTTTGAGATAATTATAAGGGAAACCCCACTGACAGACAGGTCATAGCAGCCCCTAAGGTTCACAGAGATCCTGAAAGTTACGATTTCTAAAGCAGTCAGTGGAGCTCCATCCTCTGACTTAAAGTTCTTGGGCAGTTTTGCTAACATACAAAACCACCGTCCAGTTTTCCTTTTGTGGTAGTATTTATCATTTATAAAAAAGAATTCCAACCCTTCCTGCCTATGGTATAATTAGTCAAGGTTCATGGCCAAAATAGATTACTCCCAGAATTACCACAAGAGTTCTGCGGGCAGCAGCAGAGCCACGCTGGTGCACTTATTCATTTATTTGTTTGTTTAATACACAGCTCTGCCTGTCTTGAAGGAGAACTGCAGGCCCTCGTCTTGGTTCTGATGAATGAGGTGTGGCGCTCAGATGGATAAAAGGTGAATATCTCCCCAAACCAGACCTTGAGGTTCATAAATTATTTATAAAATACTTCAAAGCACGGCTGCAGTGCTCAGGGCTAGTTTCTAATGTGGAGACAAGAGCTTTTTAATCACACACACTCTTCCCCTCGAAAGAAAAAGATGGCATTTAACAGAGAGCCATAAGCCAACCACGGAATAGGAGGGTGGATCTCCATTTGGAATGGGGGTTATCATTTATAGGCCTTGAGAGCTGACTGCCAATTTCACAAACCTATGCAGTAATAGCAATCATATCTTAAATATATCTAGCATTTTCTCTGTAACATCCTGAAAATAGTTTCAACCTATTACCAGCATTTTATAGATATTCATAACAATAAGTAGAAAATGGGCACATGCTATCAGGGGGCTCCCTCTTCAGAAAACTGTCACCGTTTTCCTGGGACAAAGATAGGTAAGTTTAAAAATTTTAGTGTGAGCCCAGAAGGTACAATTTATCAATAACATTTTGAAATTTTAAAATAACGTTAGTGATTATGCCATTGGCTAATAACTGATACTCAAAACATTTAGTATTTAGATATTTTACAATCGCAATATGCAGATGCTGTTAGTAACTAAATTATTAATTATCTGCTTAATTCCTCTATATAAAACAAGTTAAATTATCAGTGTGGCCATGCCCTACTTGATATAGTATTTAGACTTCCTAATAGCATGGGTAGAAAACAAATGAAATAAATAGTTTGTTGATAAAGTTCTGATTCAATTACTGACATGGTTGACATAGTATGTTAATAATAGCCTAGTCCTATTTTATGCATCATATTGTACTGAATGTATCTTAAAAGTTTCATTTGAATGAAAGTATATACAGAAGCTAACAATTAATATGTGTTATATGTGTATTTAATGGTTCCAATAGCCCTGTGAAATAGGCTTTATTAGCTCTACAGTGTCTGCTTAAAGTATCTGCGTAAACTTTCCTATTCCTAAAAGAAGGACCAGAAGCTCCTGTGGTTCAGTGGCCCACCAGCAGTTCTGCATACATTAGTAGACTGAGGACAGTGAACAAAGAGTTATTTAAAGTCTCCTTCCCTTTCGGGGATCCCTCTTTGAAGTTTGAGGATTGGTACAATAGGAGGAGTCTGGAGTTGCTTCTTACAGGAAAATTCTCTTATTTCTAGAAGTCAAAAGTTAGAGCTGCCTGGGGCACAATCTACTGTGTGGGTTATTTGCAGGGATAGAGGATAATAATTACATTAGCTTCTGGCCAGGTATGGTGGCTCAGTTCTGTAATCCCAGCGCTCTGGGAGGCAAGGCAGGTGAATTGATTGAGGAAGGAGTTTGAGACCAGCCTGAGCAAGAGCGAGATCCCATCTCTGTGTGGGTTATTTGCAGGGATAGAGGATAATAATTACATTAGCTTCTGGCCAGGTATGGTGGCTCAGTTCTGTAATCCCAGCGCTCTGGGAGGCAAGGCAGGTGAATTGATTGAGGAAGGAGTTTGAGACCAGCCTGAGCAAGAGCGAGATCCCATCTCTATTAAAAATAGACATTTAGGCTGGTTGTGGTGGCTCATGCCTGTAATCCTAGCACTCTGGGAGGCTGAAGCAAGTGAATTGCTTGAGCTCATGGGTTCAAGACCAGCCTGAGCAAAAAGTAAGACCCCCTGTGTCTACAAAAAATAGAAAAATTGAGGCAAGAAGATCATTTGAGCCGTAGTTGGAGGTTGCTGTGAGAGATCATGCCATGGCACTCTGCCCAGGGTGACAGCTTGAGACTCTGTCTCAAAAAAAAAAAAAAAATTAGGGTGGCGTCTGTGGCTCAAAGGAGTAGGGTGCTGGCTCCATATGCCAGAGGTGGCGAGTTCAAACCCAGCCATAAATTGCAAAAAAAATAAAAACAAAACCAAACAAATTAAGGTACATGGATTGCTTAAATTCACTCAACCCCAGGGTGACTGAGCAAGACTCTGCGTCAAAAATAAACAAACAAACATACAAATTACCTAGGTGTGGTGGCAGATGCCTGTAGTCCCAGCTGCTCAGGAGGCTAAGGCAGGAGGATCACTTGAGCCCAAGAGTTTGAGGTTGCTGTGAGCTAGACTGAGGCCACAGCACTCTACCAGGGCTACAGATTCTATCTCAAAATAATAATAATAATAATTACATTAGCTTCTTAAGGGCAAGGATTTCATCTGTTCTATGTAGCAGCTGTTCTCAACCTGTGGGTCACAACCTCTTTGTAACAATGAAAATACATCGTGGCATTGGGAAGGTTGAGAACCACTGGTAGGAGACTGTCTGTCATTCATGTGACACTGAATAAATATTTTTTCTTTTTTTTTTGCCCAACGTGGGGCTTGAACCCATGAATGAATAAATATTTCTTGAATGAAAAGATAAGCAAATTTAAGTTCCCTATAGGTTGTTCCTTTTCAGTGATGCTATATATTGCTCTGCAAAAGACAATTCTGATAATACCCTCCTGCCGCCACCCCCGACTCCCCATCTTTGTTGGGGGGGAAAGACAAAGGGATGAATTTGCCATTTGAAGATGACATAAAAGTAATATTTCTCCCAATTTACCCACAGAACTCAGAGCACAAAGGAAAAGTCCCCCTTTTTAAAATTTTTTATAATATCTAGACAATTTCTCATCGACATTCTTGCACTAACAGTTTACTGTACTAAGCTTTAGAAAGGCATATTTGTAATATTATACACTTTCTACACAGGGCTTAATAAAATAACCATTTTTAATTGAAAAACTCAGCCCATCAACATTTGAATTTTTTTCTAGAATTGGTCCATTTGCTTTAAAATTTAATTCCTGCCAGCCTAAGTGATTCTCAACCAAGGGTGACTTTGCCAGCTGCCTGTTCTTACTCCCAGGGACATTTCAGAACATCTGGACATATTTTTGGTTGTCATAACTTTTGAGAAGAACAGGGATTCTGCAAAACATCCTTCAGAGCATGGGCAGCCCTCCACACAGAGAAGGCTCCTCCAAGAAGCATCAGTCTGCTTTGGCCTGGCAGAATCAGCCACTAGCACAAATGTGGTGACTTAAAGCAACCGAAGTTCATTCTCTCCCAGCTCTGGGCCAGAGGTCTGAAATCAAGGCCTGGGCAGGGCCACGCCCCCTCTGTAGAGTCTAGGGGACAGTCCTTCCTCACCTCTGCCAATTTCTGATGGCTCCAGGTGTCTTTCAGCTTCTCTGGCTCGCAAAGGTCATTAACCCCATTTTCTAGTTTCTATATTTGATGCTTTGATTGGGGTCTTGCAAATAGAGAGAGACTGCACCTCCCAGGGATAGCTGATTTTTAAGTGGTAGCAGAGCTTGCCTTTTATATGCAAACTAACCAGTTCAGAGCACATACCAGGGCCACTATCCCCTGCCCTAACAACCCAGGGCCAGGCAATTGCCCACTGAATATCCAAACTAGCCTGGCCTAAACCTGCTTAGCCGGCTGGCTGGCCCACCCTTCTCTTTTCTGGACCTTCCGATAGCTGCAGCCTCAGTGTCATCTCTCTGTCCCCTCCCATAAGCAGTCCTCCTGGATCTTCCTGGATGTGCAACCTTCCTCTCTGTTTTGTGGTCTGGGATTTTAGCTCGCTGCTATTTTCAATAAAAAGTGGAGGCCAGGCCCAGTGGTTCATGCCTGTAATCCCAGCACTCTGAGAGGCTGAGGAGGAAGGATCACTCAGGAGTTCAAGACCAGCCTAAGCTAGTGAGACCCTGTTCTCTAAAAATGGAAAAACTAGCCAGGCATAGTGGTAGGCCCCTATAGTCTCAGCTACTCAGGAGGCTGAGGTAGTAGGATTGTTTGAGCCCAGAAGTCTGAGGTTTCTGTGAGCTATGATGATGCCACGGCACTCTGCCTAGGGTTAAAGAGTGAGACTATCTAAAAAAAAAAAAATAATAATAATAATAAAAGTAAATTAAAAGAAAAAAAAGCAAAAGTGGACTTTTCCTTCCTGCTTTGAGTTCTGTGAGTCATTTGGGGGAAATGCTATTTTCACGTCATCTTCAAACAGCAATTTCACCCTTTGTCTTTTTCCCCCTGACAAAGATGGGAGGGGGATGAGAGGACGTTGGTCAGAATCGTCTTTTGCAAGAGCACTTTCTGCCTCCCCGTGTTTGCCCTTGATCCTATGTGTGTGCATATGTTTGTATATACACCTCATGTCGAGTACTATGGAAAGGTGTACAAAAATTTAGACGTGCAGTTTAACAAATAAAGCCAAACGCTTTGAAACAGCCATACAGGTGAAGAAATTAAGTCTTCTCAAGGCCTCAGCCGTGCTCTGGGTGTCCTTCCCCACCGAGACCCCTTTTTTACCTTCAACATAATCATTTCTTAGTTCTGTTTATAGTTTTATCCCCTCCATATGCACTCCGAGAGGTGACTCCTCGCCTTAGGATCTTCCTCTGGCTGTAAGTCTTCTTTTATCTTCAAGTGTATTAGAAACAGTTTTTTATTTTATTATTTGTTATTTTTTAATTTTAGTACATTTTTTATGTGAAGTTTCCCAAAGACCTTATGTTGCCTACATATATCACAGTAGAAATTCCTGTCATTAAATTTGATTATTGAAATAATTAATTTGATCATTATTTATTATTCCTGTAATTATATTTGATTATTTATTAATATTGATTAATCCTACTGATTGAGTAATTACTTTGATTATTTAATTATTTCATTACAAGACTTTAAAAAATTTACATGTATAACATTGAAAAGTTATTATAAGCAACTTTTGGAAATAATATTAACGTGGGTTTTAATCCTTTTATGGGAGGTGCTATGTATAGCTGAATACTTAAACTTGTTTTTTTTTTTAATCATTTCATACAAATACTCTTTCTTAACTTTTATTTTAGAATATTAGGGGTGCAGATGTTTTGTTTGTACAGATGGAGTCAAGGTTGTAAGTGTGCCCTTCACCCCCATGGTGTGCACTGGACCAGAGAGGAGTGAATCGACCCATCCCCTTTTCCTCCCCCATCCAGCTGGATGTTCACTGAGATTTACTTCCATATGTGCACTTGAGTGTTGATCGATTAGTTCCAATTTGGTATTGAGTATATGTGTTTATTTCTCCATTCTTGTGATGTTTCACTTAAAAGACTGGTTTCCAGTTCCCTCCGGGATGTCTAAAGAGATACTAGACCACCATTCTTTTTTATGGCTGAGTAGTTCTCCATGGTATTTGTACACCCCCTTTTATTAATCCATTCATGTGTCTGTGGGTGCTTGGGTAGAAAACAGGCTTTTAAATATAACTTCTTCTGGTTTTGAAATCTCTCTCTTCCTCTTGGCTTCCTTTAATGTCTTTGATTGGTTTTGTTCCTCTCCTATTGGAAATTTGTCTCAAGTGCCAATTGATTTTCGGTGCTCCACTCCTGTGTAAATGATTGGAAGTCCAGCCATGAGGGTGCTTGCTGGCAGGGGATGCCTGGTGGAGTGGCCCTCTGCTGTCAGGCCTCTGCAGCCCCAGAGTCCAGAGGAGCACGTCCTCTTAAGAGGTCACACATCTTACGGCAGTCTTCTGGAAGCAGGCCAAAGGGGCTTGTGTCCCACCATTTAGAATATGTGTTTTCATTTAATCTCTCAATTTTAGCCTCACACCTCACCCAGTCCACCGTAGCTTCTAGGGATCTGATGGGGGCCTCCTGTGTTTTATTTCTTCAGAGATGGAGCCCTGGACCTCCTGCCTGGAGACTCAGTGTGACGTCTCTGCATACAGCCAACCCCAGACCACCACATGACTCCAGGTATGAGACTTTTTGAGATCTTCAAAGTTGATCCACTAAATCAATTACTACTCATGTGGTGAACTTCAAAGAAATGTTCCCGGTCTTGTCTGCTAATATCACTCCTCATGGGCTCAGACATAATTTAATTTCTCCTCTCTTCTTTTAGTTGATTTTTTGAAGGAAGAGCAGGTAGCATGTGTGTTCAAACTACCACACCTAATCAAAATTTTCATCAGGGATAGTTTATGGGAAACTTTGTGTAAGATTTTCCTGTTTCTTCCATTCTTTTTCTAGAAGCTCTTTAACATTTTTTTTATTACTTGTAACTTTGTGTGTGTCAAGATAAAGGATTAAAATTTGCCAGATTTCAGGGTAGTTCTATTGATTATTTCAGCAGTGACACTAAATGTTAACATTAAATTATAAATTAAGTTTGGAAGACTTAAATCATAGTTTTCCCCCCTTGAATTACTGCAAAACCAACATATTTCTACTGGTAGATTCGAGATTTTGCAGAAGACACAGTTCAAGAAAAAATGTTACAAAATTGTAGAATTCAATTACCTTATTCATGAACCATTTTCTCCTAACCTGATGTCTTGTTGTCAGTAGGATTTTGAGATTTACCTATTAATGGCTCCTTCTTTCTTCCTGAAGCATGTGTTTTACTGCCCCATTTTATTGCTTTCTGATAAGGAAGTGTATGAAAATTCCTGAGGTGTTAACCACCAGCGCTCTCCCTCTCCTGCCTGAGGTTGCCACCATTCTATCTGTTCAACCTTTCTTCTTGGGGACATCTCAAGTCAAGGTTATTCTCATCACATCAGCTTCCTCTTTACCCTCTGTTCCTGTTCCTGTCCTGTATGGGCCATTCAAATGTAAATTGGGCACACAGCCCCAACTGCTGGCTCATGAATGCCCTGTTACCCGCTTTTTCTAATGATCACTTCATCCTGACACACTTAGGCCTCTTAGGCACGTGCCTCCCCTGTGCTAGAACAATCCCTGCAGCCTTGGGTCTGAACTTGAATGAGGCCTGCAGCAGCAGAGCTTTTCTCTTTCCTTCATTTGACTGCTCCTAATTATTTTACAGGTGAAGGAGAATGGTAGTATGCAAATCATAGTGATGATGTAAAAATGGAAATATAATACAAATTCAATTCTATTTAATTTAAATGAAATAACAATTTTAAAAATGATGAGTACAGAAATCATTATTCTCTGGCTTGATTTAGAATAAAGGTGTTAGTTGCAAGTGCTTTAGGTCTGTTCTAATCAGAGCCTGGTCTTTCTTCTGTAAGCCCCCCTTCCTGGAGCATCCTAGGAGATGGAGTGTTGTAGAAAGAACACGTGCTTGGAAATCTGGTTGCTTTGCCCCCCTCATCCCCCCCATCACTTCTCACCACCTGTATAACCTGATCTCCGGGAAAGTAAGAAACTCTTCACTTCTTTACCTGTAAGACAGGGATCCTATCTGCAAGAGCTATTTGAAAGGACTAAATGACACAAAGCACTTAAAACTCCTGGGATATAAACCGCACTCCACAAATAGGGACCATTTCTATCACTGGTCACAGTTGATAGAAACGTTAAGTGTGCCCGGATACTCTAGGACTGTGTCCTCTGTCATTCAGTACTGTTTTCATAAACTTACTCTGAGAAGACTTTGCAGGGCTGCTTAAATATTTTTTCAGCTGCTCTGCCTCTTAAGACAGAAAAACACATTTTTAGGTTTTTAAATGAATTAGCTTATTTTTTCTGTTTTCTCCATATGTAAGGGGGGACCCTATAAACTTCCCTTCTATGACTATCAATAATCACAAAATGCATCATTGTCTAAGGAGGGAAGAGAAGGCCGTAGACTCGGCAGAAACGGGGACTTCTGGTTTCCCAGTTCCCCAGTATTCCCAGGCTTTAGCTCTTATTCACAGCCTGGAAGTAAGTATTCCCTTGGGGTTAAATATTGGCTCTGCCTGATCAGCTAGATGAGATTTCATTAGAAGTTTGCTTCCTTTGATTTTAATGTTTTGGATGCCAAGTGAATCTATACATCCCTGCTCAGAATGTAATAAAACTGAAGATAATCTTTTCCCAGATGGATGATCACAGCCATTTGGAGAAGCCAAAGATCAACATGAAAGCAATTAACAGGTGTGTGTGTGAACTGAGCATGTGATATAAGTCATTTTTCAGAAAAGATTCTCATCTCTGAAAAACTTTTCCTCTTTCAAGATTAAAAGAGATATATAGCTCATTTCCTTCTAGGTCGTAATCTGTCTTTGAGCTCTGGCATTTTAAAATTAGAAAGACCTTAAGGAAATATTTCTTTGATTGTTAGATTTTCCAAGAAAGTTCTACTCTTTGGAATCAGGTTACCTAATGATTTGTTGTGAAATTCTTATGTTTATCTTTGGTGCATTCATGTGTTTAAAAAACATATTTCAAACATGAAAATGTAGCTACTTCCAATAAGTAAGTTGCATTTTTCTAAGATGAAAAGTTGTTGAGTTTTATGTTGTAACTTGATGTTTTTCGGCTGAGTTCTCTCAGTAGTCTTGGGTGTTTTCTGCACTTGTACCTAGTACACACGCACACTTGTCTGGGACAGTTCTATTTTTCACGGTGGCTGTCATCATGCCACATATTTGCTGTCTTCTTCAAAAGAGCTGGCCAGATCTTAGCTACTGCAAGATTTATTGTCTTTGAACGGCCACTTACATCGAGTGGCTCACACCTATTAATCAGCCTGACTTACTGACCCTGGTGCTGTCCAGAGATGTGTGCTTACATCAGATAGGTTGCCGTGAAGGGCTATCCATTATCTTTCTCGGCTTTCACTTCTCTGTGCAATTCCAGTTGACTCACGCCTGCACATACCCAGGTACCGCTCAGCTCTCAGGGCTCTGTAAGGGGAAGATAGCATGGACTTGGATTGTACACCCCACGGGGTGGGGAACCTGTGGCCTTCTAGATCCTGGAGTGTGGCCTTTTGACTGAATCCAAACTTTTCAGAGCAAATCCTTTTAATAAGGGGATGTGTTCTGTGAAGTCGGGATTCAGTCAAGGGGCTGCACTTGAGGATCTGAAGGACCACATGTGGCTTTGAGGGTACAGGTTCCCCAGCCCTGACAGATGTCATTCACAATCTGTAGGCACTGTGGGACTGCAGATGTAAGATAAAGAAGTATGTACCCTCTGATGATATTCTTTTTTTTCTTTTTTTGTAAAGACAGAGTCTCACTTTATCATCACTCTACCCTTGGTAGAGTGCCATGGCATCACACAGCTCACAGGAACCTCCACCTCCTGGGCTCAGGTGATTCTCTTGCCTCAGCCTCTCAAGTATTTGGGGCTACCGGTGCCCACCAGAAGCCTGGATATTTTTGTTGTTGTTGCAGTTTGGCCAGTGCTGGGTTTGAAACCGCCACCCTCAGTATATGGCGCCAGCGCTGTACCCACTGAGCCACAGGTGCTGCCCTGATGATATTCGTGAACTATGAAAAGCAAATAAACATGCAAATTCAGTGTATTTCCACCTTGGAAAAAAGCAAGTCTTACATGGTTGTCACTTGCCTATGATCCATTGATTCTGACATCTCATTAAACTGATCAACCCCAATGATCACTAAAGCAATTAACTTTTTGACAAACATTAGTGGCAAAGTAAACTTAGCTTACATTTGTGATTTACTTTATGATTTCTGTCCAGGATTGGGAACAAATAAGGAATTTGTTTTGCATAGGAAATGGTATGCAATTCTACATCATAATTTGTACTGGTATCTAATAAACATTTGCTTGTTTCTTACTTGGTTAATCATCATAATGTTAATTTCAGGAGGCTTTGCATGTTTATAGATAAATGAAGCTTACCAATGTTTTATTTTGACAAAGCTTGCTGTTATATTTAATTGTCTTTAAAGAAAGAAGCTAAAAGTATCGTCAACTTCCAAGTAAAATGCTTTTATTAAGATAATACTTATTAAAGCAAATATCTTTTGGAAATTCGAACAATCTATAAATTGCAAACATTTGGTTAAAATAGTTTCAATAATAGATGTTTAGCTTGAGGACTTCAAGATGAAACATCAATATTTTCTCTGAAATTTTGATAACATATGTTAAAAAAGTCCTTTAAACAATCATAAAACTTAAGAAAAAGCAATCAGTTAAACTACTGATGACTCTGGTTCCTAGTTGAGCTCCACTTAGAAAGCAAATCTAAGAATTAAATTCAAATAACCAGCAGGAATAGAAAATGGAGGTTTTTAATTTTTCTGAAGAAAAAATTCTGAAGAAAATTCTTTCTTATCAATGGCAAAATGGTGAGTTTATTCTCAGGTTTTTTTTTTTTTTTTTTTTGAGACAGAGTCTCACTCTGTCCCCTGGGTAGAGTGCAGTGGTGTCATAGCTCATAACAACCTCAAACTCCTGAATTCAAGCAATCCTCCTGCCTCAGCCTCCTGAGTAGCTGGAACTACAACACCTGCCAGTTTTTCTAATTTTAGTAGAGACCGGGTTCTCACTCTTGCTCAGGTTGGTCTGGAACGCCTGAGCTCAAGGGATCCACCTATCTTGCCCTCCCAGAGTGTTGGGATAACAGGTGTGAGCCAGCACTCTCAGCCTTATTCTCAGGTATATTTATTCTATCATTCCGTGACTTAAGAAAAAGTTTAGAGGGCATATTTAGGGTTTTTTTCCCCTAATGACATTATATCAGAGTAACCAAGATATGCTTTGGAATAAGGCACAGTGAAATACCTGCAATAATAATACAAAGGTAGTTTTTCCCATCTTTCAAACTCATCTGTATGTGGCAGAATGAATTTTTTATGCATCTCATCCTACTGTATTTCCCTTCTACTTCAGACCTTAGTAGTATAACAGGTAAAAACCTGCAGACACATTTCATGGCTGAAAAATTACTGGTTTGTTTCTTCTGTAGCTGAGTGTCATTTCTGCCTTGTGCATTCTTTTCATCAAGGAGTGGGAGCTCTAGTTGCCCTGGATTCAAACTCTCCTCTGGCAAGTTTGGTGTCCAGTTTGTCCAGCATCAGTTCTACAGTTTTGGAGGCCTCGTCAGGCCAGGTGTGTGAGGTGGACTGACTCCTCGTCCCCGGTGGTAAAGCCGCCTGCTCAGGGGCATCTGTGGAGATGTGACACTGAGCATTAGTTCACTGCACTATCTCACCGGGGCTCCTCAGGTCCCGGTTCCCGGGGAAACTTCTCCTCCTCCTTCATGGTCAGCTTTCCTCAGTTGCTTCTTGATCCCGCTTTAGCAAACTACAGTACGTGGCTTCTTCCCTGACCCTCCGGGTTCTGGGACCTCAGCTGCCATCTCTGTGAACCTGGGACCTGAGAGCTGAGACACACCACACACGCATTCTCCTCGGAGCCACCCCCTCCTCACCGTCCCCGTGCCCCAGGCCGCAGGGGGGGGGGCAAGTTTTCCTGTCCCCTCCCTGACACGGAGCCACATCCTGCGCTTGCAGATTCCCTGACCTCTCGGGGCGGCCAGCTCCTGCAGGAGGCACGGGGGGCCTTCCCTGCCAAGTGGAGGAGGAGAAACAATTGAGGAGAAATGGAAGAAGTTTTAAAAACTGAAGGCGAGAAACAACAGGATGGCAGGGTCCCTTGGGCTGTAAGACTCCGATGCCTGTTTGTCCTTGTGGACTTTCCGGGGCCAGGTGGCTTCCTGACAGGGTAGAACTGACGCTCAGCGCCACCCTCTGGACTCCAGTTTAGTTTCCTTTTTAAATTTAAAATGTTTCACGCTTCCCCAACCAGCCTGCACAGTGGAGATAATTGAGAATATATGTGTGTGTACATGCACAGCTATGCAAATAAGGAAATAAACCGTACTTTTCTTTCTAAACCAGACATTTTTAAAGTAGCTGAATTTATAAAGTTAAAATGAACTTCTCCCTATGGTAGGTTGTACCTGTACACCAGTGTTTTTCAACGTGTTTTATCTTACGCCACCCTTGAGCCTGTAGTTAAACTGTAGGACTGCCTTCCCTCTGAGACTCTCAGGAGAGATTTCTTTGCTTGTCACCCTACATCAGCATTTTTCAACC
>NW_003852456.1:109524-111750 GCF_000181295.1 Otolemur garnettii | reverse complement strand
ATCTCATAGCACACTTAAATTATGCTGATCAAAAAAAAAAAAAAGAGAGAGAGAGAGAGAGAAAGAAAAGAACATACTTTGAAGTTCTTTTGAA
Source organism: Otolemur garnettii (assembly GCF_000181295.1). Classification (NCBI taxonomy): domain Eukaryota; kingdom Metazoa; phylum Chordata; class Mammalia; order Primates; family Galagidae; genus Otolemur; species Otolemur garnettii. Next base: position 111,656 of record NW_003852456.1, on the reverse strand, counting down.
AATAATTTAATGAATTATCTTTAAAAATTTTTTTGGCACACAAGTTGAAAAATCACTGCCCTGGATTCTGGTGATTGTTGGGGTTCCTTGGCTTGTGGCAGTGTCACTAATGCCACTCTGGTTTCTGTTTCCCTCTTTATGCTGGTGTCTCTTCTGTCTGTCTCCTCGTCTGTCTCTTATGAAGCGACACTCCAGGGTGAAATCCACAACAATCTCATCTTAATATGTCTTAAAATTGATTTACAGGCAAGATCTTCTAATAATAGGAACCTTTAACTTTATCCTCATGGGTGGTACGCTGAAGCATGCCTAATTAATAATGCAATCTACTAACTATTCAGTAATGTAGAGGAAGGTTCTAATAGCTATTTATTGCCCTAAAACGCAGGACAATATTGCATCATCTTTCTTCTACTCTCCACTCAGATGTTTTTGTCTTTGAAACACAATTATTTTAGCTTAAGAAAATAAACAGATATAGATAAAAAGTCTATGCAATATTAAAATGAAAACTGAAAAGAATATGGTCAAGAGTTTGAAAAATATCAATATTCTACTGTTTTCTTTGTCTTTTCAAGTATATTATTTCCTCTCTAGTTACCCTACAGCATCAGTCAGCTTGAGAAGAGATCACAATGGCATACAGAAGCCAAGCAGAGATTTTTAAAACTTAGGTGAATTTTAACTTTGCACGTCCAAAGTAAGATTTTACAGCAAAACAACAGATTTGAAGCCAGATGTTATGAGAGAGAAAGATCTGCCTCCATATATTTAGTTCTATTGAGCGAGACACAATTCTGAATGATCAAAGTCATGAAATGATGAAGTTTCTTTCTTAGTGTAGAAAAGCTTTTTTCCAACATGAGGGTTAAGGCTTATGTTTGTTTTCCTGAGGGGAAGGAGAAGAATGGGGAGGAGACAGCCCTCCTCTAGCCCTAGAGGATGAGAGGAGAGGGAAGCTCAGTCAGGATGTGCCCTGTGGTTCCAGCCCTGAACTTTGGCCCCCGCCTTGGACTTGGTCCATAAAATTTGGCCCATAGGGTAGCAGGATCCCAGCAAGTCAGGGGCATGCAAGGAGTAGCAGGATCTATAGATCTGAGGCTTTTTAGAATTTGTCCTTTAGGGTTTCAGAACTGATGAGGAGGTCCCTGTATTTAGGAATGAGGGCCTGGGTGACCGGACAGAGCAGGTCTTCTTTGCCTTGTAAATCTCCATCATTTAACTTATGTGCAATAGGCATGCTGCTTATGTGTTTTGTATGCACCTATACAGTTAATCGTCACAATATGAACTGGGGGAGTCCATTTTAAAAATGAAAAACCTGGGCAGAGCCGGTGGCTCAGTGAGTAGGGTGCCGGCCCCTACCGAGGATGGTAGATTCACACTTGGTCCCGGCCAAACCGCAACAAAAAATAGCCAGGCATTATGGTGGGTGCTTGTAGTCTCAGCTACTCAGGAGGCTGAGGCAAGAGAATCGCTTAAGCCCAAGAGCTGGAGGTTTCTGTGAGCTGTGATGCCACAGCACTCTACTGAGGATGACAAAGTGAGACTCTAAAAAAACCAAATTAATAAAAATGAAAAACCTGAAATACATTTGGCTTTGCATATCCACAGGTTTCAACTAACCACTCTCAAAAATATGTGGGAACCCCCCCCGAAAATAACAAGTTGAGTGTGGTGGCAGGCATTGAGGAGGCTGAGGCAGGAGCTAGCTTGATAGCTTGAGCCCAGGAGTTGGAGGCTATAGTGACTTTTGATAGAGCTTGTGAATAGCCTCTGCACTCCAGCCTGGGAAACACAGTGAGTCTCTAGTTCTAAAAATAGTAACAATAGTATATACAGTGTCACAATTATTTACATGCCATTTGCATTGCATTAAGTATTATAAGAAGTCCAGAGATGATTTAAAGTATACAGGAGGATGTACATAAATGACATAGAAAACTATGCCATTTTGTATCAGAGACTTGAACATCCATAACTTTTAGTATCTGCTGTGTATGTGTGGGAGGTCCTGGAACACATCAGTCTTCTGCAGATACCAGGAGAGGACTGTTCAGAGAAGGAAAATAACTTGCCCCAGCTCAACCTAGTAAGTGAAAGGGCAGGGAAAACACCCCCTTACCCATTTG
>NW_003852456.1:71066-109392 GCF_000181295.1 Otolemur garnettii | reverse complement strand
TGAAGATAAGTTAATTATAAAATAATTATCCATGTTCAGGGCAGGAGAAAGTGGAGACCCCAGCCCAAATACAGAGAGAAAATCCTCCCTTCCTCCATCATTTTTCCCTATTTGAGACTTCAGTGGTGGGGTTGGATGGTGTGCTCCACTTTGGAGAGGCAGTCCTTCTCACTCAGTCTGATGATTCAAACACTGGGCTCTTGGGGAAACACACTTGCAGACACACCCAGAAATCCAACAACCCTTATCCCAGTCAAGCAGGTAAGTAAAATTACTCATCATATGCATAAGCATTTGTCCGTGTTTCTGTACTAGCCCTGATTTTCCTTACCCTGGTATTATTTATATTACTTTACTTCTGCTAGGTTTGGAATTAGATTGTTCTTTTTCCAGTTCCATAAGTTGATACATGAGGTTATTGACACTCTCTCTTTCTGTTTTTCGAATGTAGGCACCTATTGTGACAAATTTCCCTCTTAAGACCGATTTTGCTGTATCCTACAGGTTTTGGTAACTTGTGTCTTCACTGTTGTTATGTTTGAGGAATAAAACAATTTCTTCTTTTATCTCATCCTAAACCCAAACTATCATTCGACATAAAGTTGTTTAATTTCCAAGTCTTTGTGTGGGTATGAACATTTTTGTGGGAATTGAGTTCCACCTTTATTGCCCTGTGGTCTGAGAAGATACAAGGTATAATTTCTATTCTTTTAATTTTACTGAGATTTGATTTGTGTCCTGGGATGTGGTTGATTTTGGAGTACGTACCATATGCTGACAAGAAAAATGTATATTTCCTAGCTTTGGGATGCTGTGTTCTGTATGTGTCTATTAATCCCATTTGTTCTAGGTTTCTGTTTAAGTCCTTTGTGTTTTTGTTTAGTTTCTGTTCAGGGGATCTGTCCAGTTCTGTCAGAGGGGGGGTTAAAGTCCCCGGCTATTAGGTTGTTATGGGATATCATATTGCTCAGACCCATCAAGGTTTGTTCCATAAATCTGGGAAAATTTAAGTTGGAACCATAAATATTTAAAATTGTCATATCTTCTTGTTATATTGTTCCTTTGACAAGTATAAAGTGTCCATGTCCATCTTTGCCTTTCGTAAGTATAGTTATTGTAAATCTACATGTATTGAAAATAAGATCACAACCCCCTTTTCTTCTGATTTCCATTTGCTTGGAGTACTGTTTTCTATCCCTCAACCCTGAGTCTTGATTTGTCCTTCAAGGCTAAGTATGTCTCCTGGACACAGCATATGGATGGCTTGGGCTTTTTTATCCCATCAGCCAGACTGTGCCTCTTAAGTGATAAAGTCCATTGACATTTATTGAGAGAATTGATAAGTGAGGTAGAGTTCTATTCATCTTATTTTGTGAAAGTCCATTGTGTAGTTTTATCCTTTAGGCCCTGTGGAAACTAAGTTTTGACCTTTGGCTTCTGGGTGTTTACTTTGCTGGTGGTTCATTGTGTTGGTCAGTGTTGAGAATAGGTCTAAGAATTTCCTATAAAGCTGGTCTTGTGGCAAATTTCCTCAGTGCTTTTATATCTGCAAAAATTTGATTTCCCCATCAGTTTTGAAACTTATTTTAGCAGGATACAAAATTCTGGGCTGAAAATTGTTTCGCTTAAGAGTGTTGAAAGTGGATGACCATGTGCTTCTGGCTTGTAAGATTTCAGTTGAAAAGTCTGCTGTCATCCTCATGGCTCTGCCTCTGTAGATTAGTTGGTGCCTACTCCTGGCTGCTTGTGAAATTTTTTCTTTCATGTTAACTTTGGACAGGTTTATTACAGTGTGTTTTGGAGAGGCTCTATTTGAGTTGGGATGACCCAGAGTTCGATATCCATCTGAAAGGAGTGTGTCAGGGTCTTGAGTAAAACTTGGGAAGTTTTCATTTATAATAGTCTCCAGTAGGGCTTCCATTCCTTTGGGCCAATATTCTTCCCCTTCAGGTATCCCTATTATTCATATGTTTGAATGCTTCATAGAGTCTTGTGAGGGTTTTTTTTGGGGGGTGGGGTGGGGGCAGGGCCAGGTTTGAACCCATCACCTCTGGTATATGGGGCTGGCATGTCCTAGAGCCACAGGTGCCACCCAGGAGTCTTGTGTTCTTTAAATGCCTGTTCTGCTTTTCTCTCTTCTTTTCTGCCTCTTTAACTACCTGGGTTAACTTGAAAATTTTATCCTCTAGCTCTGAGGTTCTTTCTTCTCTATGATCTAAACTATTCTTGATACTTTCTACTGCATGTTTACATTCCCTGATTGTCTCCTTCATTTCCTTAAGCTCCACTATATCCTTTCTATGTTCTATATATCTCTCATCTGACTTTTGGTTCTGTGTTTCCATTTTCTCATCCATTCCCTTATTGTCTTTATCACTCATATTTTCACTTCCCTTCATGTCAAGTCCTTTAATCTTCATAAGTGGAGTCTTCTGCAGTAGGTGCCTCATGGTCCATTGGGGGAGTTACTCTGTTTTGGTTTCATGTTGCCTGAATTTTTCTGTTGGTTCTTCCTCATGTGTTCTTTCTTCTTGTTTACCCCCTTGTCCTCCTTTTTCCTTCTCACTGTCTCCTGGCTGCAACTTACCTTGTCTTAGAGCTTAGGTCTTGAAGTGGCCTCAGACTGAGCAAAGCCAAATAAACAGAAGTCCTTACTCTTGATGACAATACATTGCAATATGTCACTGGGACCCCCAGTGACAGTGGCACTGTGATGTTTTTTAGGAGACAGCCAGCAACCTCTATGGTCTTTATTTCAAACTTAGTTTCCTTGGGTAATCACACGATTATTTCCTCAGCATTCAGACCCTGCTAGGTTATGAAAGCTCATGAGAATCCTTCAGGGCAGAGCTCACAGTGCCCCTGACTCCAGTTTCTGTGGGATATGGTAGTCCGTCAGCCTGTCCCAAGAGTGGAGTTCTTATCCCAGTAGTTGGAATTAAGATAGCCACTGCTAAGACCTTCTCATAAGGTAAATGAGAAAAGGTAGCCTCCTGGCCACTGAGACTTTCTCAGTATGGTAGCCTCATAACCCACCAAACTTATGGCAAATGTACTCCAACCAAAATTCAAATCTGGTTGCTGTATACTATTTGAGTCCACCCAATCTTCCAAGCTTTCCACTCAATGTACAGCTTCCCCCAATAACTGAAAACTTTAGAAAGGCTTCCTCCTAACCTGGACCTGTTTTGGGGGACAGACTATCCCACCTGGTCAATCGCTTGCCTAACTAGACAATAACTTGACTAATTCATCAAATTTCCACTGCTCCAGATCATACATTGCATCCAGTTCACCACCTCCTTGCTGTGCTCCTTGAGGTATGACTCTGGGTAAGGTCCCTGTCCCAGGAATGGCTGGATTCTCTCTTTTTCTCCAGTCATTTTAGAAGAGCTCAGATGAACAATTGTTCTGGCCCACCATTTTTCTTTGCACCCCCCCCCCGGCATACTTACAATTATTTGTTTGTGTGTTTATTTTGGAAAAAGATAGATAGTTATCAAGACCAATCTGGTGGAAGGCAAGTGTCTGCATGGGCTTCTGAGTCATAAAACCTGACTCTATCCAACCAGGTTAAATTTAAGGGTGAATGTTGGCTTCTGTATATGATGTGTTGGCAGGGTTCAGCAATTTGATTCATTTTCAAAGCATTTATTAAGCACATACCACATAATGGCCTGTTTTAGGTCTTGGGACATGTAAGTAATATACATTTCAGTGTGGGGAAAACAGATAGTTAGCCTAATATAAAACACAGGATAGAGAATTTTAATGATGTCGGATGTTATGGTAAGCATGCAGTAAAAGGTAAGAAGCATAGGAATTGAAGAATTTGTGATTGCAATTTTAAATATGGCAGATACTTAAAACATTTTTTTAGAGTGTTGCCAGTATATTGAATACATTTAAGAAAATCTTGGACAGTCAAATGCATCTAGAATTAGAAACAAATAGCTATAAAGAAAGAAAATGAAAATTCAAAATCAATGTTTTGGATAAATTTTGTAACTTAAATTATAATAAGGTTATTTGGTAGCTAGGGATCTCCAGCTCTCCTAGCAATGAAGGTGAGCACTCTGGCCTTGGTGCTGCCTGGAGCAACTGCTATAGGAGGAGTGCTCTTCTGTTCTTCAAAGAGGGCAGGGACTTTCCCAGCCTCCAGGCCAGGCAGTCCAACTGCACTAGAGTTTGAAAAGTAACCTACAGTAACCTCCGGCTAATTATCATGTCATTAGTTGTCCATCAAAGTGGTTTGATGGTGATGTTTGAGCAAGGAGGAGGGCCCAATTTTTTTTATATATTTTAATTTTTTATTAAATCATAACTGTGTACACTAATGCATTTATGGGGTACAATGTGATAATTTGATATACGATATGGGAAGCTTACATCAAACTTGTTAACATAACCAACCTCTCACTTACTTGTTGTGGTAAGACATTTATACTCTTAATAGTTTTAAAATCTACCATTGCATTATGTACAATAAATGAGGTCCCACCAAATACCCTCCCTCCTCCTGGCCTCCCCTTTCCCCTCCCTTCCCCCTCTTCTTCTTTCTTTCTGGACTATAGTTTTGTTTTATCATTCATATGAAAGTGTAGGTTATTATATATTGGTTTCATAATAGTATGGAGTACGTTGGATACTTTTTCTTCCATTCTTGGGATGCTTTAATAAGAAGAATATGTTCCAGCTCCACCCAGGTAAACTAAAAGATGTGAAATCTCCATCTTTTTTTATCCCAATCTTGACAGTATGAAACAGGACCTCAGACCATAACCAGGGTGTCTTGCTACAACCGGAGGCCTGTCCATCATCTATGGCAAATTTATCTTCTCTATAAACCTATCTTGCCCTTCCTCAATCAACCTTCCATGCCCTATTTCTGGTGTATCTGGTCATCTTCAGCTGAGAGCACCTAGAACCCAGAATAGACTGCCACCCAACAAGGTATATTTTCATAAAGGTAGATCTACATTTTTTTCTATTGTTTTTTGTTTGTTTGTTTTTGAGACAGAGTCTTACACTGTTGCCCTGGGTAGAGTGTAGTGGCGTCATAGTTGACAGCAACCTTAAACTCCTGGACTCAAGTGATCCATCGGCCTCAGCCTCCTGAGTAGCTGAGACTACAGGCTTCCACCACCATGCCTAGCTAGTTTTTCTAACTTCAGTAGAGATGGGGTCTCCCTCTTGTTCAGGCTGGTCTTGAACTCCTGAGCTCAAGTGATCCACCCACCTCTCAGAGTGCTAGAATTATACATGTGAGCCACTGCACCTAGCCTACTGTTATTTTGTTTTTAAGAATTAAGCACAGGCTATTCAATATTTAAAAATACAGCTGAGCTCTGTAGAAATGAGGAACCACTGCATCTGTTGATAAGTAGGACAGAGTGCTGAGGGAACTGGGAGGGTAGCAAGGGCATGCAGAAGGAAGATCACAGCAATGGCTCTGACATGCTCTCACCTCCCTGCTCCTACTTAACTTTGGTCATGCCCTCTCATACAGACTCTGGGACTGGATATCAGATTGCTTTGACAAATGGGACATTAGCCAATACGTTACATTCAGAAATTCAAAAACTGCTGGTTCATTGAGGCTTGTTTATTGCTGAACTTAGTGTCCTAAGACCACTAAGCAAGTAAGCTGCCACTGACACCATAGAGAGTTACAGACTTGCTCCAACAACCCCACCAACCACCGTTCAACTGCTAGATATGCGAGAAGCCAGGTGGGCTCAGCTTACCCACATGCTGATGGAGGTTATCACAGGAGCTCAGATGAGTCCGCCTGAGACTAGAATGTTCCAGCAGAGTGTAGGCTAAATTGCTTCCTAATATAATAATGAACGGAGCAAATGTTAAGCCAATAATGTTGGGAGGTTTGTTATAGGGCAGCAGCTGACAGTGTATTTAATCACTTCAATTCTGATACCCCGTTGTAAGATATTTTAGCCAAGAACTACTGATACTTAATCACATTTATAGGCTTTTATATTTTCCTCTGTTGAAACCATCTCATAAAGGCGAACTAGATGCTGTTCAAGTGAAATGATACACCATTATGCATACATTTTTTGTTACCTATGTAGACAATAAAAAATATAATTGTTTTCAAGTCCTAAGAACATTTACAAGTTCTAGGCTGACATTTATCAAATTTTCATTATTATGTCTAGGCAAAGTCTTTCCCCATACCTCCAAAATAAATAGTTACCTGCTAGGTATACATCTATCTTATGTACTTGTCAACTCAGAACGAGACCAATGGTTATGCTTGATTATATGGAATAAATACACAGTATGAAAATTGAAATTAGACATACTCATTATAAAATGTGATAATTGTTTCCATTGCAGGACATAATTGAATTAAAAAACATTATCGATCTGGATTGAATTCCAATTTACTAAGGTTAGAGCAAGCTAGCTTCTGTCCATATTTGAATAGAAAGGCTTACAAGGGCAATAGTCTATTCATCACAGGTGATATTATTTTTTTTAAGTCAATAAGTTTCTTTTTATGACACAAAACATTTCTGTTTTATATGCCAACAAAGAGTTGAAATTCCAGAAGCACTTGGAGGCTAAATTACTAAACACTTACCATGTATCTTATCACAACAGAACGTTAATGCCAGTGCTTGATTATAACAAGCAATCTGATTGCATGAATTTGGGCTTCAAGGCACTCAGGTTTTTATATTCATTAGAGAAGTTATTGATTCTTCAAAGTTACCTTTAATAAAACTACACTATTTTCTCAGGCATATTATATGGGCACAGACAAATTATGTGATCGATGATATTGAGCAAAAGGAAAAGCATTCATTGTCTCTAATCTCTTTACCCTCCTTTCTAAATTGTACATTGCAACAGCAGGAGGAGTCACAGTGGCTCCATGCAAAGCTAGCACAGGCAGCTCTGTGTACAATAGAAAAGTCTTATCTGGCTTCATGTAGCTCCCTATAATTTTTGATAATTAAATTGACTTGTTTTATTAAAAGATATTAGAAAGTAGAAACTAAACTTAAACATGAAAAAGATTATGTCAATAAAAATCATTTTAAACATGCACAAAGGTATATGTGTGTCATTATGACAGTTTTGAGATACACAAAAATCAAGAAATGTAAAATCTGTGTGGAAGGCAACAAATGAAGCCCTCCCAACACCGATTAAGATGAAACCTGCACGGCGAATCAGGAAAGATGCTGCGGCTGTGTTTCTTGAAGTGAAATAATGGATTGTAACACAGTCTATCTCAATCTCAAAACTTTTGTGGTGACGCACATAATTCACTGATGTACATCAGCTTCAGCAAAATGACGCAGAAGTTACTGTTTTGTCTGTTAAAGTAAGTTCTGCAGAGTTTCTATAATACAAAGCAGTTTTTGATTAATTTTATTCAAAGAATACTGTTCAAAGAATATATTGAAGGGAATTTTCATAAAAATATCAATTAAAATATAAATCTTAGTTAAAAAAATAAATTAAGATTATAGCTATTTTATTGTTGTGTTTCCTTTTAAATCTTAGACTCAATGTGCCAGTTTCCACACACAAAAAAATCCTTCTGGTATTTTGACTGGCATTACATTGAATTTATTACATTAACTTGAAGAAAATTAATACTTAAAAATACTGAGTTTTCCATTTCAAAACAAGGTACACCTCACCACTTATTTAGAACTTTAATTTCTCTTACCAATATTTGTAGTTTTCAGTATGGATATTTTTCATATATTTTATCAAATTTATCTGTCAATATCATATATTTTTGGTGTTATATAAATATTGATAGTTGATGTTCATACTCATAGGACATGAAAAGTTCAAACCACAAACTGGGTGGTTATATTTGTAGACCATATGCCTGACTAAGGAGGTGTATTGAAAAGGCATGAGGAATTTGTACAACTAAATAATAATATTAACAAAAAGAAGAATTGAAAATGGGCAAAATGTTGAAATACACTTGACAATATATGATATGTGAACCACGGCAAATAAAAAGCTGCTCAAGATCATTAGTTACCAGGGAAATGCAAATTACAGGCACAGTGAAGCGCGCACAAACACACACACACACACACACACAAATAACTACATTAAAAGTTCACCAATAAGATTTGTCAAGTTTGTGTGGGGCGATGGATTCTTACATCATGTTGATAGGTATGTAAAATTGTTCAACCCCGTGAGAGAATTGTTTGGCAAATTTCTTATTTTTGAGTATTTATCCAGAGGAAATAAAGCAAATGTTCATTACAGCTTTATTCATAATAGCTCCAAACAACACAAATGTCCATTAAGTCTATAGTCCTCAACCCCCAGGCTACAGACCAGTACCAGTCCATGGCCTGTTAGGAACCAGGCTTCACAGCAGGAGATGAGGAGCAAGTGAGCAAACCTTCCCGTCTATTTACAGCTGCTCTCACTCACTCACATCACTGCCTGAGCTTTGCCTCCTGTCAGATCAGATTCTAATAGGAATGTAAACCCCTTATCCATGGAAAGATCATCTTCCATGAAACCAATCCCTGGTGCCCAAAAGGTTGGCAACCAATGCATGAAATCATGAACATGGAAAATAAGCATGGCAGATGGGTACAATGAAATGCTCAGCAACAAATTACTGCAACAACATAGATCTTATATTGTTTTAGATAAGTCTCTTCCAACCAGAAAGATGTTTTTTTCAATCCAGTAAGACAACCTTTCTTAAAACTGTAAATTTCTGCTTCTTTCTCTCCTCTCCATATATTTACATATGCATTAGATATATTTATTTCTGTGTTACACACCATGGTGGTATTTAGAGCACTCACTCTTCAGTCAGATGCCTGGGTTTGAATCTTGCCTCTCATTTTGGATCATTTAATCTCTATTATGTGAATGTTTATGTCTCGCTGAAATCTATATGTTGAAGCCCTAACTGACAATGTCCTGGTATGTGCAGATGGGGCCTTTAGTATATTAGGATTAGATAAGGTATTAGAGTGTGATCCTCCTGATGAGATTAGTGCCCTTCTAAGAACAGACATGCAGGCTTGTTTCCACCCCCCTTCCCCTTCCCCACACACAGAAGAGGCCATGTGAGTGCATAGCAGGATGGCAGCCCCTACCAGGCAGGGAAGAAGCCTCATGTGAACCTTCCTGCTGGCACCTTGACCTTTGACTTCCCAGCCTCTGGGGGTGTTTTTCTATGGTGGTCCATGCAGACTTAGACAACTCTCTCTGCCTAAGGGGTGTATTTGAAAAATGAGGTTGATAAATACACATCTCAAAAAATGAATTGGTATATTTAAATGTGTTTCAGACAATCACCTGGCAAACATGAGGCACCACACACGTGCATCTTGGTTCCTGATGTTACTGAGCCTTCTGTAGGCCCTGCCATTCCTCCTCCTTATCCCCCCATAACTCTCCCTCTGGCTTCTTTTGAAGTGACTAACGTATTTAATTTTCTTCTCTTTAACTGTTTGGAAGTGATGTCCATATGATATCATTTTAATAGTTGCCTTTGAATTTTGAGCACATACATGTAAGTCCCAAATTTAATCAGTATCTTAACTTTCTTCTCTTCAATTTCAAGGACCTTGGAATGCTTCATTTCCCCTCACCCCTTTGAAATACATTTGCAATTGTCCCATTTTTATAATGTCTAGCTGGCTCTTGTGACCCATACATTAGACTTTGTTTAATATTTTATGAAACAAACTCATCTAGACATACCCTTTCTCTCCCTTCCTTGATGCATTGCAAACCTTCCTGTTGGAACCTTTTCTTCCTTTAGAAGCCCATTCTTTGGAAGTTAAATTACTGAGGGACATTTAGAAGTAAACACTTTCAAAATCTGCTCATTTGTCTTTATCTTCATTCTTGAAAGCTTCTTCAGCTGTGTGAACAATTCTAGACTGACTTTATTTTCTATATTTTCTCTGAATATACTGAGGGCATGTCACTGTATTCTTGCTTTATTCATTGTTTTCATGGGCTAACTGTCAGTCTAAGTCAGCTAACTGAGTAGGATTTGTGCTTGTTTCCTTCAGGTCCCTGTGAACAACCAGATTCAGATCCACTTTGTACAATTTTGGGCTTGTATATTGAGAGCTACATTAGTATAATCTTGAGCTGGTATATCAAGGGCTACAGTATTACAATCTTCGACTTGGATATCAAGTGCTAGGTTAATATAATCTTGGCCTTGTACCCTGAGGGATACATTAGTACAATCTTGATCATGAATATTGAGGGCTATATAAACAGATGGATTCAGGCTGTAAACCCGGGCCAGGCCAGTGAACATCACATTGGCAGGGGAGAACTTTTAATTTTTTCTCCATCCTTATGTAAGTTAAAACAGCAGTTAGATGATGGATTGTTTTTCCATCTCCCAGGGTTCTGGTTTCATGCAGATGGTCTCAGATCTGAAATGCTAGGCCACAGGACATTGGATGTGTCCCAGGGCATTTTTATAGTGATTTCTACACCTATCTTTGTCCTGCTTCTGGTTTGCACTCTGACCAAGTTCCAGTCTAATCAGCTTCCTCAAACTCCAGCCTCTACATCTTCATCTCTGCTCTGATTGGTTTGGTGCTGGTTCCCCCTCTCTGTGCCATGGAACCTACGTGTTTGTAGGCAGAATTTTCCCATGATTTCTATGACCAGCTCATTTGTTTCCATTCTCTGGGTTGCTAGTTTTTCAATATCTGAAAATAACTATTTTTAACATTAATATAACTTGTCTTATTCTCTAATTTTTTCCCCCAACGAAAAAGAAAGTTTGATACCAATTATCCCTTTGTATCCAAGAGTGGAAGTTCTAGATTATCTTTTTTGGCTAACTTTGCATTGTTATTTAACTTTTTTTATTCTAATTAAATTACAAGCTGTTTTGGGGGAAGGAGTCTGTATTATATTACTTCATATCTCCCTTCCATAGTACTCAACAATTATTGACATATGTTCAGAGTACCATACCAACATCATCACCACCATAAATAGAGTTTTATATTTTACAGCACTTTAAACACGATAAATCCCTTTACCTGTGTTAACCGTTTTACTCTCAGTGAGCTTTTGTTATTTCAGTCTTGACGATATGAAGTCTGAACTCAGAAATAAGTTACTTATTCAGACACAGCAGGGAAAAATTAGTACTAAGAGTGAAGTCTAATCTATTCCAAGTGATTTTTCTCCACTACTTTATGCTACTCACATCTCTGGTTAATCCTTGATACTTTATGCTACTCACACCTCTGGTTAATCCTTGACTGCATGCCAAGATATTAATAAACCAGGAAAATAAAATCACAAACAAGAAAGCTATTCTTTCTATACATATTAACCCAAATAGATACCTAAGATGACTTCCAAATGATCCAAGTCAAACAAAATCATGCTTCAGTTCTCTCACTATCATAAGAAAATTAGTAAAAGACATCTTGGTGCCTTAAATGAAGCATGATCAGGCATAACTAGTGATGTAATATTTGCCATTTCTTAACCTTTTATGGCTTTGGTGCTTAATAGTCCTGTGAGATAGCGATCATGATGCTCTCTTCAGACATGAGAATATCATCTTACAGAATTTAAGAAACTCACTGAAACCCTCATAGATAACAAGTGGCTCAGGGTCCAGAACAGTCTTACTTTTCACATTTCTTGTAGAATATCCAACATTGTCTTTATCTTTGCTCTCCTCCTCATTCCCTTCTGTTTTACGCTTGATTTGTCATTTTTTATGTACATGTTCATTTATTTATTTATTTTAATTGGCAAAAATTATACCTATTTATGTCATACAACATGATGTAATATACATAGACATGGTGGAATAGCTAATTAACATATCCATTCCCTCACATACTTATTTTATTTTATTTATTTTTATTGTTGGGGAATCATTGAAGATACAAAGAACCAGGTTACCCTGCTTGCATTTGTTAGGCAAAGTCTTTCTTATAATTGTGTCCCACCCTCAAGAGGTGTGTCAAACACCGTGACTCTCCCACCTCCCTTACCCTTTCCCTCTCTTCACTCCTCTATTCCTGCAGTCTCCAACATGTACTGGCATCAACTGTCCTCATATCAGAATTGAGTACATTGCTTTCTTGAAATGCTTTACTAAGAAGAATATGTTTCAACTCCATACAGGTTAATACAAAATATGTAAAGTCACCATCTTTTTTAGTGGCATTATCCCAAAATGGTATAATGGTATAGATATACCACATATATATTCCATGGTATAGATATACCATGGCTTGTTAATCCATTCCTGCCTTGGTAGGCGTTTAGGTTGTTTATACAATTTGGCAATTATAAATTAAGCTGCAATAAAGAGTCTGGTGCAAATGTCTTTATAATAAAATGATTTTTTCCTTCTGAGTGATGCCTAGTAATGGGATTGCAGGATCAAATGAGAGTTCTAATTTAAGTTCTTTGAGGATTCTTCATTCTTCCTTCCAAAAAAGTTGTATTAGTTTGCAGTCCCAGCAGCAGTGTAAAGTGCTCCCTTCTCTCCATATCCATACCAGCATCTACAGCTTTGAGACTTTGTGATGAGGGCCATTCTCACTGAGGTTAGGTGATATCAGAGGGTGGTTGTTATTTGCATTTCTCAGATAATTAGGGACAATGAACATTTTTCATGTTTGTTAGCCATCCATCTGTCTTCTCTAGAGAAGGTTCTAGTCATCTCTCTTATTCATTGGGTCTTTTTTTGTTGATTAATTTGAGTTCTCTGTAGATCCTAGTTATTAAGCTTTTGTCTGATTCAAAATATGCAAATACCTTTTCCCACTCTGAAGGTTGGCTGTTTGCTTTGGTTGTTTTCTCCTTAGCTGTACCCAAGCTTTTCAGTTTAATTAAGTTCCGTTTGTTTATTTTTGTTGTTGTTGCAATTGCGACTGGAGTCTCCTTCATAAAATCTTTCCCCAGGCCAATATCTTCAAGTGTTTTCCCCACACTTTCTTTGAGAATTTTTAGTGTTTGATGCCTTAGACTTAGATCTTTTATCCATCTGCAATAAATTTTAGTGAGTGGTGAGAGATGTGGGTCCAGTTTCAGTCTTTTACATGTGGTTATCCAGTTCTCCCAGTACCATTTATTGAAAAGGGATTCTTTTCTCCAGTGTATGTTCTTGTTTGGTTTATCAAAGATCAGGTGGCTGTTAAATATTAGTTGTATCTCATGGCTTCATACTCAGTTGCCGATGTCAATGTGTTTATTTTTGTGCCAATACTGTGCTGTTTTGATCACTATGGCCTTGTAGTATAGCGTAAAATCTAGTAAACTGATGCCTCTGGACTTGTCTTTATTACTAAGAATTGCCTTAGCTATACAGGATTATTTTCTGATTCCATACAAAACAAAGAATTATTTTTCCCAAATCTTGAAAGTATGATGTTGGTATTTTAATGGGTATTCCACTGAATCTGTAGATTGCTTTGGGAAGCTTAAACATTTTAACAATGTTGATTATTCCCAGCCATCAGAATAGTATGTTCTTCCATTTGTTAATATCTTTGGGTATTTTTTTTCCTTAGGGTTTTGTAATTTTCTTTATAGAGGTTCTTCACCTCTTTTGTTAGGTATATTCCTAGGTATTTCATTTTCTTTGAAGCTACTGTGAAGGGAATCATCTCTTTGCTTAGCTTCTCATCTTGGCTGTTATTGGCATACAAAAAAGCTACCAATTTGTGGACATAGATCTTATATCCTGAGACATTACTGTATTTTTTTGGTGACTTCCAGGAGTCTTGTGGTTGAGTCTCTGGGGTTTTCTAAATATATCATATTGTTGGCAAAGAGGAAGAGTTTAATTTCCTCTGCCCCCATTTGAAGGCCCCTTTTTACCTTCTCTTGCCTGATTGTATTGGCTAGAACTTTCAGCACTATGTTGAATAGTATAGTGGTAGAGGACACCCTGATCTTGTTCCAGTTCTGAGTTGGAAAGATTTCAGTTTTACTTCATCCAGTGTAATATTAGCTGTAGGTTTGTCATAGATGCCTTCAATTAGTTTAAGAAATGTGCCACCTATGCCTATATTCTTCAGAGTTCTAATTAGAAAAGTATGCTGAATGTTCTTAAATGCTTTTTCTGCATCTATTGAGAGGGTCATATGGTTTTTGGTTTTGCTTCTGTTGATATGGTGAATTACATTTATAGACTTGCATATGTCATATCAGCCTTACATCCCTGGGATGAAGCCTAGTTGATCATGATGCTTTTTTAATGTGTAGCTATAATCTATTGGCTGGAATTTTATTGATAACTTTTGCACCTATATTCATTAGTGAAATTTGTCTGAAATACTCCTTTTTAGTTGAATCTTTTCGTGGTTTTGGTATCAGTGTGATATGTGCTTCATAATATGTTGGGAACGATTCTTTCCTTCTGAAATTTTTGGAATAATTTCTGCAGCATGGGTATAAGCTCTTCTTTAAAGGTTTGAGAGAATTCTGGTGTGAAACCATCTGAACCAGGGCATTTTTTTGTTGGGAGTTTTTTTTATTGTTTCTGGATCTAAGTTCTTAAAATCAGCTCAGCAGATCTCTTTTTTTTTGATTAAGTCTAGGGAGAGGGTGTGATTCCAGGTATTGATCCATTTCCTCTTTGTCAAATTTCTGAGCATAGAGTTTCTTATAGTATTCAGAGATAATCTCTTGTATGTCTGAGTCATCTGTTGTTATTTCCCCTTCATTATTTCTGATTGAGGTTACTAGAGATTTTACTTTTCTGTTTCTAGTTATTCTGGCCAAAGGTTTATCTATTTTATTTATTTTTTTCAGAAAAGCAACTTTTTATGTCATTAATTTTCTGAATGATTTTTTTTCATTAAGCTCTTAATTTCAGTTATTTCTTTTCTTCTGGGTTTACTGTTAGATTGTTTTTCTTTTTCCAATTCCATAGGATGGTTTGTGAGTATGTTGATGTGTTCACTTTCTATTTATTGTGTGTAGGCATCTAGTGCAATAAATTTTCCTCTCAGAACAGCTTTTACTGTATCCCATAGGTTTTGGTAATTTGCATCTTCAGTGTTGTTATGTGTGAGGAATTTAAGAATTTCTTCTTTTATCTTATCCTGATCCCGTCTGCCATTCAGCATAAGGTTGCTTAAGTTTTATGCCTTTGTGTGGAGATGAATGTTTTTGTTGGAGTTGAGTCTATTTTATTGCCTTGTGGCCTGAGAAGATACAAGGTATAATTTGTATTCCTTTAGTTTTGCTGAGGTTTGATTTGTATCGTAGGATGTGATCTATTTTGGACATGTGCCATGGGCTGATGAGAAAAAAGTATAATCTTTTTCTTTGAGATGGTGCATTCTATATATGTCTATTAATCCCATTTGTTCTAGTGTCACATTTAAGTCCTTTGCATGTTTGTCTAGTTTCTGTTTAGAGACTCTATCCAGTTCTGTCAGAGGAGTGTTAAAGTCCCCAGCTATTAGAGTGTTTGGGACATCATATTGCTCAGACCCATCAAGGTCTGTTTCATAAATCTAGGAACATTTAAGTTAGGTGCATAAATATTTAAAATGGAGATGTCTTCTTGTTGCATTTTTCCTTTGTTCAGTACAAAGTGTCCATATTTGTCTTTCTTAAGTATAGTTGCTTTCAATCTACTTGTATCCAAGAATAATTTTGCAGCCCCTCCTTTCTTCTGATTTCCATTTCCTTGGAATACTGCTTTTCATGCCTGAACCCTGAGTCTTGATTTATCCTACAGGGCGAAGTTTGGTTCCTAGAGACAGCATATGGATGGCTTTTTTTTTTTTTTTATCCCATTAGCCAGTTTGTGCCTCTTCAGTGAGGAATTTAACCCATCCACATTTATTAGAGTATAAGTGTGATAGAATTTTATTCATCTTGTTACAAGAAAGTCTATTATATAGTTTTATCCTTTGTGCACAATAGTGAAAGCTAAGTTTTGTCCTTTGGCTTTTAAATGTTTACTTTGTTCGTGGTTCACTTTTGGGTTCTATGTTGAGAATAGGTCTAACTCAAGCACTTTATCCTCTAGCTCTAATGTTTTTTCTTTTCCATGGTCGAATCTATTTTTTATATTTTCTACTGCATCTTTACATTCCCTGATTGTCTTCTCCATTTCCTTCAGCTCCGCCATATCCTTTCTGTATTCTACATATCCAACTTTCAGTTCATCCATTCCCTTTATTGCCTTAATCATCCATATTTTACAAATTTTTACAGCATAGTAGCAGAATATGCCTTCTTAAGATAATGATCTACATCATTTTTGGAGGAAGGACATCTCTGTTTTTTGAACATGGGAACTTGAGTTTTTAAAACAATTATTGTATGATTGAGGCTTATGTTTTTTCAAATACCGATTTATTTGGAATCTATCTCCATTTGACTAGAGCTTGTAATTGGAGCAATCACCAACCAATATGGCATGAATGACTTTATAAAATGTAATTCTATGAAATAAAATATTTTATTAAAACCAAATGAAGTCACAAAAACTTGATGGCTTTTTTTTCTAAAGAAAAATATGGACATAAAATGTAGTTTTTTAAAGTTATCAAAAAGCCTAGTTTAATATATTTTTAAACATATATAATAACATATTTTATCACCCAATAGTTATTCTTTTATGAGAATAACTTCACAGAAAGCCATCTTATTTTACAACAATACTCTGAAAAGAGTAATCTTTTTCTTCTTGACTGTGTTTAAGTGCTGGAAAGCACATCTTTATTGAGGTATGTTCAGCTGGCTGCATTTACAAAGTTAATATATAAGGTTAAAGAAGAGCATGGAATATGTGAATAATATTCAAATGCTATCACTAACAAAACCATCAATACATTTAAAAGTTACTTGCACATAACAATGCTAAGTAGTTTAATATACTTCAAACATTTCCAATATGTTATTAGTTAAAAAATAAATCTGCTAATACTTTTTCCAGAAATTCATCCTAGCTCCAAATTCCTCTCCTCTGAGCATGGCTTAGATGTATTATTAAGACATTGGATAAGGCCAGTTCAAGTAGCTATTTAATTTATTCTTATTAATAAATGTCTATATCCTAAATGTGTTATTTATGAGTCCTCCCCAGTCTCTAATTCTATTATTAATATTTCATTCAATGAAAATGTACTGAATGCCTAATGTGTAGCAAGCCAAATTCTAAATATTAGAACAGTTATAAAAAAAATCAAACTCTATACCTGCAGGAAGCTTATAACATAACCAAGGACATTGGCATAACTAAATACATACTACAATGTCAGACAGTGATAACTTTTCAAAGAGTAGTAAATAACATATGAAGATAGAAAGGTGATGGGGGATAGTGTAGGGATATGGGGTGGCCATGGGAGGCCTCTCCACAGGGGTGCTAAGTGAGATGAAGGTCAGAGCCCAGAAGGTGTCTGGGAAGGGAGGCTCCTGGCAGGGGCCACATGCCTATGCTTGAAGAACAGGGAGGACACCAGGGTGGCTGAGAAGAGGCAGAACTGGGGGCAGGGGAAGAAAGAGGAGACAGAGAGGAGCCAGGTAGGTGCTCAGGCTTTGCATAATTATGGATTTTATTCTGTTAATAAATGTGTTGAGAAGCTATTGAGGATGTCAGCAGGAAAGCAACATGATGTGGCTTACACTTTGAAAGGATGAGTGCAGCTGCCGATGGGGGCAAGTATTGAGGCAGGAAGCACAGATAGGAAGTTACTAGAACAGCCAAGCAGGAAAGAGTGGAGATTGGGGCTAGGCTGGTGCGACAGGAAGAGGAGAGAAGTGCAGCATCAAGGCGCATCTTATAGATGAGAGTGTGGGAGAAAATCATAGACTGTTCTAGAAACTGCAGAAACTCAAGAGGATTGCACGTAGTGGGGGGGATAGGGCTGAGCAGCAGAGATAAGATTGAAGAAGCAGGTGGTGGTTGGCTTGCATGGGCTTGGATGGAATTTTGTTTTACTTTAAATACAACAAGAAATCAGTGGAAGATTTTGAGGTGCATTTTGACATAATCTAACTCATATTCCTTAAAGCTTATTCTGTCTAGTGTGTGTAGAATAGATTATATAGGAGGAAGAGTCCAGCTTCAGAACCTAATGCTGGAGGTTTGGCAAGAGTCCAGGGCAGGGTGGGCTGGCTATTGAACTTTGGGTGTCTTTCAAAGCCTTTCAGTTATCTACCTGAAAGCTCATCTGAATTGGCTTTAGATCCCATATACTTATTTTCTCATATAATTTGTTTATCACAGGGGAGAAAAGTAACAGATGCCTTTAGTGGCTTAAAAACACTTAAACAGGTGGGCCTCAAAGTATGTAAAAGGAACATATTGCTGTTGTTTATTATAATTTTCCTCTGTTCTATTTCTGCTCAAAATTGCCCAAGGCCTTTAGACACTTAAGAAGATGAGCATTTGTTTTATAATGCTGCTTAATATCTTTTTTTTTTAAATGTTGATTTATGCAGTGACCAAAATACTGATTCTAAGCACTAATGGCAGCAAAAAGCAAACGTCACAAGACCTGGACAGGCTCTGGGAATGTGCTATCCTGCAAATAAACTGTTGGTTTATTCAAGTCAAATATGAAAATTAGTTTAAAAACTTCATTTTAATATATGATTCTGATTTAAGTGTTATCAATAAATATTAATGACATTTTCCAACAGTCTTAACTTGCTTTTTTCAATTCCCTTGACTGATATATGTGATTGAAGTATTTGCTACTCTCAAGAGAAAAAAGAACATAATTAACTATGTACACAGAAACATGTGGCCATAGGCCATGAAGGTAAGAAAACTACTTTTGTTTTATTTTTTCCCTCCCTCCTTTCTTGTAATATGGGCTCAGTAATTTTTAGAGCCCCATTGTTCTTACTTTTATAATTTACAATGAGGACCTTATTTATATTCTGTGGTCAGAAATGGGTCATCCCACCCCTTCTCCTTCACCCACAACACAGCCTTGTGTGTACTGAATCATCGAAATTTAAGCTAATAAATAAGGTGCTTGAAAAGATGAAGACAGAGACACAGATGTAAGAATGCCCTGACGTTCTGCTATAAGTTATGGGCAATATGAGCAAGAGGAAGTTCCTTTGCTCCGTAAATATGTCCTAGGAGTTTCAAAGGCAGGGTAGATGGCTCTCGTGCTCTCCCCTTAACTTCAGGACACAAAGGTCTAAAACCATCTGGGAAAACCAGATGCAACTGAAGGGCAAGATTTCCCAGGAGGACAAAAAGAGGAAAACTTGAAACTTTGGTGAAAGTAGAGGGTCAAAGAGACTAAAGGACCGTAACACGTGGGGCCATCAGGACAGCTCCTCTGTGGTCGTTTTGGTGCCTTACCGCAGAATGACAGACAACGTGAGAAGAATCAATAAAGAGAATTTCCCACTGCTTTCTGGACTCTATGTGTGACCTCGATCACATCTTAGGTGGGGATGTTTTTGGAGCACGTAAGTAAGGCAAGCGACCACCTGTGCAGTCTGATTGGAAAATGTGAAAGTATCTTTCTGCCCCCAAATATCTGTTAAGGGTAACAGGCATATATTCTCTAGTGAAAGAAACAGCCCGTTTTCTGTGTCCAGGAGCTCCACAGGCACAAATTCAACCAATTACAGATCAAAAATATTTAAAAAAAATTGCATCTGTACTGTTCATGTAAGACTTTTTCGTTGTCATTATCCCCTAAACAAAGCAATATTGTTCAGATTTACACTGTATGAAGTGGGATGAGCCATGTCCCAGTGACATGTTAATGGAAGGATGTGCACAGGTTATATGAAGTGTTACACTACGCCATGTTCTTTTTTTAAAATTTCAGATCAATATTCGAGTAAAAATGATTAAGTTATATGGTTTGCATTTCTTAGGTAAAGTTGAAGTTGTAGGAGGTGTGCTGTATACCCTTACATCACTGTACACACTGGGAGAGAGCTTACCAATTCCCCTCCTTTCTCTCCCCTCCCCCCACTTGAATATAATTGCATTTTTCCTGTGGGTGTGTAGTTGTTTTTTTCTTGATTTCATATTAGTATTGAGTACATTGAATACTTGATTTTCCATTCTTGTGATACTTTGCTAAGAAGAATGACCCTATACTATTTTCTATCAGAAACTTGAACATCTAGAGAATTTTGTACCTTTAGGGGTTCTAGAGGTACAATTTATATTAAATTCTATATGTGATATGTTAATTTAAAAGATGGTTATAAAATTCCAGTCCTGGAGAAATCCAGTGCTGGCAACAGAGTGAGGACTGTACCCTGGGGGAGCCTGTGGGAGCCTGGCCTCACTGGGGGCCTGGTGCCAGCCATGAATGACATTCCTTTGTGTTCAAAGTCATATATCACAAAAGAAAAAAATAAAACCTTTTACAATAACAGGCCCTTATTTGGGAGAATAACACAATGTCTTTATCAGTTTCCACGTGAGGAATGTTCAGATAAAACAGTGCTGGGTAGATTGCAAGTAGGAGCAGAAGCACTGGGTCTTGAACAAGGAATTCAAAAGAAAAGCAACAATCTTTGGGTTGGGTTTTTGTTTATGAGAGGCACAGAAGTAAAGCATGGTGTTGGTGTCATGGGAAGGACAAATGGTGGTACTAGGCATTTAAATTCTCTAGGCTAGTGGATGTTGAGAGAAGGGAACACTTACACTGCTGGTGGGATTGCAAACTCATATAACCTCTATGGAAAGAAGTATGGAGAGTCTTCAAAGGGCTAACAGTAGACCTCCCATTTGGTCCTGCAATACCATTACTAGACATCTACCCAGAAGAACAGAATCATCTTACCACAAGGACATTTGCACTAGAATGTTTATTGCAGCTCAATTTATAATCACCAAGATGTGGAAACAATCCAAGTGCCCATCAACCCATGAATGGATTAATTAACTGGTATATGTATACTAGGGAATATTATTCCACCATAAAAGATGGAGACTTTATATCTTTTGTATTTACCTAGATGGAGTTGAAACACATTTTTCTTAGTAAAGTATCATAAGAATGGAAAAGCAAGTATCTAATGTATTCAATACTAATATGAAACAAATAGATAAACAACTACACCCCCACACAAGAGAAAAGCACAAGTATATTCAAGTGGGGGGAGAGAAAGGGGGGCGAGGGGAGGAAGGAGGGAGGATTGGTAAACTGTCACCTGACGTGCATGATGTGAGGGTGTTCAGCACACGCCATGGGTGAAGGGCTCAACTACATCTTGAACTTTATCATAGAAATGCAACAATATAATCATTTGAACCCTCATTTAATCTGAAATTTAAAAAATGTAAAAAAGCTGTAATTTCTCTAGCCTAAGAATGAAGATGATATTTGCTCCCAGCTAACTTTAGGAAAAGTTAGGAAACAAAATTCACAGGTAAAGTAGAGCTGAAAAAGACCTTCAGTGAAGCATTTTTGGAAGTCATGGAAAGTATAACCCTTAAGCCACAGCACGGAAGCCTCTGGATAGGGTATAAGGACAAGGAAGAATCTCTGTCACCTAAATGACTGTGAGAGATGGTGCCAGGTCACTTAAAAATTGCCATTTGACTTATGCCAGCACGCATGTCCATGTGCAGTCAACAGATGCAGGCTTCACAGTGTGGGTCTGTATTTCTACTATAGGAAACTTTTCCAGTAGCCTGGCATGATGCGTGCTTGCAAGGTGTGTGAGCAGGTGCATACATGCTGTACGTGGGGGAGGACGGTAGGTAAAGAATAATGCCCGTGCAAGTCTAGCAAATTGTTCCCAGGTGGGGTGGTAGTAATATACCAGATGGACATAAGGAGGTTCCTAAAAATGTTCTCTCAGTGCATAACTAAAATCTATTGGCGTGAGGTTGCACATCTGTTAAGATACCCAAAGCACAGGTGGGCTTAGCCTTATTTGTTGAGAGTTAGGGCAAGATACAGTGAGAGACACAGAGAGGTGATAAGAGGCATACAGAGGCCCCTGGGGAGACAGGACCTCCCAGGAAGAAGGGGGAAACTAAAACAACAAAAAAGGAGATGATGGCAACACGAGGGCCCTGTTCAGTTCATCTGGGGGACTCTCAGCACAGATAAACATCATGTGAATAGGTAAGCACAGTCAAGTTCAAAGCAACATTATTTTTTAGTGTTGACAATTGCGATGCTGCTGCTGACCATTTGGAATATGAACATGCCATGATTATGATAATGTGTTCAATAAAATTATGTTGTTCCAATCAACAAAAAGAAAACATTCTGACGGTCTCCATCAATTTCAGGTTAAGAAAACTCCTGATGTTCCCCAGTTTACCTTGATGTTGATTGACTGATGATTGACGAGCCATCTGTACATAACCTCATTTCCAAATTCTTGACAGCCAGGATGACATTTTAAATTTCACATGGAGAAAGTGCCATCCCAGACTTTGCCTCATGGGACTTCAAGAAATCAGCTCTAAAGATCAGTGAAAACAATGACACACTCAGAACTCTACTGTGTCCCTCATACATGATTGTGCCCAGTATAACTATGGTTTGTTCTTATTTCTGAGAAGAAACACAAGGTCCTAGGGGAAAAGTGAACCTGAGCGTACACATGGAGCTGCTTCATTGGTTCAGGACAGGTAGGAGGTAAGATGAAGGAGAAAGAAAGGAGGGACATGGGGCAGGTGGCTGGATGACTTCTCAGAAGGCAACAGAGCCTCTACCCATCTGCTCCCACCTCCCCTTTCCTAAGCTTTCTTGTGCCTGCCAAGTCCCTCCTTCCAGATCTATGTCCCTTTAATTAAAGGAGTAGGAAGGAATTCAGGGTGCAACCAGTCCATGCGGTGACAACTAGCTTGCTTTGTCCCTGAAAATTCCAGGCTGAAGTTATAAAAGCACAGGTGAATGAGGAAGACCACATGTCACCAGGACACGCACCTATGTCTCCCTTCCTCCCACATCCAGCTCGTACCCAGACCTTTCACCATGGGATGTGCTCTTTTTGCCATCAGTGTTTTTATGCAAGTCCTGGACAGACTTGAAAAGGGGATTTCAAAGGAGCAACGTGCAACAGGTTTGGGTGAAGGGTGGAAAGTAGTGGTGGGCAGAGCTGCCCACCCAGGAGAGGTGAGAAATGACATTTTGGGGGGTCTTGTCAAGCATCTGGAAGGCAATCAGCTTTCTTTTCTCATAGGCCATGAGCTAAGGTTTTCTCCAGTCCCGGGTTCTACAGCAGTTTGTGCTTCTAGAAAGAGAGAAACCACCATATTCATGCACCGAGATGGTGTTTCTGTCTGTATCCCTTGAAAAGCAATGTTAAAGGTTAATATGAGAACATCATGACCCTTAAAACCAAGATGATGCAACCCTCCCAGCTTGGATGAATGTTTTTGCACCATTTTTACTTTCTTTATTTCACTCCTCCAAAATATTTCTAAGAGCAGAAAGGTCTTGACAACCTTGACTGTGAGTAATGGGAGATAAAGGGTAAAAATTGGGTTAAAATATATAATATTAAACATACATACAATTTTCTCGGATTTTGTGTGCAGGCCTAAATCTTCTCAGAACCAAACGAGAAAGCCTGCGTGACTGTGTTTGCCACCATGGTAGCTTAGAACTCATCTCCCGTTTGTTATTCATACAGTCGTTTCTAGTGGCAATTGCCATTTACTGATTCCCATCTGCTTGAAGTTTTTCTTGTATCCGACGGCAGTGAAGCAGATTGTGAATGTAACAGAAAATGTTTCCTTGGCACAGAAAAGGGGTATTTGTTTTAATTGACAAGGTGTAACATTTATGAGATAAAAATGAATCCCAGCCATCTCATTTATTTTGCTTCAGTCAATTCAAGACAATTATTGGCATTTAGGTGTATATACAGAAACCTCAGGAAATTATGGGCCAGGCAGAAAAACAAGTCAAGAAAGTCAATTCAAGCTTTCTAATTTTAAAATTTTCAGGGAAATAGCATATTTGGAGGATGGAGGAGACCGAAAGTGGCCTGGAAATTTTTAGTATCTTATGTGCCACTGCAATTATTTATTTTTAGAAAATAAAGAGGCATTATGATTTTTTAAAGCAGTCTCCTCTGCTCAGCAATGATAAATCAATCATTTCATTACAAAAGAGTCTAAAGTTAATGCTTTCAAATGAGAAAAAAAAAATCAATCCACTATTTCTCCTCAAGAATGATCATCCATCTGATGAGTATCTTTCTTCTGATAATGATTTTTTAAAGTGTTATTTCTTGGTGCCCTCATGAGTAGTGCAATATATTGAAAAGTAAATGCTAAACAATATTTGAGAGTAAGACACTCTCATTATTTATTTATCTCATTAAATGTAATCATGTATTGAAATTAATGAATAAACAGAGGGTATCAGATGCAAACTAGATGAGCGTAAAGCGATATCCAGGTGAAGATAAAGAAAGTACAGTTGATATTTGGCATTCTGATTAATAAAAACACACTATATGTCCGCAAGGGAAATATAAGTGTTAGTGACATTCTTATCAGACCATTTTATCAGACACAAAAAAAGGAAAATATTCCATTTCATTTGTAATCAATGAATGTCATTACATCATTATATCGTTATAAAAAGAGAAAGAAAGTGTGTATAGACTGCCTCTGATTTTTCAATTGGAAAAATACCAGGTAGAATTTGAAATAGCCCAAGGCTAAAGGGCCCATGACATAGGAGGGACAACCCTGGGGGAAGCACCATGAGAAAGTCCCTCCTTGAGTTCTGTTGTATTCTATCATCCTCTTTGAGAGAGAATTTTGAGCAGAGGTATTTCTGCATCTTTGCATTTGGGTTAGGAGAGAGGAAGAAGAGGAAGTCGGCCTTCTGGAATCTTCTGTAACAAAGTGTCCCTGTGATTGTTACCGTGTTTCCTGACTAAGCACAAAAATGAACCAGAACCTTCACTTCAAACTTTCACAAGCAAAAATTTTTATACTTAAATAGCTTTTTATAAAATTCATATACAAGTTCAGATTTTTTTTTTCTGTCAATTTGATTAATGCTGTTTGGACTCTCCTAATCCCCCTAGTAATTGGAATGAGACACCCCTGCTCATTCCAGGGCTGGCTTCATGGGGTGCTGGCACTTCCAGAATGCTCTTCAAGATGTGTCTTCCTTTGACCTTTCAAATCTTGTTAATTGCTTGCACAGTGAGCACTAAAAGTCTAAGCCTGGCAAAACCAAGGACAAAGAGGGAGCTAATGCAGTTGTCACTGGAAGGAGCACAGCCAGGATGAAGGTGCAGGAAGCTGGTGGAATGCCGGCCCTGTTGAGACACTCCCAAGGCAGGGGGAGTGGGCTCCTTCAGCCTGACCCTAGGGGTCACGAAGGAGACAGCTGTCCTCTGGAGGACCCATCTTCTGAAATTACTGAGATGCCTGACCTTTCAAATGTTGAAACACAGGATAAAGTACCCATTGATTGGAAAACTTCAGAGAAGATTTGGATACCAGATGGAGCTGAACTAATGCAAGTTTATTTCTCATCTCAAGGCTCTCTGTTTCCTTTCCAGAAATTTCTATTGAATTTACATGTATGAATTTACATGTACAGACATATAAATACATAAAGTGGAACAATAATTATAGTGATAATAGGACAGTGATGGGGATGGGGTCACAAGCAACTTTAGACACAGTGAGTAAAAAAGGTGCTGGGGAAGGGACTTACTACCAGGAGCTTAGCGTCCTACCTTCAGGGACCTATGAGGAGATGTCTGCTGGAGTTAATCTTCTGGCCATTAGTATCTGCTTCCACAGTGACCCTGCCTTGTGGGGTAAGAATGACTTAAACGACTGTAGAGACAGGGAAAATGACATATTATCTTGATACCTTCCTTTCTCTTCTTTGGCCCAGCCTGCCTCACGTCCTCATAACCTTTTCTCATCCCCTGCTTTCTCTGTCCTTTGCTCTTGGGAGTTTCTAACTGAGGATGAGTAAGGAAGGGTAGGATACTTGAGTCTAGTCTCCAGACAAGCTGGGTCTTTGGAAAAGGAAGCAGAAGTATTATGGCTGTCTCTGTCATCTGCAATCTGGAGGGAAGTGTGTACCCTGAGCAGCAGGCCGTGGCTATCTTGAGAATCTATAAGTATAGAATTTCAGGCAAAACTCTTGATTTTCAACTATTGATAATTCATTTTTAAATGTGAATATACTGTGCTTTCTAAAAGACAAGAAAAGAAAAACCAAGAAAAGCAAAAACAGCAGGTCAGGAAGAGCCCACACTATGAAGTATGAAGAAGCCATTTGGGGAAATGAGCCTAAGGAAGGATATGTGTCTCATGGTTCCTGCAAAAGGCCAAGTAGAGGCTGGTGAGGACAACAGTGAGTGAATCCCCAGGAGGAAGCCGCAAAAGGCGAGTTAGAGCCACATGAGCCCAAGGAGAAGAGGTGATGCTGAACCTGAGATTGATGACTGAGAGAACAGTGGCTCCATGACTTGTCCCACTGAGCTCAAGGAAAGAGCAGATCAAAGGGGACAGTGATCTTTGAACAAGCCCATGTCTCTCGCACCTCCCAGCAGCATGTTCACCTCCAGGCTCTGAGACTGACAGCTATTCCCAGACCATGTGCTTGGTGTCCAACAGAGGACACCAGTACAAAAAGGAGCACACTGACCTGGGACCTGGATTCTCTGATAAATGTACGTAAATCTCAAAGAACTAAAAGAACCATGCTGTTATGCTATTGCATAGTAAAAAGAAAGAATGTTCATCTGATAGGAAATAGATAAAACTGAACTTAGAGTGACAATACTGTCTAAACAAAGAGGCTGCAAATTTTTATTACTGAAGAGCATTTTAAATGAGACTACATTAAATGCTAAGTAGATCCTTCCAAAGCAGAATAAGAATAATCTTCCTCCCAATTAAATGATTATATGATTTTAGAGAAAAGATTAAGTTCTGATTTTAAATACAATTGCTAGATAGTATGAATATAAACCGAATATGGAGGATTTGAAATGAAAAAGGATAAGTATTCCCAATTCTGTAAAATTTGTGCCAAATAATTGTAGATAATAAAATATTTTATGTACTTTTTTAGAAGAAGATAATTAATAGGCATGAAAACAATTTCAAATTCGCCAAAATCACCCTCTTGGTTTCCAATTTCCAGTTCTCTCCAGAAAGTGCAATTATTTTTTGTGGGGAGAAATATGCGTCTCACAGGATGCATTTAAGTCTTCACTTTGATTTACAAGCTTCAGTGCTAATTAAGTCAATGCCTACCATGCTAACAGTCTGGGAATCCTTTGACAACTATGATGTAAATGGTGGGTCTGGCACAGATGCATGTAGATGGAGGCTTGCTTGATTTTTAAAAGGTACTTTATAGATTTGGCTATGTAATACTCAATCTATAACTATTCATTTTACCTGGAAAATGTTGTTTATAAAGTCCTGAAGGGCAATTGTCCTGTAGAATAAATTGGCTTCACACAGGAACACGGCTGTTATTGCCAAGAAAACATGACTGGGAGTGATGTCCCCAAATGGCAGAAGCAAATTTAATCTCATCAGTTCTCCTATCCTCCCGCACACTTATTTGCGTAGACTTCAGTCTTTATTTGGAGCAACATTTCACTGAACTCCTTTCTAACTTGTGGGTCCCTCCTCCTCCCTGGGATCTACATAATTCCCTTTTGTTCAAGTTCTCTCTTAAAAGTAGCCATATCCACTAAGTCTTGATTTTATTTTTCAGACTACCCCATATCTTCCCACGCCGTCAGTTATACTTAACATAAAATTGAAGATTCTTTATAGAACCATATATACTTCCCCTTGAGTGAACCAAGAATGGAGTTTAAGTCAAGGAAACTTGTATTTGTTCATAGGTGTTCTATTTACTAGATGTATGATTAGTTCTATTCTGTGAATATACATTTTTATTTTAAATTTAGTACAGTGATGTATTTTCAAGCTAATAGGTTTGAATAGAAGCACAAAATAATAATGTTCATATAAATATTAATGAACTTTGGAAACCAAAATTTGGTTCTCCAAAAATATTAACAAAATTGACAAGTGTTTAACTAGATTGGCTAAGAAACCCAAATAACTAAAATCAGAAATGAAAAAGAATACATCACTACAAATTTTATACAAACATAATCCCAGCACTTTGGGAAGCCAAGACAGGTGGATCATCTGAGCTCAGGAGTTCAAGACCAGTCTGAGCAAGAGTAAGACTCCGTCTCAACTAAAAATAGAAAAATTAGCCAGGCCTGGTGGCAGGCACGTGTATTCCCAGCTACTTGGGAAGCTGAGGCAGGAGGGTCCCTAGAACTCAGGAGTATGAGGTTGCTGTGAACTGTGACTCCACAGCACTGTACCCAGAGTGACAAAGTGAGACTCTGTCTCAAAACAGACAAAGAAAACAAACAAAAAAACCAACCAAATTTTATAGAAATAAAACAAGATTGTAAAAGAGTACTGTGAGAGCCAACAAACTGGAAAACTTAGATAAGATAGAAAATTCGTAGGAAGACACAACTAAGATGGAATCATGAAAAACAGAAAATCTGAACAGAAATAAAACTAGTAAAGAGATTGAATCTTTAAGAACTTCCTGATTAGAAAAGTTGGGGAGCACATGGTTTCACTAGCTAAATATTTAAAGAAGAATGAAAATAAATACTGGTTAAATTCTTACCAAAAATCGAAGAAAAGGGAACACTTCCAAATTCATTCTATGAGACCAGTATTATCAGGATATTAAACCTGGGCAAACATACTGCAAGAAAAAAAGAAAAAAAAGAAAAAAAAAAAACCTTCAGACTAATATTCTTATCAAATATTGATGCAAAAGTCCTCAACAAAATACTAGCAATCTGATTTCAAAAGCACATTAAAAGGATTATACATCATAACCAAAGGGACTTTGTTCCTGGAATTCAAGGATGACTCAACATATAAAAAGCAATCACTATAATGTACCACACTGGCGGAACAGATAAAACACACACAATTATTTCAATGGATGCAAAGTATTAACAAAGATTCAACATACTTTTATTATAAATGAACTCAACAAACTACAAAAAGAAGAAAACTTCATTAGCATAATAAAGGCCATGTATGAAAAGCGTACAACTAACATCATTCTCAGTGGTGAAAGACTGACAGCTCTCCTGCTAAGATCAAGAGGAGCAAGGCAAGGGCACTATCTTTCATCAGTTCTGTTCTGCCTGTGCTGGGAAATGTAGCCAGAGCAAGTAGGTAAGAAAAACAAATAAGGGCATCCAAATTGGAAAGGAAGAAGTAAAATTATCTCTGATCATAGATCAATGAATTTATATGTAGAAAACCGTAAGTGCTTCATCCAAAAAAACTATTAGAAAGAATAAATAAATTCAGCAAAGCTATAGAATACAAAATCAGTACACAAAAATCAATTGAATTTCTATATATTAATAATGAGCAATACAAAAGAAAATTAGAACATTAATTTCATTTATGATAGCATCAAAAGAAATAAAATACTCAGCAACAATGGAGACTAGTATGCTGGAAACTACAAAAGAAATTAAAGAAGACATTAATAAATGGAAAGACATCAGTGTTCAGGGAATGGAAGACTGAATATTGTTAAGATGTTGGTAGTACCCATAGTAATCTATAGAGTCAATGCAATCTCCATCAAATCCCAACACTTTTTACAGAAATAGAAAAAATTCATCCTAATATTCATGTGGAAACAGAAGCGATCCAAAATAGTCAAAATATTCTTTTTTTTTTTTGAGACAGAGTCTCAAGCTGTTGCCCTGGGTAGAGTGCTGTGGCATCATAGCTCACAGCAACCTCAAATTCCTGGGCCCAAGCTATTCTCTTGCCTCAACCTCCCAAGTAGCTAGGACTACAGGAACTCTCCACAACGCCTAGCTATTTTTTGGCCCAGGCTGGATTTGAACCTGCCAGCTCTGGTGTATGTGGCTGGTGCCCTAACCGCCTGAGCTACAGGCATTGAGCCCAAAATAGCCAAAAATTTCTTTCTTTTTTTTTTTTTTATGAAATCATAGCAGTGTACATTAATACTATCATGGGGTACAGTGTACTGTTTCTGTATACAATTTGAAATACTTTCACCAACCGGCTAACATAGCCTTCATGTCTTTTTCTTAGTTATTGTGTTAAGACATTTATAGTCTACATTTAGAGAGATTCACATCTACCCTTATAGGATGAACCATAGGCGTGATCCCACCAATCACCCTCCCTCCACCCACCCTCCCTTCCTCCCCTCCTCTCCCTCTCCCCTCTCCCCACATTCCTGGACTAAAATTGGGTTATAGCTTTCCTATGAAACCTATAAATTAGCTTCATAGTAGGGCTGAGTACACTGGATACTTTTTCTTCCATTCTTGAGATACTTTGCTAAGAAGAATATTTTCCAGCTCCATCCATGTAAATATGAAGGAGGTGAAGTCTCCATCTTTCTTAATGGCTGCATAGTATTCCATGGTGTATATATACCACAATTTATTGATCCAGTCATGGATCCATGAGCTCTTGGGTTTCTTCCATGACCTAGCAATTATGAATTGGGCTGCAATGAACATTCTGATACAAATATCTTTATTGTAGTGTGATTTTTGGTCTTCTGGATATATACCTAATAGAGGAATTATAGGATCAAATGGCAGGTCTATTTTTAGTTCTTTAAGTGTTCTCCAGATGTCTTTCCAAAAGGAACATATTATTTTGCAATCCCACCAGCAGTGTAGAAGTGTTCCCTTTTCTCCACAACCATGCCAGCATCTGTGATTTTGGGATTTTGTGATATGGGCTAATCTTACTGGTTTTAGATGATATCTCAAAGTAGTTTTGATATATTCTGTATTTCTTGATTTCACAATTTACTATAAAGGTGCAGTAATCAAAACAATGGGTACTGGCATAAAGACACACAGGTGGATTGATAGAATAGAGACCCTAGTAATAAGCCCTCATATATGTAGTCAAATGAATTTTAACAAAGGTGCTGAGACTATTCAATAGGTAAAGGATAATATTTTCAACGAATGATGGAAACTGGATAGCTACAGGCCACATAATTAAGTTGGACCTTTACCTTACACCGTATGCAAAAAAATAACTCAAAACGGATCACCAGGGAAAGGCTTTAGGACATTGACTTTGGCAATCATTATTTGGCTGTGACACTAAATGCACAGACAACAAAGAAAAATAGATAAATTAGACTACACCAAAATTAAAAACTTCTGTGCATCAAAGGGCACAATAAGGACAGTGAAAAACTAACCCATGAAATAGGAGAAAATATTTACAAATAATACATATGATAGAGGTTTAATATCCAGACCATATAAAGAACTCCTACAACTCAGCAACAACAACACAAAAACCAACTAAAAAAATGGACTAAGGACCTGAATAGACATTTCCCCAAAGAAGATATACAAATAGCTTATAAGCCATGAAAAGATGCTCAACATCATTCATCATCAGAGAAGTGCAAAATCTGAACCACAAAAAGATATCACTTATATCAATTACAATGGCTGCAACAACAAAAATAACAAAGGTTGGCAAGGATATAAAAAAGTTGGACCACTTACGCAACTGTTGATGGAATGTAAAATGGTTCAGTTGCTATGGAAAACTATATGGTTATTCCTTAAAAAATGGAAAATTGAAGTATGGTATGATCCATTAATTTCAGTTCTGGCTACAGAACTGAAAGCAGAGACTCAAACAGTTATTTTTGCATTCATGTTTTTTCTCTAGGAGGGGACAGAGTCTTACTCCATTGCACCCTAGGTAGAGTGCCATGGCATCATCATAGCTCATAGTAACCTCAAAGTCTTGTGCTCAAGCAAACCTCTTGCCTCAGCCTCCTGAGTCGCTGGGATTGCAAGTGCCCACCATCACACCTGGCTAGTTTATCTATTTTAAGCAGAGACAGGGTCTTGCAGAGGCTAGTCTTGAACCCCTAACCACAATCAATCCACCCAACTTGTCTTCTTAGAGTCCTGGGCTTACCAGTGTGAGTCTCTGTCCAGCCTGCATCTATGTTTATAGCAGCATTATTAACAGTGGCCAAAAGGTGGAAGCAACCCAAGTGCCCATTGGAAATTAAATAAAACATACAGCAGAACATTATTCAGCTTACAATTTTATTCTTAAAAGAAGAAAATTCTAACACATGCTAACAACTTGAGGAAATCATACTACGTGAAATAAGCCATCCACAAAAGGACAAATAATATATAATTTCAATTATAGAATGTGCTGAGGGTAGTCAGGTTCCTAGATGGAAAGTATCAAGGTCATTGTCAGAAGCTGGGGGAAGGGTGAATGGTGGATGCTTGTTTAATGGGTATAGAGCTTCTGTTTTGCAAGATTAAAAGTGCACAATGCTGTGAATGTTGTTCACTTATCTGAACAATTAAAAGTGGTTAATATGGTAACTTCTATAACTTTTATGTTGTGCCTATTTTATCACAATTAAAAAATATTGATGTGCCTTAAGAAATCCAGCAAACCCAGATTGCCCAGATCACATGGAATTATGGACAGAACAAAGCCTTTGAAGCTGGAAAGACCTAAACTTGAAATGATTCCCCTACTTTCTAGTGTTGTGTCCTCAAAAATGTCACTAGTCACATAGACATTCAGGTTCCTCAAACTGCCCTGTAAGGTAATAGAGAGAATGTATTTACCAGTCACAGGCACCATGTTTTTCCCTTGATGGATACACAGCAATGATCATTTCTTTGCATTTGCTCCAGGTAATAGCAAGGTGAAATTGACTACAAATAGGTCTGTGATTTAAATGCAAATATCAACTTAACTTATATGAGCTAATACATTTTTTACAGCATGTTATGATATATACAGAGCTTTTATATGCTACTTTCTTTTCACAACCTATTGAGGTAGGCAACTTGAATCTTATTTTACCAATGGTTGATCTGAATGTGAGGGAGATACATGATTTGCTTAAGCTCTTATATTGCCATGATTCAACACATTATTTTCCTACTGCAGTTTGCTATTTGTATTATACAAGTAGGAAAGGAAGAAAGATCTAAGCCCAATTGATGCTTAGCTTCTTCTGAGTCCTTTTAGTTTTGTTCCGAAGATTTAAAAAAATGACAGAATCCTATTATCTTGTCTTGATGATTAGGTAACTTGAATTAGGAATTATG
This sequence comes from Otolemur garnettii, assembly GCF_000181295.1. Lineage (NCBI taxonomy): Eukaryota > Metazoa > Chordata > Mammalia > Primates > Galagidae > Otolemur > Otolemur garnettii. Next base: position 76,233 of record NW_003852456.1, on the reverse strand, counting down.
TCTCACCTGGTTTTCAGTCTTAATAGCCCATAGTTCAAAGCCTTGGATATATTTATGCTTTCAATAAATGTGTTGAATTGAAATGGTAAGAGTTATTGATCTGAAATATTGCATTGGAGGCTTGGTTCTTTTTTTTTTTGGAGACAGAGCCTCAAGCTGTCCTCCTGGGTAGAGTGCCCTGGCATCATAGTTCACAAGAACCTCCAACTCCTGGGCTCAAGCGAGACTCCTGCCTCAGCCTCACAAGTAGCTGGGACCACAGGTGCCCGCCACAATGCCCAGCTATTTTTTGGTTGCAGCTGTCACTATTGTTTGGTGGGCTCGGGTTGGATTCAAACCTGCCACCTTAGGTGTATGTGGCTGGCGCCTTAGCCACTTGAGCCACAGGTGCCGAGCCTGGAGGCTTGGTTCTTTATGTGTTCTGTTGTGTCATTTATGTAGCCATTCAAATTTTAAAATCTTGCATACTGAGTGTATATTCACAAGCATTTATTCAGGTGCTAAAATTTAACATTAACAAATCATATATTTGGGAAAATAAGTTAACAAATTTATATTTTCTTAGTATGATTATCACAACCACAGAAGGTTTGAGAGTATGATACAATGGAAACAAATTTGGACAGGAATAAGAACTAACCTTTCATTCTGGGTGCCAGGATAGCTCTGTTCCTAACTATCCCAGTACTCTTTGAACAGAACTTATAAATATTTCATGCCTGAATTTCTACACTTGCCCAGTGGAGATGGTAATATTTATCCTGCCAATGTTAAAAGCTTGCTTTTTCCATATCATGGGGATCAGTATACATAATGTTTCAGATCACTTACTAGTTGTGTAGTGAGGAGCAAACCTGCTTACATATCTACATAACTAGTTGATAATAGTACATGCCTCCTAGTTTATTATAAGTTTAGAATGTGTTGATATTTATATAACACATGGGACAGTGTTGAGCATTTTACTCAAGTGTTGCATAAATTTTATGTGCCCAAGTGTATATACACTTTGAAAATGTGTTTATAATATCAGGTTGGTTATTAGTTTTCTCCCCCATTGCTGCTCTAGTTATGTATATGCATCTCAAATACTTGACTCTGGATTTCCTCATCTGAAAAATTGGATTAAATTATCTTTTAACTCTCATTTCCCATCATTAAATTCTCTGGCATCTCCACTGCTCCCAATAAGACAGAGGTACCTATAGAAATGTAGCATGAAGCTAGAAATGGAGGGGATTTGAATCTTTAGAAATACTTGAAGAAGAGGAAAGAAATCATAAAAATGGTAGCCAATTAAAGATCCTCTTCCTTTAACTACACCTAACCACTCTAGACATAGGTGGCCAGAAGGAAGAATGGCCTCCCTTGAGCAGAATGAAATGTCCATAGCTACCAGTTGACTCCACAAATGCTGGGGACTCACTGACTTCAGCAAATGCTGTGGCCAACACACGAGGGCAGCTTTGGGTAGAATTCTGGATAACTTGGGGCAAAGACAGACTTCAAGTTAATCAGGCTTGGGATGGGTTGAATGATGAATTATCTTAGCATTGAGGTATAATTTACTTACAGCAAGATGTTTGGTTTAATGAGTCAGACCAATTAACGTTAAGTTCGATGAATCTCAAATTGCTTTCCTTAACAGGTTATTTTTAAAGACAATGCTAAGTTTGAAAGAAAATCTTGTCGTGATCATTATGCCAACAATAAATTTGCTTCCTAAGATGACTCCAATATAATCAAGTGTGTTCTAACATCCTGATGAATACTCTTAAAGCATATTTTGATTTTCAGTGTTTTAAGGGAACATTTGTTGACACTGAAATAAACCAACTCCTTGCAAAAATTTACAAATGCAAAAACCCAATGGAGGGTGTGATGCATTTTACTGATTGGACAGCAGTAGAGACGCCACTGCAGTGAGTACTGGATTGGGATGAGAAGGGCTGGGGACTGCAGAGCCCCGAACTTGCTGTGCAGGAGTGCTCGGCCAAGCAGGAATAGACAGTAAAGACAGACAAAGTATGCAGTTACAGGAGTTATAAACATAAAAATGGATTCACAACATATTTTCAAGACAAAGAATCCCAATTGCTGGCATAACATTGAGTTGACCTGGAAAAGAATTAAACCAAAATATCTTTAATTGGCATTTTCATATCCAGATTTGCTCTCAAGTCATCAACTTATTTAACTATGGAAAAAAGCAGACTAAGGGACTATCAAAAAGTGTAATCAAATATAGGCTAAATGGGCAGGATCTCTGGTTTGACAGAAACTCAAGCTTTGAAGACTAAAAAATTCTAATAATAGTCATTCATTAAGAAAAGAAATCATTTGGAAATCAAGTTGGTCACTTCTGTCTAGCTCAAATGTCACTGTTCTGTACACACTGGTGTTTTATCCACAATGAATCAATTCATACACATTTCAGGAAAGGTATTAACTCTACTTTATTAAAATGGACTATGATGATTAACCCTGATACCTAGAAATAAATAAGTCCTTGAAATAGCATATTCATTTTATTTATTCAGATTTAGATGTCTACTTTTTGAGAAAATTACATTTAAAGATCCCTTTCGCTTTTGTATATATTTGGTGTGATGCTATCAATAGTTATTCACAGTATATAAAATGGAATTATCCAATTCATTTTATCTTCAATGAATTTATTCAGTTCCCTCAAAGGAAGAGAGAATAATGGATTATTTCAAGAAGAATGTTATCTAATATCCCATGTTAATGAATTCTTTTTAGATATAATTAATATAGCCATGTTAATAGCAATGTGGATTTAGGTAATCAACTAACACAATTAGTCCAGAATTTATGAACTTTTACATAATAAAATTTTCTGAAAATTTAAATGCAATTAATTAAAAGTTAGGTTAGGTTATAAATATAATTAAAGCATTCTTTTTCCAATTTGTGCTTAAATTTGCATTATTATATGCAAAACATACCCAAACCTGAACATCATTTATTCTGAAGAAAATATGTGAAGCACAGAAAATAATACAATGAATATGGGACATGGTAGGTACAAATTGATCACCCAACAAATAGAGGAAAATTTCTTTAAGAAATAATGAAAAGGTGAATTTAACTGGCATATAACCAGAATACATAGGAGCATTTTGGAGTTTCTTGTTTCCATATAACCTAACCCAGAATTTTACAGGTTTGCAGACCAATGCTCCCCTCCATGAATATGGAGGCTGAACTTGGATCCGCTGGACCCAGTCCTCCACTTGTTAGCCACGTGGCATCAGACAATATGCTCAGACCCAGAATTTACTCATTTAGGGGAATAATAATGATTACTAAGACTGGTGAGGATAATAATAAATATGTGTGAATAGCAACAAGGTTTAAAATGTCATCAGTTATTTCATATTCCTCAATACATTTCTCTTTTGTCAGGGTTGCTATTCAGTAAATGAAGAAACTTACAGCGTCTGGAGTTGGAAGCAATTAGGTGTGTTCTGTCTGGGGCCCTTAGCACCAGACTGAGAGAAGTGGGATGGTCATTTATGGCATCTCTGCAAAACCAAAGGCCGCACCTGGAGTTTGTTCTGCATAGTTCCTTCTTAATTCACCCACATCTGGTCACAGTGAAAATGGCTTACAAAAAAGTAACAGAAACCAAATAAAACAAACTAACCCCCAAACAAGCCTTTGTTCCCAAGGTTTCTAAAGTAATCAAGGAATATCGTCCCTTATAAAAGGAGTTTCTAAAACCACCTATCTGGAAATGGAAAAAAACCAGGATCTCTCACCTCTACCAAATTACTTGGTTTAACATTTTTTTCCTTTTAAAGTAATAACAGTAATGTAAATGATAAAAATGTGTTTTTATTTCATTCTGTTAGTATGGTATGATTTCACAGACATTCATCATTAGTGTGCTAAGGTTCAAATTCTGGCCCGCAGGTATATTAGTTTGTTGGGATGTCATTACCATAACAAAGTAAGTGAAGAGGCTTGTCACTGGTTCCAAATTCACAGAAGATTATAGGAAATAAAAGTTTATCTATTGTTAATCTTTTGTCATAGTAAACTATATTTTTCTTAAAAAGAAAAAAGTCATCATCTAAATATTACCAAATTTGGCACTTTTATTCTTATAAGAGTATAAGCAATTCATGCACACACCTTGTGTAAATAGAGATAACAGACCCAGACATTAATACATTCCTATTTTCTCAAAGTTTGACTCCAGATTAAAAATTATAAAAGTCCAAGATGGTTGTATTTCATGATGTTTTCTTAAAATTTTCTCAAGAACAAAAAATATTTCCAGAAAACTTTTTTCGTAAGAGTATTAAATGCCAGTAAGTAATATTTTCTGAGCAGAATAGACAAAAATTAAATGTAACATAAATGTCCCCTTTTACATTTGTTCCAGTTCTCAGGGGAAACAGTTTCTTGCACAGACTTTTAGTTATTTTCTATACTAGAAAGTATATTGTGTGTAATAGTATAAAATTTATCATAAATCTATTATACTATGCATATTTTCTGTTTTGATAGTTACTTTTAAAATTAATCAGTATCTCTTCTATCACCATTATCTATTCACATCACTACACATATACTTGCCTCATTAGTTTTTGGTGATAATACACATATCATTGTGTTAATATACAATCACTTTTAAAATAATTCTGTTTACAAAGATATCTCCAGATTGTCTGGGGAGTGAAGTCGTTGGATAAAAGATATAACCAACTTGTTTCCAAAGCTGCTTCTCCAAAGACCGACCGTTCCATTTAATTTCCTACATAATGCCAATTGATGATACCAAAGTGTCCATCTTCCTACATTCTGTTCAACATTGTCATGTGGCAAAATTACCCTTTGGCAAATGACTCAATTAAATAAGCTAATCACCATGTTTAAATTACCATGCTCCATTTAATTGATAGGAAGTCACATCTTGGCATATTCTATTTGTAAAGTATATGTCTTGCCTGACTTTGCCTTTTTCCCAGGTTTATAATTGACTGTTTTTTCTTATTGGTTTTCTTTTTTTTCTTTTTGAGATGGAGCCTCAAGCTGTCCCCCTGGGTAGAGTGCCATGGCATCACAGCTCACAGCAACCTCCAACTCCTGGGCTCAAGCAAGTCTCTTGCCTCAGCCTCCCAAGTAGCTGGGACTA
>NW_003852456.1:64204-70138 GCF_000181295.1 Otolemur garnettii | reverse complement strand
AGCTCCATCCATGTAAACATAAAAGAGATAAGGTCTTCATATTTTTAAGGCTGCATAATATTCCATGGTGTACATATACCACAATTTATTAATTCATTCATGGGTCAGTGGGCACTTGGGCTTCTTCCATGACTTAGCAATTATGAATTGGGCTGCAATATAGAGTTTGTGGGAGTTTTTGTTTGTTTTTTCTTTTATTATTATTTTTTTTCAGCTCAGTTATTTATGATCAGGGCAAAGCTGGCCACAAGTTTTCTTTCTTTCCATGTTTTACCTTTACACAATTTTCCTTCTGTGTGCTTGACCTCTAGCTTAAGGATTTGTGTTGAAATATAACAATCTTTGGAATCTTCTTTTAAATCCTGATAATCCATCTCCTCTCTCGGAATTGAGTTTTGAAAGGAATGTTTCACTTCTCCATGGCATTATCATACCCCTTAAACCTCACCTTTCTACTTAGGATGTTTTTCTTAACACTCTCAAAATACTAGAATTTTCAGAAAGATTGGAACTACATTCAGGATCTCAATGGTTTTGCTCTTTTCTTCAGTCTGGCCCACCTGTCCTCGCATTTGTAAGATATTCTTTATGGTATTTCCTAGATTATATTTTAGCCAATTCTCTTACCTGCTTTTATTCCTTTTGCTTACATAAGGGACATCGGAGAGAGGATATGAATAACAATATTTTATTCTTCCTGGAGAGTATAAATATATTTAGTTATTAAAATTGGTACAGACTTCAAGAAGAAAAATAATCACATCATTTATGACAGTTTATAATCACCAATAGATATTTGATTTGGTTTCTAGCATTCCCATTAGAAATGTGCTTATGTAATAGTTGCAGTCTTGGTCTTTATGTGATCAGGTGACAATCCAGCCCGCAGCTGTGGTAGCAGACACAGGCTTATACCCATTTCATGCACTGTTATGACATAGCTGCTGTCGTTTGTGAACTTGTTACGAATTCTTAAGATTTGAAGAAGAAAACAGGTGCTGGGTCACAAGTCGACCCAAGCTGGCCCTACATTTCTGTTTTTTCTGTATGAAGTCATCATTTAGAATTCTGTTGTCCTCTTTCAATGGCAGTGAACACCCTGGCTATGTAAAGCCAGCATAAAGTTCAAATAGGGTCACATTCCAGAGGGCAGCAAGGTATTTTTCCTCCTGGCCCTATTACTTTTGGCCATCAGGCTTCTATTAACCCATGCAGCAGGGCATGAAGGCTGCAATTCTCATTATGACCAGAAATTCCTCCACGGTGCATTCAGAGGGGTATGAGCCTCCTTGAATCATGATTAAGCAGAAAAACAGAGGTAGCACATCAAAGACCATGTGAGCATGTCCAGGCCATATCTGCAGCCCCAGTTCTGTACCACGTGTCCAGTTGGAATGCAACTGCGCATGGACTTAGAACAACAAAAAGCTGGAATGTTTTGGCTACAATTAAATTGTACCTACAGTTTCAATGTACTTATATCTTTGAGAATGGTATTTTAAGAACCAAAAATATATACAATGTTCTGTGTTTTCAGGACACAAAAACAAATATTATCACTGCAAACATAGCCCTCAGTTGTTGAACTATATTCATACCTATCATGGGTTATGTAAATACCATAAATACCATAAAACCATTATCATACTATCTACATTTCAGAGGTAAAATTCCTAATTGTTTTTTCTTTTAAGTTGTTTTATTGGTGACAAAAACTGTGGATAATTACAGATTTGGTGAGGAACCTGAAAATAATGAAGAATGTGTCTATTGCCAGCAAAATACAATTATTCCAGGTCCTTCTCACATACAAACATAATAGTTCTGCACAGCAGATGGCTCTTGTGTGCCAACGCCAATAGAATGTTTAATTGCTCTTTTATAAAAACTTCAAAGAATGTCATAGTTTCCTTTACCTACTGTACTTTCCCCATTTTCATTATTACACTTTTAATGAGCTAAAATCTTTTTAACATAACCTTTAAATAATCTTTCATGAAAGCTAAGTCTTATTTGCAAATTGATTATTTCTTTCTACTCAATTTTTCTTGAAAGAGAATTAAGAATCACTACACAACTAGACATGTTTGAGATTTGGAAAGGCCAGGGATTATCACACAACAATAACTACCATTAGATTCAGATAATTTTAATGCAATCTCTATTAAAGCTCCACTGTCATATTTTTAAAATCTTGAAAAAATAATACTTCATTTTATATGGAATCAGAAAAAACCTCGAATAGCCAAGACACTACTCAGAAATAAAAACAAAGCAGGAGGAATCACGCTATCAGACCTCAGATTATACTATAAATCAATAGTGATTAAAACAGTATGGCACTGGCACAAAAATAGAGAGGTTGGTGTATGGAACAGAATAGAGATCCAACAGATGAATCCAGCTACCTACCGTTACCTGATCTTTGACAAGCCAATTAAAAACATTGAGTGGGGAAAAGATTCCCTATTTAACAAATGGTGCTGGACTAACTGGCTGGTGCCCCTTAAAAGACTGAAGCTGGACCCACACCTTTCACCATTAACTAAGATAGACTCTCACTGTATTAAAGATTTAAACTTAAGACATGAAACCATAAAAATACTAGAAGAAAGTACAAGAAAAACACTTGAAGAAATCGGCCTGGGTGAAAATTTTATGAGGAGGACCCCTTGGGCAATTGAAACAACATCAAAAAATACACTATTGGGACCTGATCAAACGAAAGGGCTTCAGCACAGCCAAGAACACAGTAAGTGAAGCAAGCAGACAACCCTCAGAATGGGGGAAGATATTTGTTTCTGACAAAGGTTTAATAACCAGAATCCATAGGGAATTCAAACATATTAGCAAGAAGAGAATGATCCCTTCTCAGGGTGCACAAGGGACTTGAAGAGAAATTTCTCTAAAGAAGATAGGTGCATGGCCTACAGACATATGAAAAAATGCTCACCGTCCTTAATCATCAGAGAAATGCAAATCAAAACTACTTTGAAATATCACCTAACTCCAGTAAGATTAGCCCATATCACAAAATCCCAAAACCAGAGATGCTGGTGTGGATGTGGAGAAAAGGGAACACTTCTACACTGCTGGTGGGAATGCAAACTATATGTTCCTTTTGGAAAGACGTCTGGAGAACACTGAGAGAATTAAAAATAGACCTGCCAATTCCTTTATTAGGTGTATATCCAAAAGATAAAAAATCACGTTACAACAAAGAATGGATCAATAAACTATGATCCATGTACACCATGGAATACTATGCAGCCATGAAGAAAGATGGAGACTCCTTCATGTTTACATGGATGGAGCTGGAAAATTTTCTTCTTAGCAAAGTATCACAAGAATAGAAGAAAAACTATCCAATGTACTCAATCCTATTATGAAACTAATTCATAGTTTTCATATGAATGCTATAACCTAATTATAGCCTAAGAATATGGGGAGGGGGAGAATAGGGGAGGAGGATGGATGGGTGGAGGAAGGCTGATTGGAGGGATCACCTCTATGGTTTATCTTTCAAGGGTACAAGTGAATCTTCCTAAAAGTAGAATATAAACATCTTAACACAATACCTAAGAAAATGACATGAAGGCTATGTTAACCAGTTTGATGAAAATATTTCAAATTGTATGTGAAAACTCCACACTGTACCCCATGATTACATTAATGTACACAGCTATCATTTAATAAAAAGAAAATTCACAGAGAAATTTATCAGTTCCTTCCCATGGGCTCTAATTTAAAAACTACTTCCCTAAACTATTTTCCCTCAGCCACCATATCAAGTAGCCCAATTTCTTAGAAACAAGCAACAGTGGGTCAGGTTCTAGTGCCAACTATTAGCTAACTGGGTGTGTATAGTGGGATCACTCATGGTTAAAATTGCCAGGAAAACATCTGCAGAATTGACAGATGCATAACAGATTAATGAGCTTGCTGTTAAGATCTGATCCAAAACCTATTGATAGGCATACTCTTGAGAAAATTCCTACATGTTTCAAAAACTTATCAGAGAAGTACAAATTGAGACAGATATTTGAATTCCTTTCTTAACCCTGAGAATGACTTTAATAGCCACGTGAAATCAGTCTGAGGCAACTGCAGTGATCAACTATTTTGATAAAACCAAAAAGGGAGTATGACAGTCATTAGAAAAAAAAATAACATATTGTTAATAAACAGATTCATGTTGTAACTTTCCTATAGCTCTGGAAATACCAGCATGGAAGATTAGATTTTTGGTTTTTTCTAACTTCAGATTAAGGCCTCTCTACCTACTTGCTCTGGCAAGGGGGTCTGCATGCTGTCCACGGTGAATGTATCCTGTTTTGTAAGCTTTCTTACTCTGTAAGCCTATTTTTCTTTTCCTCAATAAACTTTGTTTCATGCTTGCCTTAAAAAAATAAATACATTTCAGATTAATCTGAGGGCACATGAGATTAGGTTACTTACACTGCTTGTGTTTGTAAGGTAAAGTCAGAGATGCCTTTGTGTCCTTCGCCCAGGAAGTGTGCCTTGTGCACCTGGACGTTTACTGCAACTCAATGCACAAATCACAAAGACGTGGAAACAAACCAAGTGCCCTTCAACTTGTGAATGGAAGGTTAATCTGGGGCTGGGCTGGGGGCAGGAGGACACCTCAAAGGCAGCTCTGAAAACAGCTATGGTTGTGCTCTTAGCTCCTCTTGTGCTTAGCATGCTGGGCATTTAAAAAAGAAACAGAAGGCTTGGTGCCTATAGCACAGTGGTTATAGTGCCAGCCACATACACCATGAGGCTGACAGGTTCAAACCCAGCCTGGGCCAATTAAACAACAAGGACAACTGCAGCAACAACAAAAATAGTTAGACGTCATGGTGGGTGCCTGTAGTCCCAGATACTAGCTCTTGCCTAGAGGCTGAGGCAAAAGAATCACTTAAGCCCAAGAGTTTGAGGTTGCTGTGAGCTGTGACACTACGACACTCTACAGATGGCAACATAGTGAGACTCTGTCTCAAAAAAAAAAAAAAGAAATGAAATAGAAGCCTGCTATCTTTTATTAAGGGGCTGTCACGTGTCAGATGGTGGAAAATGTATGCACAGCTCATCATGATTGATCTTTGCCACATCTTTTACAATCTATATATTCATGTCACCTTTCTGTGGGTATGAGGAGTCAGATGAGATCATGGGAGCAAGGAAGCTTGTAAATGTTGAGGCAGGTGTAATCTTGGTCTTGGAGATTCAAAGAAGTTCATTTTAAATTACAAATGCAGGCTCAGGAGAGGTACCGTAAAGGACTAAGGATATGGAAATATCTAGTGTACGTCTGGATGAAATAATTCATAGACCACTATTCTTGGCTGGGCAGAGATTGCAGGAATCCAACACTGGCTAGAAGCGTAGGATAAAAATGGTGGGAGGTGAGGGGTTGGAGCACTTCCACAGGAATACAGAAGCCACAAGAGAGAAATGATTAGGCGGCAAAGCAGAGAGATGACGAATCAATCCAGAGTATGGCTGTGGGATTAGGTTGCTATAGGAGGACAGATTTAAATTTTTTTAAAATAAATAGGGGTGGTGAAGTGCTTACCCTGTGTGACCCACTAGAGAAGGGCCTCAAAAATAACCTGGGTCTTTTACATTACAAAGTTTCTTGCTTCATGCCATAAAATGCCTAGTTTCTCATAATTGCTTTCATTAAAATGGAATTTTATAGGTATCTTGGCATCTAAGTCTTATCTTATGGAAGAAATAATTTATATTCTCATCACTAATTTGAGATGCATTGATTTTGTTTGCAAATTTGCAAAATGACAAGTCTTGACTTATTTTGTTGGTTAAATAGTTTGAAAAATGTAATGATGTGATGTAACAAAACCACACTTTAAGAGCAAAGGGTGTATTTTGCACAGAGATAACCTATTTAGGCTTTTTGAATAAGAAGTT
>NW_003852456.1:63231-64003 GCF_000181295.1 Otolemur garnettii | reverse complement strand
GCCTGTGTGAATTCTAGCACTCTGGGAGGCAGAGGCAGGTGATTTGACTGAGCACAGGAGTTCGAGACCAGCCTGAGTAAAACAAAACCCCATCTCTACAAATAGAAAAAAAAACAAAAAAGGCTATTTTTTTTTGGTCCGGCATTGTGGCAGGAGCCTATAGTCCCAACTACTTGGGAGGCTGAAACAAGAGAATCTCTCAAGCCTAAGAGTTTGAGGTTGCTGTGAGCTGTGATGTCATAGCACCGAACCCAAGGTGACTTGAGTGAGACTCTGTCTCAAAAAAATAAAAACATTAAATAAAACTCTTTTTACATTTGAATTTGTTGATTAGTGTGTATCTTAATGTACTGACTCTTTCCTACGAGATCACCCTGAAATCTTGCAGTTGGTCTACATCATCATCCCTGCTGGCCTTACACTGTTTGTACTAACTCTCCAGAGCTCATGCTCACTACATACATGCTTTAGGCACTCCAAATATTTGTTCCTTCTGCATACCATGAGTTTATAGCCACATTTTTGGAGACAGGAGATGATGTGAGTGCTTAATTGCATTTCATCCTTGGGAAATCAGAGTGACCAAGGCAGTGGGTGCATGAGTAGCTGGTGTTTGCTAAGTACTTACTGAAACTCCAGCATCGCTGTGGCAAGTCTGCAGACAGTTGTCTGACAGCATCTCAGTGACAGCAGGTGCCTGCTCATTTCTGGTGCTGGGAAGATCCTCTTCACTTTGCCATTCCAGAAATCCCTAAAGGACAAACACGTATGC
>NW_003852456.1:30051-61998 GCF_000181295.1 Otolemur garnettii | reverse complement strand
AATATTTTTCTTTTGGAATCACTTTTATGAAAAGGAGGGAAGCCTTTCTTAAACCACTATTTTACTTCATCTGTGGGCAGCATGTTTAAGGAATTTAATTTATGCCTTGTGGGAAATTTTTTTTCAAGTAAACTGTATATCAAGTAATTTCATGGATTTTGAAAGAACTTTTTGGCATTCAGGGCCATTTCTTGTGCTATCAAAGCAGTACTTAGTGCTTTCCAGAGAGCAGACTACTTAAAATTCATGTGGGCACTTTAGATGTAAGATACATATTTGAAATAACCATTGAAATATTCCTCTATGTAATTGGGCTGGTCCGTGGTAATTCTCAGGGTGGACACTGGCAGCTATTTTCAGTCTACCAGTTATTTCTTTGGGGAACAGGATAAAACCTTTACTTTGGTAAATGTTTCCACTTTCCTACTGCACCAATTTCCATCTTCCTCCACTTCTCTCTTAGTAGGAAGAGAGAACGAGAAATGCTATTGCAATGCAAGCCCAGCAGGCGGGCACACGCCTTGCCCCAGAAACTGAGCAAGCCACAGTGCTGAGCTCAATTGCTGAATTCTAATAATTACGCCATTTCTTTTCTTTCTTTCCTTTTTTTTTTTTTTTGGTTTCATATAGAACATATGGCCTTGAACAGTCAGGCAATCCAGGCAGTGCTTGCATTCTGGTCATGATGCTAGCAATGCAGGGTTGTATCTCGGTGGTCAAACATTTGTTTCCTCCTCCAACTCCTAGGAAGCTCCTAGTTTACTTGCTTCTTGAGTAGTCCTTCTGGGTAGCACTCCTGGGCAGGATGTTATTGAACCCTGTACTGATAACTTTCTATCTCTGCCTCTCTTCCACAGTCAGGGTTACAGTGTAGAGACAAAGGCTTCAAATGCATGTCAAATACTCAGGGCTGTGGACTCTGGGGATAGATGGCAGCAGATCACAGGACAGAGTTAAATGAGACCAATCTACCCACTCGAGTGGAAAGTACAGGACTCTGGACAGATCCAAGGATCTTGCCATGGTTTAAATGTGTGCCCCAAAGTCAATGTGTTAGAAACTTAATCCCCAATTCAATGATGTTGATATGTGAGACTCTCAAGAGGTAATTAGGCCACGAGAACTCTGCCTTTGCGAGTGGATTAATGCCAAAGTCGAGGGAGTGGGTTCATTATAGAGAGAGTGGGTCTGCTACAAAAGCAAGCTTAGCTCCTCCTGCTCTTGCTCCCTCCCTCTCTTGCCCTGCCTTCTATCACATGGAGACACAACATGAGGGCCCTCATCAGATGCTGGCACCATGCTCTTGGACTTCCCAGTCTCCAGAAATGTTGGAGAAATAAATTTCTGTTTATTGTGAATTACTCAATCCATGATATTCCACTACTGCCATATAAAATGGAGTAAGACAACCCCATTCATCTGTAACACAGTCACAGAGTGACACCCTCCCATGCATCTTTGTCCCTCAGGAGACTCAGTAATTTCAAAAAACAAAACGCCAGTGTCTTTTCTACATAACCCCCTTTCTGATTTTCTTTCCAAAAGAACAGAGACCAGTGGTCTTCTAAGGGTCACAAAAATTATTCCCAGCTACCTTCTGGTCAAAGTCTATGTTGGTGGATCCATGCTGTGCTCTGCAACGTGGGTACAATTGACATGGTGTCTATCTCAGGGCCTCAGTCAAATCCAAGAAAGAGGATATCCATTTTCATATATGCTACAACTCAGGCGTCCATAGAAAATAGAGTTTTGTTACCTGCTCTTGCTTATGAGCCAATGGTCCAGCCAATAGCTGAATAATTTAGAATATTTTAGTTTCTTCTAGTCTCAACTGTCTTCCTTGAGTTTAAATATTGCTTCTGTTGAAAATACAACTCCCGGCACATGTAAATGTGCTGCACAGGTGACATGTCCTGATTCCACAGGGAGGGGGGCATGGAAGCTCCATGTTTGGGAGCTTCCCAAATATGTGTCTTTTCACTTGGCTGGTCCTGATTTATATCCTTATAACAAAACTGCAATAGTAAGCATAGCACGTGTATGAGTCCTGTGAACTGTTCTAGCAAATTACAGAAACTGAGGGGATTATGGCAACCTCTTCAATGTTGCCGGTTAGTCATAGTATGGTGGGCCTGAAGACTCCCAAACTTGCAGTTGTCATCTTAGTAGTGCAGTCTTACTGGGGATATTCCCTTAATCTATGGAGTCTATGCTAACTCCAGGTAGTTACTGTCAGAATTGAATAGCAGTATTATATATGTCTTTTCCCAGTCTGCTAAGATTTCAGGGTTAGACACACATGGCTTGGTAAATACTATACTGTGTTACTAAAAAACCTATAATGACTCCTCATTGCTTATTGTTCCAATAGTAGCAAACTCTGGCCCTTCTGATTGGCATAAAATAAAATAAAATACGGCTTCCTGGCCAGGCATGCTGGATCATGCCTACAATCCTAGCACTCTGGGAGGCGAAGGTGAGTGGATAGCTTGAGCTCACGGGTTTAGGACCAGTCTGAGCAAAAAGCAAGACCCCATCTCTACTAAAAATAGAAAAACTGGCACAAAAGGATCATTTGAGCCCAAGAGTTGGAGGTTGCTGAAAGCTACGACACCATGGCACTCTACCCAGGGTGACAGCTTGAGACTCTGTCTCAATAAATTAAATTAAATTAAATTAAACAAAATATAATAAAACTGCCTATTATGTAGTAAATGACTATTTTGGAATAACAATCTTTTTACATGAATCCTCAATATTTTACTTTTCTCTTATTCTTTTTTCCTTCCCTAAGATCATGGCCATGGTATCTTTCTTTCTCCCTCTCCTCTTCCTCTCTCTGTATCAAGAGCATGTTCCTGGGTACACACAGTATCCTGGGATGTCACTGTGGAGTTGCTACATTGGTGTCATTTAGCACTTTGTTGTGATGAGCTGCACTTGACCCTGGAGGCCTGGGTGATGAGTGTGAAATCTTTGCCAGTGGTCCTCTCTGGCAAGTCCTTCACACTTTTGTTGGTTCAACTGCATTCAAATCAGGTGTATGTTCCTTACTGAGTCATGTGTGATATTTATTGTGCTTATAAAGTACGCAACATGAAATTGACCATTTTAATCCTTTGTAAGTAAACAGTTCAGTAGCAGTAGTGTTAAGTATATTCAGTGTTATGAAAAAGATCTCTAGAATTTCCTCATCTTTCCAAACTAAAACACTGTGCTCCTCAATCAAAACTTCTCCCTTTCTGGGGACAGAGCAAGATGGTAGACTAGATGGATCATTCACCTCATTTCTCCTAAAATGACTGCAGAAATAGAGAGACCCCAGCTATACCTAGTGCAGGGACCTTACACAGAGTCATAGATCAGTTACTATGGAGAGGACATAGTGAGCTGGATACAGCATATGATATGCAGCAGTAGAAATCTCATAAATTAGACAAGAGATTGCAACCAGCAGAGATTGGCTGCCCCCGCCCTCCCCCGCCCCCCACAATCAAAGGTCTGGGACCACAGGAATCCTTTCTGGAGTTTTCATTTGTGGGTAGACGCTACTCATTAAGTGGAAAGCTTGGGAAACTGAGCACACTTGAACAGTATACAGCGACCACATTTGAATGCCAGTTGAAGTGGATTTGCCATAGGTTTGGTAACTGGAGATGCAGCCATACTGAGAAGGTCTCAGAAGCCATGGGGCTGCCTTTCTGGGAAGGTCATGAGAAGGTCTTAGAAGGGGACTAAAGCATGACCATCTTAACTCAGCCTGCCACGATCAGAACTCCACTCTTGGGACATGCTGAGGGATGCCTGCACCCCAGAGGAACTAGAGTCAGGAGGCCCTGTGAGAATTGCCCCTGAAGGGTTCTTATGAGCTTTAAAATCCCAACCTGGCAGGGTCTGAATGCTGAAGAAAGAATCAGGTGACCACCCAAAGCAACTAAGTTTGGA
Organism: Otolemur garnettii; assembly: GCF_000181295.1. NCBI lineage: Eukaryota > Metazoa > Chordata > Mammalia > Primates > Galagidae > Otolemur > Otolemur garnettii. The sequence continues at coordinate 58,053 of NW_003852456.1, read as the reverse complement.
ATAAAAACCATAGAGGTTGCTGGCTGTGTTCTCTGTCCCCTAAAACAGTCACAGTGCCACCTAGTGTCTCTGCAACATATTGCAACATACTGTCATGAAGAGCAAGGACTTTTGCTTATTTGGGTGCAAGGAAGAACTGGCTTGCTCAGACTGAGGCAACTTCAAGACTTAAGCTCTGAGACAAGGTAATTTGAAGCAAAGGAGGCAGTGAGAAGGAAAAGGAGAATGAGGATGTGAACAAGAAAAAGAACACATGAGGAAGAAAAAACAGAAAAATTTGGGCAACATGAAAAACCAAAACAGAGGAAGTCCCCCAAGGGACCATGAGGTGCCTACTGCAGAAGATTCTACTTAAAAAGGATGAATGGTCTTGGAATAAAGGGAATTGAAAATATGGATGATAAAGACAATAAAAGGGATGGACAAGAAAATGGAAAGATGAAACTAAAAGCCAGATGAAGGATATGTAGAATATAGAAAGGATATGGCAGAGCTTTAGGAAATGAAGGAGACATTCAGGGAATGTAAAGATGCAGTAGAAAGTATCAAAAATAGGTTGAACCATGGAAGAGAAAGAACCTCACAGTCAGAGGATAAAATTTTCAGTTAACCCAGGTAGTTAAAGAGGCAGAAAAGAAGAGAAAGAAAGCAAGAAGAGGCACTTAGATAACCATGAGACTCCAAGAAGCATTCAAACATACAAATAATAGGGATTCCTGAAGGGGAAGAAAATTGTCCCAAAAGATTGGATGCCCCACTGGAGACTATGATAAAGGAAAGCTTCTCTAGGTTTATCAAAGACCCTGACACACTTCTTTCAGATGGATATTGAACCACAGTTCATCTCAACTCAAACAGAGACTCTCCAAGATACATTGCGATGAACCTGTCCAAAGTCAACATGAAAGAAAAAATTTTGCAAGCAGCCAGGAGTAAACACCAACAGACCTGCAGAGGCTGTGCCATTAGGATGACAGCAGACTTTACAACTGAAACCTTCCAAGCCAGAAGAGCATGGTCACCCATCTTCAACATTCTTAAACAAACTAATTTTCAGCCCGGAATTCTATATCCTGCTAAACTAAACTTCAAAATCGATGGAGAAATCAAATCTTTTGTGGATAGACAAGCACTGAGGAAATTTGCCACAACAAGACCAGCTCCACAGGAAATACTTAGACCTCCTCTAAACACCAACCACCACAATGAACTACCAGCAAAGTAGGCACCCAGAAGCTAAAGGTCAAAACTTAGCTTTCACAATGGCCTACATGATAAAACTACACAATGGACTTTCACTAAATAAGATGAATAGAACTCCACCACACTTATTAATTCTTTCAGCCAATGTCAATGGACTGACTGAATTCACCACTGAAGAGGCCCAGGCTGGCTGATAGGATAAAAAAACACAAGCCATCCATATGTTGTTTCCAAGAGACATAGCTAGTCATGAAGGAAAAATCAAGACTCAGGGTTAAGGTATAGAAAACAGTACTCCAAGCAAATGGAAATGAGAAGAAAGGAAGTGTTGCAATCTTATTTTCAGAGATAAGCAGATTCAAAGCAACTATACTTAGGAAAGGCAAAGATGGACAGGTCAAAGAAACAATATAATGAGAAGACATCTCAATTTTAATTATTTATGCACCCAACTGAAATGCTCTCAGATTTATGAAACAGACATTGATGGGTCTGAGCAATATGATATCCCATAACACCCTAAAAGCCAGGGATTTTAACACTCCTCTGACAGAAATGAACAGATCCTCTGCACAGAAACTAAACAAAGACACAAAAGACTTAAATGTTACCCTAGAACAAATGGGATTAATAAACATACAGAAAACACCATCCCCAAACTAAAGAATATACATTTTTCTCACCAGCCCATGGTATGCACTCCAAAATTGACCACATCCTAGGATACAAATCAAACATCAACAAAATTAAAACAATAGGAATTATACCTTGTATCTTCTTAAGCCACAAGGTAAGAAAGATGGAACTCATTTCCCACAAAAATGTTCATCCCCACACAAAGACATAAAAATTAAACAACCTTAGACTGAATGATAGTTTTGGTTCAGGAAGAGATAAAAAGAGGAAATTGTTAAATTCCTCAAACACAACAACAATGAAAACAAAAGTTGCCAAAAGCTATGGGATACAGCAAAATCAGTCTTAAGAGGGAAATTTGTCACATTAGATGCCTACATTTGAGAAACAGAAAGACAGTGCATCAACAAACTCATGAATCATCTTATGGAATGGGAAAACAAAGAATAATCTAATCCCAAACCCAGTAGAAGGAAAGAAATAACCAAAATTAAATCAGAGATTAAAGAAATTGAAAACAAAAGAATCATTGTTAAAGAAAATTAACAAAAATGTTGCTTTTTTGAAAAAATAAATGAAATCAACAAACCTCTGGCCAGATTAACTAGAAATAGAAAAGTAAAATCTCTGATAACCTCAATCACAAACAATAACAGATGACATAGAGATATAAGAGATCATCTCTGAGTACTACAAGAGAGTCTATGCCCAGAAATTTGACAATGTGGAGGAAATGGATCAATACCTGGAATCACAACCTCTCCCTAGACTTAGTCAAGAAGAAATAGATCCCCTAAACAGAACAATCTCAAGAAATGAGATCACAGAAACAATAAATCTCTTAACAAAAAAAATGCCCTGGTCAAGATGGCTTCACACCAGAGTTGTACTAAACTTTCAAAGAAGAGTTTATACCCATGCTGCAGAAATTATTCCATAAATTCAGAAGGAAAGAATCTTTCCCAACATGTTCTATGAAGCACATAACACTCTGATACCAAAACCAGAAAAAGACCCAAGTGAAAAGGAGAATTTCAGACCAATTTCACTAGTGAATATTGATGTAATAATTTTCAATAAAATCTTAGACAATAGATTCCAGATACACTTTAAAAAAATCATTCATCATGATCAAGTAGGTTTCATCCCAGGCATGCAAGGCTGGTTTAACATACACAAGTTCATAAACGTAATACACCATATAAACAGAAGTAAAAGCAAAGACCATATGATCCTCTCAATAGAGGCAGAAAAAGCACTTGAGAAAATTCAGCATCCTTTTCTAATTAGAATTCTGAAGAATATATGTATAGGTGACACATTTCTTAAACTGATCACAGCCATCTATGACAAACCCACAGCTAATATTATGCCGAATGGAGTAAAACCGAAAACTTTTCCACTTAGAACTGGAACCGGACAAGGTTGTCCTCTCTCGCCACTACTATTCAACATAGTGCTGAAAGTTCTAGCCAATACAACCAGGCAGGAGAAAGAAATAAAGGGCATCCAAATGGGTGCACAAGAGGTCAAACTCTCGCTCTTTGCTAATGATATGATCTTATACTTAGAGAACCCCATGCGATCAACCACAGGACTCCTGGAAGTAATCAAAAATATAGCAATGCCTCAGGATATAAAATCAATGTCCACAAATCAGTAGCCTTTGTATATGCCAACAACACCATGAGGAAAAGATAATCAAAGACACAATTCTTTCACAGTAGTTTCAAAAAACCAATATACCTAGGACTATATGAAACAAAAGAGGTAAAGGACTTCTACAAAGAAAATTAAGAAATGCTAAGAAAAGGAATAGCAGAAGATATGAACAAATGAACGAAAGAACATACCATGCTCATGGTTGGGAAGAATCAACATTGTGAAAATGTCTATACTCAAAGTTATGTATAAATCCACTGAAATCTCCATTAAAATACCATCATCATACTTTCAAGATTTGGGAAAAATAATTCTTCGTTTTGTATGGAACGAGAAAAAAACCCACATAGGTAAGGTAATACTTAGTAATAAAAAAACAAAGCCAAGTGCATCACCCTACCAGCCCTTAGTGATCAAAATAGCATGGTATTGGCACAAAAATAGAGATGTAGACATCTGGAACCAAATGGAAAACTAGGGGATGAAACTAACACCTTATAGCCACATGATCTTTGATAAACCAAACAAGAACATATACTGAGAAAAAGAATCCCTCTTCAGTACATGATACTGGGAGAACTGGATAACTACATGAAAAAGACTGAAACTAGACCCACACCTCTCACCACTTACAAAAATTGATTGAAGATAGATGAAAGATTTAAATTAAGGTATGAAACAATAAAATTCCTCAAAGAAAGTGTGGGGAAAGGACTTGAAGATATTGGCCTGGGGGGAGATTTTTTGAAGAAGACTTCTGTGGCAATTGCAACAACAACAAAAATAAACAAATGGAACTTAATTAAATTAAACTGAAAAGATTCTGTGCAGTTAAGGAGACAACAACCAAAGCAAGGAGACAACCTTTAGAATGTAAAAAGATATTTGCATATTATGAATCAGACAAAAGCTTAATAACTGGGATCTATAGAGAACTCAAATTAATCAGCAAAAAAAGACCCAGTGGGCAAGAGAGATGAGTAGAACCTTCTCTAGAGAAGACAGATAAATGGCTAAAGACATATGACAAAACGCTCATCATCCCTAGTCATCTGAGAAATGTAAATCAAAACTACCCTGAGATATCACCTAACCCCAGTGAGAATGGCCCACATCACAAAGTCTCAAAGCTGGAGATGCCGGCCCAGATGTGGAGAGAATACTTTTACACTGCTGGTGAGGCTGCAAACCAATACAACTTCTTTGGAGGAAAGTATGGAGAATCCTCAAAGGACTCAAATTAGACCTCACATTTGACCCTGGAATTCCATTAATAGACATCTATCCAGAAGAAAAAAAATCGTTTTATTATAAGGACATTTGCACTAGAATATTTACTGAAGCTCAATTTACAATCGCCAAAATGTGGAAATAGCCTAACTGCCCACCAACCCAGGAATGGATTAACAAGCTGCGGTATATGTGTACCATGGAATACTATTCAGCCACTATAAAAAATAGAGCCTTTACATTGGATGCGGGTGAGACACATTCTACTTAGGTAAAATATCACAAGAATGGAGAAGCAAGAAGTCAATGTACTCTGTTCCAATATGAAGGCAGTAGACAAGCTAGTACAAGGGATTCGGTAGGGGAATGAGCAAGTGCGAAGAGGGGAGGAAGGAGGAGACTAGGGGGTCACGGAGTATGGTACACCTCTTGGGGGCAGATCACAATTATAAGAGGCACTTTACCTAACAAATGCAATCAGTGTAACCTAATTCTTTGTACCCTCAATGAATCTCAAAGAATAAAATTTTAAAAAAAGAAAAACTCAAAGAATTCTCCCTTTCCCACATGCTGGTATCCACCATTCTTCTGTTTCTAAAATTGTACTGCTTTAGAAACTGCTTATAAGTGGAAATGTACTGTATTTATCTTTTCATTGTTGACATTTTATTTAGCACAGGGTCTTATTTTCTTCCTCTTAAGGCTTAATCATATTACATTGTGTGTACATATGTACAGCACATTTTGTTTATTCACTCATCTGTTGGTGGGTATACGTTGCTTCCCCTTCCACCTATTGTGAATAGCATGTCTATGAACATGGATGTGAAGATATACCTGCTTTCCTTCCTTTCAAATTTATTTTCAGTAGTGGGTTTGTTGGATCATGTATTATTTCTATTTTCAATTTTCTTAAGGAGCCACTATATTGTTTTTCATAGCTGTTGCACTATTTTGTAACCCTAAAAACAGTACTCAAGTGTTCTAATTTGTCCACATCCTCCCTGAGAATTATTTTATTCACCTATTTTGATAGCAGCCATCCAATTGGGAGTAAAGGGATTTCTCCTTATGGTTTTGATTTGTATCATCATGATGATTATCGATGGTGAACATCATTTCTTGTGCTTGTTTGCCTATGTGTGTGAAAGTTTTGTTCACTGTATATCAGATCATATTACCTTAGCTTAATTCCACAGTATACAACATTTCCTTTAAAACAAAACTGAAGCAAACTCTAAATCTAACTCTAACTTGTCAGGATTACTAGTTTACTCTCCCTAGCACTCCCACAGTGATTATAAATCTCTAGAATTAATTCCTTCCAAATTTTCTCCTTTTCCTTCAAGTTGACTGCCTGCCTCACATCAGAAGTACTTTCTTGCTCATGGACTGGGATATACCATATTTTTCCTGTGTGTTTAGTCTCTTCATTCAGAAGTAGAAGTAGGAGCAGGGACCCAGGAGCTGAGGCATGAAAACCCCATGGAGCAAGCTCTGGAGTGTGGAATCTGTTACAATATGGCTCAGAACAACTTTCAGTCACAATTGTTGTATAATTAACAAGAGAATAGTAACAAATGCCCTACATATGTCACCGGTCTTTTTAAGTTGTTGATAATCCATGCGGAAGGCTTTCAAACACTTGTAAAAATTCCTCACAAATTATAATTTAGAAAGAACTTCCACTTGTGGGTTTCTCATGTAATTTTTACAATGTTTTGAGATAGGCAGAATGAGATAGATATTTACATAGATATTTACAAAGTATCTATGCATCTGACAATAATGGTACCTTATCTAGATTTTATGTATTACAAAAGGCCTTTAAAATTATGATTTTTCCTAGATTTCATTGTTAATAAAAGAACAAATATCATCACATAAGTGTTTTGATATCTTGTCTTCGAGGTCATCACTTTTTTTTTTTTTTTTTTTTTAGCTTCTATGGCTGTTTTTAGAGAAGAGTGCTGGTGGGGCACAATACAATATAAAGGTTAATTTTTTTATAAAGCTTAATTTTATTCTGCTGAAATAAATGTACATTCAAAATATGTGTTATAATAATCAATACTATCTAAATTATTTTGTCTCTTTTCTGTTTGTTTTCTAAAGAACATTTTATTGAGTAATGGGGCTATGGTAGGCAGAACAGTGGCCCCCAAAGATGTCAATATTCTTTCTGGAACTTGTAAAAATGCTGCCCTACAGGACAGAGGGGACATTTACACATAATTGAAGTTAATGGCCTTGACATAGGAAGAGCACCCTGGAGTATCTGGGTGGGTTCAATGTAACCACAAGGGTCCTTAAAAGGAAAGAAGGAAGCAGAAGACAGAATCAGAGGGAGGAGTGGCTGCATGAGAAGGGTCATTAAGACCCAGTCTTCTGGTTTTGAACCATGGGAGGCAGGAGCCATCAGCCAAGGAATACTGGTGGCTTCCAGGAACTGGAAAATGCAAGCAAATGACCTCTTCCTGAGAACCTCTGGAAGAGAACACAGCCCAATTAACTCCCTGACACAGGAGAGTATGGTACTAGCTTTTTGTTAGTTTGAGTCTTTAAGTTTGTAGGAACTTATTACAGCAGTTATAGAAAACTGAAAGCAAGGACCATTCACATAAATACCTTTGCAGACTGAAATAATTATTTATTACACCTTTGTACTCAAATCTTACTCCTAGTGAATTTTTGTTTGTTTTTTAGGACCATTGTACTCATTGCTATGAATTCAGTGGGGTTTTTTTTGTTGTTGTTGTTGTTTGTTTGTTTGTTTTTCCTTGCTACCTCCCTCAGGAATCTTAATAAAAAAGAAGAGTATGTGATTTAGGACAAGGGCACACATCCTATGAGAACCACCTATCAGACAAGGTACTACGTACCTTCTGATTAAATGAGATTTATTGAATTAAAGTGGGGGGTTTAGTATTTTTTGTTGTTTGTTTTGTGTGTTGTGTGTGGCAGAGTCTCATTCTGTCACCCTGGGTAGAGGGCCATGGCATCATCACTACTCAAAGCAACTTCAAACTCTTGGGCTTAAGATATCCTCTCTCCTCAGCCTCCTGAGTATCTGGGACTAACAGGCATTCACCACCAGGCCTGACTGGTTTTTCTATTTTCAGTAGTGATGGGTTCTTCCTCTTGCTTAGGCTGGTCTCAAACTTCTAAGCTCAAGCAGTCCACCTGCTGCAGTCTCCCAGAGTGCTGGGATCACAGGCGTGAGCCACCACGACTGGCCCCAAATGAAGTATTTTATAGGGATGAACTAAATCAAAATGCTCTCTGAAAGAAACTCAGAAGAGTGGGCATCACTAGACACTCCTGCTAAATCTAACTTTTGGCAAATGTTTACATACCAAAAATGTAAAGTATCATCTTGCAGATTTCAGCCTTGTTACTGTGGATATTGTTTGGAAACATTGACTATTTTTCTTAGCTGCTTATAGAAGCTGTAGGCTGCCTCCCATCTGCTCTCTCATCAAAGAAGTTTTTGGCCAGCAGTTACTTCAGCCATCTCCCATTTCTGATGTCTCACTCTGCCGTATGGTTGTACTTGATGAATGGATGTTCAGAGCTTCAGTGCAAGTATAAACACATTTACAATTTTCTTGTCTTGGTAACATATCATATTTTTGCTCTATTTAGCCATTCTAAAATTTATACATATTTCTAAAGCTTTTGTTGTACATAATGAATAATATGAATTTTGTCAATAAGAAAATAAGTAAATAAATTAGAAAAAATATGTTATCAAACCTGATTTCTCATATTTCTTTTTTGTAACACTTATCATACCAAAGTCTTCTTATTTATGCATCATTCTGAGGTTGCCTTTTATCATTCAGCATGACACCCAAGGAATCCCCCTAAATTGTTGTGTACATTGATAGCTTGGTTTTTTCTTTTGTATCACAATTTGTTTATCTATCCACCCATTGAGGGATTGTTGAGTAGTTTCCAGTTTTTGGTTATTGCACATGAGGCAGCAATAAACATTTGCATGCATGTTTCTGTGTGATCATTTTTTCATTTCCATGAAAAATTTCATTTCCATGCATATAGAGAGAGGTCTGACAATTAAATTTGCAAACTTGCCACAATACACTTACATTATCAGCTTTGTACAAACAACTCAATAAAGATTCATAACCTTGGTGTATCAGTGTCTCACAGCTATGTTTGTGTGACATGTAGTGGTGTCCTGCTGAGTGATGTTCATTATTATTGTGTGTTTTTGGTGTCCTTGAGATAATGTTGGAGCTTGAATTTGAACAATAAATAAACATTCATAAATTTCATGTTCAACTTGGCAAGAGTGGGAGTGAAATCAGGGACACATCAGTCCAAGTTTATGGGGAGCAATGCCATGAAGAAAACAACAGTGTGCAAATTGATTAATCATTTTTCTGAGGGGAGAGAAAGTGTTACTGAAGAAGAGAGGTTAGGGAAGTGAGCAATGAGCAGAACTGATGAAAACATGGCAAAGATTAATTGAATTATGCGTCAGAATTCTCAACTGACTGTGAGAAGCATAGCAGACTATGTAACCGTTGATAGAGAAATGGGGAAATATTAACTGAAAATCTTGGCCAACAACTCATATCTCTGGCATCACAACAATGCACCAGCTCACACAACACTGTCTGTGAGGGAGTTTTTAGCTAAAAAACAAATAACTATATTGGAACACCCTCCCTATTAACCTGATCTGGCTCTAAGTGACTTTTTTCTTTACTCAAAAGAAAGGAAATATTGAAAGGAAGATATTTTGATGACACTCAGGACACCAAGACTAATGAGACAAAAGTTTGATGTCCACACCAGAAAAAGAGTCCCAAAATTTCTTTAAAGAGTGGGCTAGGCACCGGCATTGGTGTATAGCTTCCAAGGGGAGTACTTTGAAGGTGACCATACTGATATTCTGCAGTGAGGTATGTAGAACTTTTTCTAAGATGACTTCATGACCTTATTTGTCACACCCAGGGAAGCTGGGTTGCATCGTAATTCTCTTTTTAGCTTTGTAGGAAACTGCCAAAATGGTTCCCAAAGTGGCTATACCATTTCCCATTTTCATCAGCAATGTGTAAGAAATTGAGTTCTTCTATGTCCTTGTCAGTACATGGTAATGTCAGTATATTATTAGGCATGCAATGATATCTCATCGTAGCTATAATTTGCATTTCCTTAGTGGTTAATGATTGTGAATATCTTTTTATGTGCTTATTTGCCATCCACACACCTTTTGAAGGAGGCGTCTAAAATGTTTTGTCTCTTTTTTTATTGCTGAGATTTGAAAATTCTGTGTATATTCTGGATAAAGGAAATTTCTTAGATATGTAATTTGAAAACAATTCTCTCAGTTAGTGGATATCCTTTTATCTTTTTAACAAGTTCTTGAACATAGAAAATGTTTTAAAATTTGATGAGGTCCATATTAGCCATTGTTTTTCTTTTTCAAAAGAAAACTTTTTTTTTTTTATTTTTTACTATTTGGGAGTCATTGAGGGTACAAAGAATTAGATTACACTGATTGCATTTGTGAGGTAAAGTCCCTCTTATAATTGTGTCCTGCCCCCAAGTGGTTTACCATACACTGTGACCTCCATCCTCCTCCCACCTATCCTCTTCCCACTTGCTCATTCCCCTACCCCAGCCCTTGTATTAGCTCATCTACTGCTTTCATATTAGAACAGAGTATTATTGGATTCTTTCTTTTCCATTCTTGTGATATTTTACTAAGAAGAATGTGTTTCACCTCCATCCAATGTAAAGTCTCCATCTTTTTTAGTGTAGACATATTAGAACACTTGAGTGCTGTTAGTAGGATTGTAAAATAGTGCAACAGCTATTAAAAACAATATAGTGGCTCCTTAAAAAAATTAAAAAAGAGGCAATATATGATCCAACGAACCCACTACTGAAAATAAATCTGAAAATGGGGATATCTTCACACCCATATTCATAGACATGCTATTCACAATAGCTGAAAGTGGAAGCAATGCACACCCATCAATAGATGAGTAAACAAAATTGCCATACATGTGTACACACAATGTAATATGATTAAGCCTTAAAGAGGAAGAAAATAAGACTCTGTGATAAATTAAATGTCAATAACGAAAAGAGAAATACAGTACAATTCTACTAATAAGCAGTAACTAAAGCAGTACAATTTTAGAAACAGAAGAATAATGGTGGATACCAGCATGTGGGAAAGGGAGAACTTTTTGAGTTTTCCTTTTTTAAAAATTTTATTGTTTGGGATTGATGGAGGGTACAATTAGGTTACACTGATTAAACTTGTAAGGTAAAATGCCTCTCATACTTGTGATCCACCCCCAAGAGGTGTGTGGTATACCATGACCCTCTTCACCTCTCTCCCCTGCACTTGCTCATTCCCCTATCCCACCCCTTGTATTAGCTCATCTATTGCTTTCATATTGGAACAGAATATGTTGGCTTCCTGCTTCTGCATTCTTGTGATATTTTACTAAGAAGAATATGTTCCACCTCCATTCAAATAAAGTCTCTTTTTTAGTGGCTGAATAGTATTCCATGGTATACATATACCACAGCTTGTTAATCTGTTCCTGGGTTGGTGGACAGTTAGGCTATTTCCACATTTTGGCTATTGTAAATTGAGCTGCAATAGTCTAGTGTAAATGTCTTTATGATAAAAGGATATATTTTTTTCTTCTGGTAGATGTCTAATAATGAGATTCCAGGATCAAATGGGAGGTCTAATTTGAGTCCTTTGAGGATTCTCTATACTACCTTTCAGAAAGGTTGTATTAGTTTGCAGTCCCACCATCAGTGTAAAAGTGTTCCCTTCTCTCCACATTCATGCCAGCATCTCCAGGTTTGAGACTTTGTGATGTGGGCCCTTCTCACTGGAGTTAGGTGATATCTCAGGGTAGTTTTGATTTACATTTCTCAGATGATTAGGGATGATGAACATTTTTTCATGTTTGTTAGTCATTCATCTGTCTTCTCTAGAGAAGGTTCTATTCATGTCTCTTGTCCAGGATGATCATATCATCAGCAAAGAGCAAGAGTTTGACCTCCTGTTTGTTTGTTTTTTGCAATTTTTGGCAGGCTTTGAACCCACCACCTCCAGCATATGTGGTTGGCAACCTACCCCTTTGAGCCACAGGCACAGCCTGCCCATTGGGTCTTCTTTTGTTGATTAATTTGAGTTCTCTATAGATCCTAGTTATCAAGTTTTTTTCTAATTCATAATATGCAAATATCTTTTCCCATTCTGAAGGTTGTCTCTTTTCTTTGCTTATTGTCTCCTTACTGTACAGAATCTTTTCAGTTTAATTATGTCCCATTTGTTTATTTTTATTGTTGCAATTGCCATGGAAATCTTCTTCCTACAATCTTTCCCCAGGCTGATATCTTCAAGTGTTTACCCACACTTTCTTTGAGGATTTTTATTGTTTCATGCCTTAATTTAAATCTTTTATCTATGTTCAATCAATTTTTGTAAACGGTGAGATATGTGGGTCCAGTTTCAGTCTTTTTCATGTAGTTATCCAGTTCTTCCAGTATCATTTACTGAAGACGGATTCTTTTTCCCATCATATGTTCTTGTTTGGTTTATCAAAGATCACGTGGCTGTAAGGTGTTAGTTTCATCTCCTGGTTTTCTATTTGGTTCTAGATGTCTACATCTCTATTTTTGTGCCAATACCATGCTGTTTCGATCACTAGGGACTTGTAATGTAGCATAAGCTCTGGTAGAGGGATGCACCTGGCTTTGTTTTTATTATCTTACCTATATGGGCTTTTTTTTCTGGTTCCATACAAACAAAGAATTGTTTTTTCCAAATCTTGAAAATATGATGATAGTATTTTAATGGAGATTGCATTGAATCTGTAGATCACTTTGAGTATAGACATTTTTACAATGTTGATTCTTCCCAACCATTGCATGGTATGTTTTTACATTTGTTCATATCTTCTGCTGTTTCTTTCTTACTTTTCTTTTTTTTTTTGGACTGGGGCTGGATTTGAATCCACCACCCTTAGCATATGGGGCTGACGCCTTACTCCTTGAGACACAGGCAATGCCCTATTTCTTTTCTTAGTGTTTCATAATTTTCTTTGTAGAAGTCCTTTACCTCTTTTGTTTCATATATTCCTAGGTATATTGGTTTTTGAAGCTACTGTGAAAAGAATTGTGTCTTTGATTATCTTTTCATTGTGGTTTCGTTGGCATATACAAAGGGTACTGATTTGTGGACATTGATTTTATATCCTGAGACATTGCTATATTTTTTGATCACTTCCAGGAGTTCTGTGGTTGAGTGTATGGGGTTCTCTAAGTATAAGATCCTATCATTAGCAAAGAGCGAGAGTTTGACCTTCTGTGCACCCATTCAGATGCCCTTATTTTCTTCTCCTGCATAATTGTATTGGCTAGAACTTCTAGCACTATGTTGAATAGTAGTAGTGAGAGAGGACGACGTTGTCTGGTTCTAGTTTAAGCGGAAACGTTTTCAGTTTTACTCCATTTGGCATAATATTAGCTGTGGGTTTGTCATAGATAGCTTTGATCAGTTTACAAAATGTGCCACCCATACCTATGTTCTTAAGTGTTCTAATTAGAAAAGGATGCTGAATTTTCTCAAATGCTTTTCCTGTATCTATTCAGAGGATCATATGGTCTTTGCTTTTGCTGTGTTGATATGGTGAATTACATTTATGGACTTGCGTATGTCAAACCAGTCTTGCATCCATGAGATGAAACCTACTTGATCATGATGAATTATTTTTTTAACATGTAGCTAGAATCTATTGGCTAGGATTTTATTGAGAATTTTTACATCTATATTCATTAGTGAAATTGGACTGAAATTCTTCTTTTCACTTGGGTCTTTTTCTGGTTTGGGGATCAGAGTGATGTGTGTTTCCTAGAACATGTTGGGGAAGATTCTTTCCTTCTGAATATTTTGGAAAAATTTTTGCAGCATGGTTATAAGTGCTTCTTTGAAAGTTTGATAGAATTCTGGTGTGAAGCCATCTTGACCAGGACATTTTGTTGTTGTTGTTTTTGGAAGATTTATTGTTTCAGTGATCTTGGTTCTTGAAATTGGTCTGTTCAAGAGATCTATTCCTTCTTGATTAAGTCTGGGGAGGGGGTGTGCTTCCAGGTATTGATCCATTTCCTCCACATTGTCAAATTTCTGGGCATAGACACTCTTGTAGTACTCAGACATGATTTCTTGTGTTTCTGTGGCATCTGTTGTTATTTATCCTTTATTATTTCTGATTGAGGTTATTAGAGATTTTACTTTTCTGTTTCTAATTAATCTGGCCAGAGGCTTATTGATTTTATTTATGTTTTTAAAAAAACAACTTTTTTCCCATTAATTTTCTGAATGATTCTTGTGTTTTCAATTTCATTAATCTCTGATTTAATATTCATTATTTCTTTTCTTCTACTGGGTTTGGGATTAGATTCTTCTTCTTTTTTCCAATTCTATAAGATGGTTCATGAGTTTGTTGATGCACTGTCTTTCTGTTTTTCAAATGTAGGCATCTATTGTGATAAATTACTCTCTTAACACTGATTTTTCTGTATCACATAGGTTTTGTAACTTGTGTCTTCATTGTCATTGTGTTGGAGGAATTTAACAATTCCTTATTTTATTTCTTCCTGAACCTAACTATCATTCAGCATAAGGTTAATTTCCAAGTCTTTGTGTAGGGATGAACGTTTTTATGGGAATTGAATTCTATCTTTATTTCCTTGTGGTTAGAGAAGATACAAGGTATAATTCCTATTCTTTTAATTTTTCGAGATTTGATTTGTATCCTAGGTTGTGGTTGATTTTGGAGTATGTAACATGTGGTGATGAGAAAAATGCATATTCTTTAGTTTTGGGATAGTGTGCTTCATATATGTCTATTAATCCTGTTCTAGGGTCACATTTAAGTCCTTTGTGTATTTGTTTAGTTTCTGTGCAGAGGATCTTTCCAATTCTGTCAGAGGGGTGTTAAAGTCCCAGGCTATTAGGGTGTTATGGGATATCATGTTTCTCAGACCCATCAATGTCTGCTTCATAAATCTGAGAGCATTTCAGTTGGGTGCATAAATAATTAAAATTGAGATGTTTTCTTGTTGTGTTGTTTCTTTGACAAAGTGTCCATTTTTGTCTTTTCTAAATATAGTTGCTTTAAATCCGCTTGTATCTGAAAACAAGATTGCAACACTTCCTTTCTTCTCATTTCCATTTGCTTAGCATACTATTTTCCATCCTTTAACCCTGAACCTTGATTTGTCCTTCACAGCTAGCTGTGTCTCTTGGAAACAGCATATGGATGGCTTGTGCTTTTTTTTTTTAATCCCATCAGCCAGCCTGGGCCTCTTCAGTGGTGAATTCAGTCCATTGACATTGACTGAGAGAATTAATAAGTGTGGTGGAGTTCTATTCATCTTATTTAGTGAAAGTCCATTGTGTAGTTTTATCATGTAGGCCATTGTGAAAGCTAAGTTTTGACCTTTAGCTTCTGGGTGCCTACTTTGCTGGTAGTTCATTGTGGTGGTTGGTGTTTAGAGGAGGTCTAAGTATTTCCTGTGGAGCTGGTCTTGTTGTGGCAAATTTCCTCAGTGCTTGTCTATCCACAAAAGATTTGATTTCTCCATCGATTTTGAAGTTTAGTTTAGCAGGATATAGAATTCCGGGCTGAAAATTAGTTTGTTTAAGAATGTTGAAGATGGGTGACCATGCTCTTCTGGCTTGGAAGGTTTCAGTTGTAAAGTCTGCTGTCATCCTAATGGCACAGCCTCTGCAGGTCTGTTGGTGTTTACTCCTGGCTGCTTGCAAAATTTTTTCTTTCATGTTGACTTTGGACAGGTTCATCGCAATGTATCTTGGAGAGTCTCTGTTTGAGTTGAGATGAACTGTGGTTCAATATCCATCTGAAAGAAGTGTGTCAGGGTCTTTGATAAACCTAGAGAAGCTTTCCTTTATCATAGTCTCCAGTGGGGCATCCAATCTTTTGGGACAATTTTCTTCCCCTTCAGGAATCCCTATTATTTGTATGTTTGAATGCTTCTTGGAGTCTCATGGTTATCTAAGTGCCTCTTCTTGCTTTCTTTCTCTTCTTTTCTGCCTCTTTAACTACCTGGGTTAACTGAAAATTTTATCCTCTGACTGTGAGGTTCTTTCTCTTCCATGGTTCAACCTATTTTTGATACTTTCTACTGCATCTTTACATTCCCTGAATGTCTCCTTCATTTCCTAAAGCTCTGCCATATCCTTTCTATATTCTACATATCCTTCATCTGGCTTTTAGTTTCATCTTTCCATTTTCTTGTCCATCCCTTTTATTGTCTTTATCATCCATATTTTCAATTCCCTTTATTCCAAGACCATTCATCCTTTTTAAGTAGAATCTTCTGCAGTAGGCGCCTCATGGTCCCTTGGGGGACTTCCTCTGTTTTGGTTTTTCATGTTGCCCAAATTTTTCTGTTTTTTCTTCCTCATGTGTTCTTTTTCTTGTTCACATCCTCATTCTCCTTTTCCTTCTCACTGCCTCCTTTGCTTCAAATTACCTTGTCTCAGAGCTTAAGTCTTGAAGTTGCCTCAGTCTGAGCAAGCCAGTTCTTCCTTGCACCCAAATAAGCAAAAGTCCTTGCTCTTCATGACAGTATGTTGTAATATGTTGCAGTGACACTAGGTGGCACTGTGACTGTTTTAGGGGACAGAGAACAAACACAGCCAGCAACCTTTATGGTCCTTATTCCAAACTTAGTTGCCTTGGGTAGTCACCTGATTCTTTCTTCAGCATTCAGACCCTGCCAGGTTGGGATTTTAAAGCTCATAAGAGCCCTTCAGGGGCAGTTCTCACAGGACCTCCTGACTCCAGTTCCTCCTGGGTATGGGCATCCCTCAGCACATCTCAAGAGTGGAGTTCTGATCGTGGCAGGCAGAGTTAAGAAGATCATTCTTTAGGCCCCTGCTAAGACCTTCCATGACCTTCCCAGAAAGGCAGCCCCATGGCTGCCAAGACCTTCTCAGTATGGCTGCATCTCTAGCTACGAAGCCTATGTCAAATCCACTCCAACTGGCATTCAAATGTGGTTGCTATATACTTTTCAAGTGTGCCCTCTTTTCCAAGCTTTCCAGTTAATGAGTCCAATTCCCCAACAAACGAAAACTCTGGAAAGTCTTCCTCCGGTCCCAGACCTTTGTGGGGGTCTGTCCCTGCTGGTGGCAATCATTTGTCTAATTCATCAGGTTTTCACCTCTCTGGATCCTACGCTGTATATACAGCTCACCACCTTCTTGCTGCGCTTCCTGAGTATGAGTCTGTGTAAGATCCCTGTGCCTGGTATGGCTGGATTTTCTCTTTTCCCCAGTGATTCTAGGAGAAATCACCGGAACTATCCTTGTGCTTTGCCATCTTCAGCAATTATATTTCTTTTCACACCTTTGGTGTCAATGCCAAGCATGCTTTGTCTAACCCAGCATGGGAGGATTTATTTTCTTGTGTTTTCTTCCATAAATTTTGTCTTCCCATTAGACATTTAGATTTGTGTTCCATTTTTAGTTAATAGTAAGGGGAAAAGTTTACATAAAGGTTCTTTTTGTTTGTTTGCCTATGATGTCTAATTTTTTTCAATACCGTTTGTTGAAAAGACCTATCTAATATGTAGCTCTGCATTTTACGAACAATACTCCAGCCAGCTGCACCGGTGTGGCTCTGTGTCTGGCTTCTCCTCACGTGCCATTACTGCACGTGTCTGTCACACTGGTGAGGTGCTTTCCCCAAGCTCCTTCCTCCCCACTGTCTCCTAGGCTGTTTCCTGTTCTCTTCATTTTTGTCATTTGGCCAGAAAGCTAGGCATTTACTTACTCTGTCTGCCATGCACTTCCTGCAAAGATGGGTGCTCTGAATGGATAAGCAATTATCCAAGGCACTCAATAGTAATATGAACCCAGTAGATGATCTAACACACATCCACATAAGAGAAAAACTCAAATCATTTCAAGGTGGGGGGCATGGAAATGAGGAAGCAGGAAGATGGAGGTGGGAGGTGGATGGGTGCGCTCCCATTTAATCGGCACAATGTTAGGGTATATGGCACACCTCTGTAGGCAGGACACTGTTATAAGAGTTGCTGGCTGTGTTACCTAACAAAAACAAACATTGCAACCTAATTCTTTGTACCTTTAAATTAACCTGAAACAATTATAAAAAAAAATAAATAAAAATTAAAACAAAAGATGGCTGGTCTGAGCTGGAGATAAAGAGAAAAAAAGAAAAATCAAGGATTTGTCTCATTCTCTTAAGCTTCATCTCCTGGACTTTCACTGACTCCCCTGGCAAGGGCAGGACTGCCTGGGGACAAGCACTGCAGAACAAAAGAGAGAACTCAGAAAACTGTGGTTCTCCCCACTGACTCTGAGTTTTACGAGTCATCCTTCCCAGTCATGGAGCCGGAATTAGAAAGGTGAGGTGTGGGGCCTGATTTCTGCTTCCTAGATGCTATTATCCAAGCTGGAGAATGGTCAGGGAACCTGTACTTTAGGGGTACTTTAGAGCTTGTCTTTTTACCCCATCAGTCAACTTCCTCTGAGTTCAAAGCAGTCCAGTCTCTGCTCTGTGTTTTCCTTCCAAGGTCAGGGCTATGTTCCCTGAGAGGGGACAGCATGGAGTGTACTGAAACCATTCCATGTTATTCACCCATTTCTGTTGTCTACCTTTCACAGTTGATTTTTTTTCTTTTCAGTCTTTGTACTAATTCAAGCAATAAAAATTTAAAAAGTGAATGTAATGGGACTTAATTAAAAAATCATAGACTTTTAGAGCTGTATGGGAACTGAAAAGAGTTATTTTTTTAATTAAATTATAGCTGTATACATTAATGCAAACATGGGGTACAGTGTAGTGTTTTCATATACATTTTGAAATACTTTCATCAAGCTGGTTCACATAAATTTCATGTCATTTGCATAGTCATTGTGTCAAAACATTTACATTCTAGTTCTAGAAAAGTTCACTTGTATCCTTGTTAGATAGAAATATAGGTTATAATCAAACCTTTCATCCACCAAGCTGATATTAAATGACTTGCCCCAAGTCATTCTTGGCCCTGTGATCTTTCAGGTAGAAGCTGGAAGACATACCAGTCATGTGGCCTTTTTAATGACACCTATTAAACATTTCCTTTTTTTTTTTAGAAAACAAAAGACTTTCACAAATCTAGATTGAGTTATATTCATAAAATCTAGCTATTTTTTCTGAATTTATTCCTGAATGTAGATACAGTTTTACACGGAAACATTAATATAAGTAATATCAAAGTTGCAAGTCATCTGCATATGCTGACATTGCTTTTAGGTAACTGTGTTGCTGATTTGAACAGAGTTTGGGGAAAGAATGTTTAAGCATTATTATATTTAAAACATTTTGAAGTTTGAGTGAATAATGTTTTTACTCTTTGGACCCTGGAATCTGGAAAACCAGTTCAATGGTCTTTTCCTATATCCCTGAACCTGGAAAACATGTTTGCCAATCTTTTCCTATTATTCCTATAGTCCTATTATCATTAACAATGGCTTAATTTTAAGAGCTGGGTAAACCACTGGTTCACTTTCTTTGTAGGTGACATTCAGTATAGCTGAAAAGAGATATTCTTAGATTAATGGTAAATAATGATGAGTCAGCAAAATAATGTGACAATTCCTGGGGAATTCAGGGATGGGGTGAAATTGGACTGGGTCATCCTGGTCCATAGGGCTAAATGTGAACCACAGACTCCCCTTGCTTACACCTGAGTGTAAGGCTTAGTCTGAAAGCAGTATTTCCTACGAAGAGTCTAACTAGAAGAGAAGGATTTCTCTGTACAAGGCCTGAATTTTCTCTTCCTCCATCTATGATGAATTTTTATCCTTTGGCTCCAGAACCATCCATTGAGACATACTGACATGAGGAACTTTGTGTAGTTATATGAATAATTGATGTTAGGCACTGTGACAAGGAAAGCAAATAGCAAATGTGCCTTCATTTTTAGTGGTGAAGATGCAAGTTCAAAATCATCTGTGCTGAATAAGGTCTTTTTTTTTTTTTTTTGAGACAGAGCCTCAAGCTGTCCCCCTGGGTAGAGTGCTGTGGCATAGTTCACAGCAACCTCCAACTCCTGGGCTCAAGCGAGTCTCTTGCCTCCGCCTCCCAAGTAGCTGGGACCACAGGCGCCTACTACAATGCCTGGTTTTTTTTCAGTTGCAGCCATCATTGTTGTTTGGTGGGCCCAGGCTGGATTCGAATCTGCCATCTTAGGTGTATGTGGCTGGTGCCTTAGCCACTTGAGCCACAGGCTCACAGCCGAACCTGAATAAGGTCTTAGTATCTAAGAAAAGATACCTGGATCCGGAGGATAATATAAATAAATTTGCTTTTAAAATTCATTTTTGTAGGCAGAATATATAGAATAAATGAGAACTAACCAAGCAGAATTGGCATATGATGACCTGGTTGTACCAATGTAAGTTAAATGCAAGGGTCTGAGTTCACACCTGTGATCCCAGCACTCTGGGAGGCTGAGGCAGGAGGATCCCTTGAGCATAGAAGTTCAACACTGGCTTAAGAAAGAGTGAGACCATGTCTCTTCTAAAAATAGAAAAACTAGCCAGGTGTATGGCAGGCACCTGTAGTCCCAGATACTTGGGAGGCTGAGGCAAGAGATTTGCTTGCGCCTGGGAGTTTGAGGTTGCTGTGAGCTATGATGACACCATAGCACTCTACCCAGGGTGACAGAATGAGGTTCTGTTTCAAATAATAATAATGATAAATAAATAAATACAAGGGCCTGAACCAAAAAAAGAACATTGAAGGAAGAAATAATAGGACACAATAATGAATGGAATGGAAGTGATGAAGAAAGACAGTAATACATCATGGATCTGATGGTGTTGGCCAGGGAGTTGAACAATTATAAAATTACCAAAAATAAAAAAGAAAGAAAAGGAAAGGAAAAAAGAAACAAGAGAGAGTAAAATACGAAAGATGAGACAGATAGGGGATGGGAAAAAAGTGAGTCCAGTTTGGGATGTTCTAAATTTGAAATATCAGGGGAAGTAGTCCATGGACAAAGCAATGTTGTGAAGAGGTCTGGATGAGAGGGTAGCACACAACAGGATCTTCACAGAAAAGTCTCTTAAATCAGGAAAGCAGATAAATTCAGAGGGAAAACAGAGTACTTGGTCAAGGACAGACCCTATAAGGGTCCTGTGGCTGAGGTTCAGCCTAACAAAGATCTACTAGGAAGGGGATGGAGGTCTACGTAGAGACAGGGAGAAAGCTTAGTGTCTCAGACGTCAAGAAGGATCATGCTTCTAATGCATGAGAGGGTCATGCCCCAAAAGACTGGGAAAAAGTGGAAGATGAAGGAAAACCTTTGTGTAGCAGGGCATTATCCAACACTAGAGAATAGAATCAGGAGATCTTAGAGGGATATGGGCAGTGTGTTGGGAAAATCCCACAACGGTCTAGAAAAACTACCCTGCAAACCACCTTTCTAAAATTTGTTGCCACAGTATGCTACCCAAGGCAACAGGGTGACACTCTGTCTAAAAAAGATAAATTAAATTAAAAATAAATAAATAAATAAATAAATGTGTCCTTCTCATGACTTTAAACTCTCGAATGTTCTGAGTGAAGCATAAATGTTAACAAACGCTTTTGAAATGCTGTGGCCAAGCTCCGTGAGCAGCCTATGGCAGCTGGCTCTGCTCCCGGTTAGTGGACGCTTTTCCTTAGTGAGAGTTCTGGATTGAATGTGAGTTATGTCAACTGTTAATTGGCATTGATTTTATGGCTTTTGTGGTTACATACCAAGAGCATACTTCTTAAGTTGCCAATAGTGTAAAAAAGCGGATAACCAAATTTTAAAAGGGGTGGTTCCCCCACATTAACTCATATTGATTTTGTTCTTCCCACTACTGATAAGTATTATTTTGGAGTTGAATATAGCAGCTCCCCCCCACATGTATGGGAGATGTGTTCCAAGACCCCAAGTGGATGCTGAAACCAACAACAGTACCGAACCCCCATATGTACTGTTTTTTTCTATGCATACATATCTATGGTAACGTTTATAAACTAGGCACAGTAAGAGACTAACAACAATGACTAATACATAGAACAATTATAACAATAAACTATGATAAAAGTTACATTAAGATAATCTCTCTTTCTCTTTCAAAAGATTTTATTATAGAGCTGCGTGTGTGGCTCACACCTGTAATCTTAGCACTCTGGGACTCAAGGCATGAGGAGCTCTTGAATTTAGGAGTTTGAAAACAGCCTGAGCAAAAGCAAGATCCTTTCTCTACTAGAAATAGACAAAATTAGCCAGATTTTGTTGTGGGCACCTGTGTTCCCAGCTACTGGGAAGGCTGAGACAGGAGGATCACTTAAACCCAGGAGTTTGAGGTTGCAGTAAGCTAGGCTGACACCACAGCACTCTACTCAGAGTGACAGAGCAAGACTCTGTCCTTAAAAAAAAAAAAGTATGTGTGTGTGTGTATATATATATATATAAAGTATATATATATTATATTGTATATTTACAATAAATGTAAATATATATGTACATATGTATATACATATATATTCATTGTACTGTACTCAGCTATTTTCAGCCCATTATTGATGTCCAGTAACTGAATCTGGGAAAAGTGAAACTTTGGATAAGGTAGAGAGAACTACTGTAATAAAATGGAAAGTCAACAAACATGTTTGGCAGAAAATATCCTAAAGATATACATAAATCAATGGAAGATATAAAGATATAGCTCAGAAATTCAGATTTTGGGTTCAAATTTCCTCTGACTCAGTTTTTCTGATATAATCAAGATTAAGCCTTGAGTCATACACATGGGGTGCCCCCCAAAATGAATATACATTTTATGCAATCCTATTGGAACTAAGACTAATCTTTCCTCCAAAGTGTGTGAATTACAGGTAAGATGGATGTGTGATCGTGTCTAGGTATAGTGGACCAGTAATCATACCTTCACTTTGAAAAGTAAAATCCATGGTGTACATTTTTTGGCAACCTCTGTATATACATGGATGACTTGTGGAACAGTCATAAAACAAGTATAAACATTTAAAACATTTTCTTTTTGATTACCTTGAAAAGATTTTAACTTTGCTTCAAAATGAATAACCAATCTGAAAGGCCAAGTGACTCGAGGCAGAGGCCTCACTATTTTCTATTCAAGCAGGTGAAAAGTTAACAAGAATCTAAATGTTCTTTGCAAAACTAGCTTCAGTTTTCATCAGCAAAGATCCAATTTATGTCAGGGGGTAAAACTTGCCTGATTAGATCTGTTCAACAAAGCTGTTAAACAACTTTCAATGTTCTTGCTCCCTCCCATTTAGGACACTAAACTTTTACAGAGACAGACTGTTTGAAGCCTTCCCAATTATTTCCATTATTACCGAAAAGGACTACTGAGATTCAGCCACTATTATAATTCTTGAAGTTCTCAGTGCAAATTATATGGCAATCTACAATGCCTTTCTCTGGCTTTATGACCCGATTATTATTTAGTGTCTCTCTAGCAGTGAACCTGAAGATCATGCAAATGTGTTCTTTGAGAAAGTTACCGCCGTGCTGAATAATTTGTTTTGTAGGAAGCCAGCTCAAATTTATCATCAGTCATGAAAATATTTTATCAATGCCCTTCTACAAAGCAGCCATATTATTATACTCATTCCATTTTGGCTCTGACAGAAAGCTGATCAGGAAAGCTATTATTAAGCCAAACATGCCTGTTTTAAAATGCATTGTCATAGGTTTATGATGTTGTATTGTATTATTAATTCAGGTAATGTGTACTTTGGGTTTAGTGTCTTTTATGTCATAATCAAAACAGAACTAACTCTGGAAATGTAAAGTATGTAGAATATATATCTAAAGTTCGGAATCAGAACAAACCTACAACTTCATTTGCATAAACATGTGCAAATTTAACTGGGAAGAAGTAACCTGTATTCACCAGAATAACCTGTATTGTTCACAATGCTGAGAGCAATTGTATTTGCTAAGGTTTATAGAGTTAATCACACAGTGAGATAAAGTGTAACTACAGGCATCATGCATTAGTACAATATTTACTGAACACATATTTACCAGATCCTAAGATGTATTAATGACCGTGTCATGTGCACTCATGAGGAGAGCTTATAGCCAATGGTACAAAGATAAGTAACTCCAATTAGTGAAATAAACTGTAAGTTAGGGAACTTCATTCTGTATGTTACTGGCCACCTGCCCCAGTCTGTGACTTTCAAGGAAGGTATTAAAGGTTAAGTGATGTCCATGTAGGAGGTAACTGTCATGAGGCTGTTGCGGTCTAGGGGGGTCTTGGTTCAGGGTGGTAACAAGGTAGAGTTAATGTCCTAGGAGGTCTGACAGTTAAGCTAGAAAAAGTGCTCCATACCTCATTGCTGAATATCACTATCGACACCTTCAAAGTGCTCCCCTTGGGAAGCTGTGCACTGGTGCCAGGGCATACTCCACCCTTCAAAGAAATTTTGGTACCCATTCTCTGGAATGGCCATCAGAGCTGTCTCCCACAGCACACAAAAACACGCAGCAATAATGAATATCATTCAGTAGGATGCCACCACCGCTCGCTGACAGGTGCACAGCCGTGAGACACCGATACACCAGAGCCATGAAACCTTCTTCAGCTGTTTGTACAGTGTTGCCAACGTAAGTGTTCATGACCTCCTATGACAACGACAGCTCTCATGGCAATAGGCCTAGACTCCGGTGGTGTCTGAACAGGAAAAAATACATGAAATTCATTCATATGTCAATTTATTCTGCCATGGGGATTGTTTTGTAGTAGAGATTACAGATGTTATTTTAAAAATATCCTATGATTCTAAGAAGACCTTGATCTCTATATTTCATTTTCTGCATGTCGTCTCAAGTTCCTAAGTTGTTTGATCTGATAAAACATTTATTTTCATTTCCCCTAATGTGGCTAAATACAATCTCCAGTCAAAGCCAGGAAATATCCCATTCTTGTGCAAATGCTTACCTTTTTTGTGCTAATAGAGAAGACAGAGGTTAAGATAGTTGATTCTTCTGATAGTAAAAATGATAAAGCAGAGGGAGAGGAAAGCACAGACCACGCAAATGCCATTGTGTATAGTGAAAAGAGAAATTATCAGAAAAATGGATTGTTCAAGGGAAACACAGGCATAAAGGGCATATAGGGGAAATGGAAAGAGAGAGGTGGATACAAAAAAATGTAAACTCTTTAAATAATAGCAATAGTTAAAACAGCCTATGTATGCAATAAAATGTTATTTCAGATGATATAACCCAGTGGAAAATTATTCAGTTAGGAAAGGGAAAATGAAGTTCTAATACAGACTTTAGCGCTTCAGGCAAGACACATAACCTCTTTGGGCATCAATTTCCATATCTGCAAAATGCTAAAACACACCCCACTTTGTGTCTTATGTGCAAATGTCTAAAATGAAATAATAGCTTTTAAAGCGGTTTTGAAAAAAATGATGGGCAAGAGTTTCTATAATGAGTCATTTTAAAGAATGACTCCCACTTTTTGGAGTAAAGGAAAGGCAAAGGGAACAAAATTCATCTAACTAAATGAGACAGAGAAAAAAAAAAAAACCTTTCCTGGTAGGCTTTTAAGATTACAAAAAACAAACAAAAAGAAAAAACCCCAAATGAATTTTACATGAATACTACCAAACCAGTGAAACTTCAGCACAGTGCAGAAATACGTAGTTATACATTCTAGAGATTCGTAGTCAAAATACCTCCCTTAATATTTTGTATGCATTGCAGTACACATATGTTTCACACATGTTCCTTATTTTTCAAACAAGGTCAATGTTTTCATTATATACATTTAAATTGTTATTGTAACTGTTTTCTGCTTTGTCAATAACACTTAGTCTCACACATTGATACCACATTCTTGCAATTACACTGTAATTCTCACATAGTAATTCTAGCCTTTTCAAATATATAAATCCTCTAAATTTATTATATCATTGCTCTAACACCTCATCCACATCTTGAGACCATTTGGGGCCACAGAGGATTAGATTTAATATTCAAGAGAGCCAAATGTAAATAATTCTGAATCCTTTATCCAAATGGAGAATTCAAATAACTTGCATGGTTTAAATATGCAGATGTTCAAACATATTTTTATTTTTAACTTCAGCATGCTGCTAGTGAATGATTCCTTGAGCTGGTGTCAGAAGCAGGGCTTGCAGTGCAGTGCTCTATTTCTGGTTTTTCCTGTTGTCAAGATGTTAATTCAAAGTGAAATGATAAAAGCTTAGTGCGACTATGGGGGATTTACAAGGTGCCGGTATGATGCAGTCATCAGAAAACGTGTCCTTTAAACCATATTAGTAGTTATAGCAAATACTGGGTAGTGTCAGTAGTGGTTTCCTCTCCCTGTGGCCGGGTCAGACACTAATGGAAGCTACTGAAAAAGCCTCATCAGTTTGGGTCAGTTTAAAGAGATGAGAGAACTTCCCAGAGCCTGACCAATGTCCTTTCACACTGGCTACAACCCATCCATCTGTCACAGGCCTGAGCCTGTGATCCTTAAAACCACCCTTGGGTAGTTGTTAACACTGTCCCTATGTGGTTTCAAAACCTTAGAAAGGGGGGTCAGGATTAGAAATGGTGAATAAAGTTGTCCACAGATTTTTAAGTCTTAAGCTTTATTTTTCAACTGATTTGAGTTTTTCACAATGGAACAAAACTTAATTTTTGGTTTTTATTTTTTAATTACTTTTTACTATTCAAATACTGGCTATCCTGACATTTATCAGTGGAGAAATGAATACTGACCTGGTAGCTAGGCATAATTATTGTTAGCTAAATGCCATTCTTATAGACATCTAGTAGAATTCAAGATAGAAATAAGACATTTTCCACGAAACTTTAGGGTTGGTGACAAAAGATGAAAAACTTGCTTATTGATAAGACCAAGTAATCAACAATGTATTTATAAAGTAAGGCCAGTGATCACTCCACATAAGGGTATGTGTGTGGGTGTGCGGCATATGAGTCCTTGCTCCCAAGTTGTTGTTTATAAATTCTAGAGCATAAGACAGATGCACAGGATGGATGAATTATTGTTAGATAAGTAGAAAGATGCTGGATCAAATAAGATAATGCACATGCCACCATAGAATTATATCCTTTTCATTGCTTTCTTTTTTGTGAAACAGAGTCTCACTGTGTTGCCCTGGGTAGAGTGCTGTGGTATCATCATAGCTCGCAGCAACCTCAAACTCCTAGGTTCCATAAGTAGCTAGGAAAATAGGTGCCCACTACAACAATCACCATAGAATTTTATTTTATTTTATTTTATTTATTTTGAGACTGAGTCTCACTATGTCGCCCTTGGTAGAGTGCCATGGCATCACAGCTCACAGCAACCTCAAACTCTTGGGCTTAAGTGAGTCTCTTGCCTCAGCTTCCCAAGTAGCAGGGACTATAGCACCCACCACAATGTCCAGCTATTTTTTTGTTCTTTGTTGTCACTGTTGTTTTAGCAGGCCCGGGCTGGGTTTGAAACCACCAGCCCTGGGTACAAGTGGCCGGTGCCCTAACCACTGAGCGACACAGGTGCTGAGCCCACCACAAAACATTAGACCCAAAAGGATATCTGATACATCCTTTTCTTGATAAGGAAAAGGGAGGCAAATAAAAGTTCAGTGATTTGGTGGCGGTTGCGCTGATATTTAGTGGTAGAGCAGAGACCTAGGCTACCTTGGAGAGTAGGAAATGTTATACAAATATCAACTTCAAAGCTTCAGGGATATTTATCGATTTTTGTAATTTAGACCTGAGTGTTAGACCTCCAGATAATGTTAGTTCATCTGATTCTTAAAATCTTCTTAACTCAGAGGTTAAACAGCTGTATATCCTGAGCAATAAAAAATGAAGAGTCTATTATATACTCTTTTATTAATATTTTAAGATTAAAAATTCCTTTTCTACTTTTGCAGGTTGTCTTTTTAAAACCCTCTCACATTTTTTTAGGAATTAAAGCCTGCATTTCTACCCAAGGCCAGTAATCAGAGGGGCAGAGGAATAGTCTTGGTTCTTTGTTTTCTAGTATCTAAACCACAAAAGGTGGCTCAACAGAATTATGTAGACAGAGGTTGCAGATCATCTTCACCAGAGATGCTGGAGTTAAACAGCAATAGCCAAGAGCTGACCCTCCGCCCCCCC